>NC_044039.1:190803411-191110363 GCF_901765095.1 Microcaecilia unicolor | reverse complement strand
TTATTTGGGGGGGGGGGGGGGCTAAGAATCTTTTAAAACGGTTGCAAACTATACAAAATGCTGCCATCCATTTGATCTTCTCACTAAAAATCTCTGCATATTACTCCATTTTATGTCTTGACTCATTGGCTCCCAGTTTAGTTTTCAAAATATTGTATGGAGCTATAATGGGTTATATGATGACATTAATATGCAGACCGGTAAATGGGAGAATCCATCTTGCATGACATTCTAATTTTCTAACATTTCCCACTCCTAAAAGTGTCCGCTACTGGAAATTATTTTAGACATTTTTTATATATCAAGAAGCAGGTTTTTGGTCACACCTCCCAAATGGGATTAAATCTTTGTCTAGTTTTGCTAGTTTTAAGATGATGCTTAACCTATCTTTTTAGGAAATATGTTTTGAACACAGCGAGTTAGCTATAATTTTGTTGTTAATTTAATGTATGCTTGTAGATGTCTGGTCTAGTTCTCTTATTGTTATCCACTTTGAACTACACTTGGCAATAGCAGATTACAAACTTTGTAACTGTAACTCTGACTAAAAGTACTATTCTTTCGGTTAATGCAACTGTCAGGATCTATTGTTTGAGTCTTTGCTGCCACTCAAAAGCTCCCACTTTGGTCAACTAATTGGTTTAAGCCAGCCCTAGGTTCTGTAAGAAACCCCGTGCATGGTTCTTGGACAAGGGCTAGTGCTTGATAGTTTATTGTTTATTAAAATTTTGCTAAATTATTAGCTATGATAGTAAAAGATTGGGTTGGCTCCAGAACAATAGCGTCAATATGGAATGGAATATGAACATGGTCAGGTAGTCACCAGACCGGATTTGATTTCTCAGCGTTTTTATGAATACTTTGGGGAAGTTATATACTAGCTGCTCTGTTTCTCCTAAAATTATAGAGGACTTTTTGAAGGAGGCCGATATGCCTTGATTGCCTGCTGAGGCTACTGATATTCTAAATGCTCCTCTTAATGCCCAAGAGGTACAGAAAGCCATCAAGGCATTGAGTCCTTGTTCAGCCCCGGGACAGATAGGTACTCCGGGGAGTTTTATAGATTGTTACATTGCCGAATATTGGGCCCCTTACTATTACCACTCAGTAAGACAATATGGTGTCTTTCATTCAAATGCCAACATGGCACTAATCATGCTATTTCCCAAGCCTGGTAAACCTGGGGCAGAAGCAGATTCATTACCGTCCTATATACCTCCTGAATGTGGATAATAAAATTTTAGCACAGGTGTTGGTCACACGTTTTGCAGAGTATCTCCCAATGTTGATCAGTCCAGAACAAGTTGGATTTGTTAAAACATGCCATTCTGTACAAAATGTCTGTAAAGGGCCTTGAATTAAATATGCTAAAAATTCTGCAGGACACAAAACACACCTTGGAATATCTGTGGATAGCAATTCCATGTAGAAAGGGGAAAAGGATAGTGATAGGAGTTTACTACCATCCACCTGGCCAGGATGAACAGACGATGCAGAAATGTTATCAGAAATTAGGGAGACTAACAAACTGGGTAACACAATAATAATAGGTGATTTTAATTACCCCAATATTATTTATTTATTTGGATTTATTTACCGCCTTTTTGAAGGAATTCACTCAAGGCGGTGTACAGTTTGACTGGATAAATGTAACATCAGAGCATACTAGGGAGGCAAAATTCATAAATGAAATCAAGGAATGCTTTATGGAGCAGCTGGTTCAGGAACCAACAAGAGGAGAAACAATTATAGACCTAGTCCTTAGTGGAGCGCATGATCTGGTGCAGGAGGTAATGGTGCTTTGTAAACCTGGAAGATGTAATGGAGCAATTTGATAAACTGAAGAATAGCAAATCACCTGGACCAGATGGTATACATCCCAGAGAACTGATAGAACTTAAAAATGAACTTGTAGAACTATTGTTTGTAATAATTTATCTTTAAAATCAAGCATGATACAGGACGATCGGAGGGTGGCCAATGTAACACCAATTTTTAAAAGCATTCCAGAGGTGATCTTGGAAATTATAGACTGGTGAGCCTGATGTTGGTGCTGAGCAAAATGGTAGATGTGGTATCAATTGACAGCAGTACTGTGCATGTCCATCACCTAGGACTTGACAGCATCCTGTATTCCGCTAATTCCTTTCACATTGGTGCCACAATGAGTGTTGAGGCTGTGGGTCTGGGGCATGAGATAATTCAGCAACTAGGGAGATGGAGGTCTTGGGTGTTTAAAATATATATTAGGAAGCCTGAAATGCCTTGGATGGATTGGGTTTTGTCTTCTGTTTTTTTTCTGGTTCCTGTTCCTTTCTTTTGCAGATTATTCAACGACTTATGTGGTCTGGATTATGGGCCACTCCTTTATCCACTGGGCTGGTAGAAGAGTGGCACAGCACCCTGGAGCATCTTGGATTGAAGTTTTGTGGAATTCGCTTTTAATGGTGGGGTGACCGGGGGATGCGGTGGCACAACTTGGTCCACTTACTGGCAGGATTCAAGCACCGGCAGAAGCGACCAGACCTTCTCCTGATCCACCTGGGTGGGAATGACATTTCCAGTTGCTTGAACGGACAGAGCTCATCAACGTTATCAAGGACTATTTGGCAGTTCTGCCTGATTGGTTCCCCAATACCCAAATACTATGGTCCAATATAATTGCCCGACCTCATTGCCTGGACGAGAGGAGATGGTCCCATGGAGTTAGCAAGCTTAACCAAGTGGCAAAATGGTTGCTCTGGAAAGGGGGTTTTCAGGTACAACATCCCTGGGTGAACACTTCTTATCAGGGCTTGTTTGGTCATGTTGGTGTGCACCTATCGGACATTTGGCTTGGACTTGTTGAACGACTTTCAAGAAGCCATTGAGTTAGTGTTGTAATCTGCAGCTACTTTTTATGGTGTGTGTGTGTGTGGAGGTGGTGGGGAGGGGGATCCACCGGTGCAGTGGTTACCCTGGTGGGGGGTAGAGACGTCTTCAAAGGAGGCCATTTGAAGTAGGCCTTAACGTTCACCAGGTGGTCAATGTTAGGCCCATGCTCTCACATCTCCTTATTTTGCTCTTGCTGTTGTGGTATTTGATTTGTTGTTTAATGGTTTATTGCTTGGGTAACGTATTGTAACCACCTATAAAATGAAGCTGTGGCCTGGTGTTCTATACCAATAAAGTTTTGTTTCAAATTATTGTCTCACATCCCCTGTTAAAGTCTATAAGCCATTATTACAAAGGACTTGAGAGAATACACTGCTTATTTCTAGGATAAGCAGCATAAAACCTGTTTTGTTCTTTTGGTATTTTGCCAGGTACTTGTGACCTGGATTGCAATCTGTTGGAAACAGGATACTGGGTTTGATGGATCTTTGGTCTGTCCCAGTATTGCAAAGCGTATGCTCTTATCTAACCTGCATTTGAAGGGTCTGCCATTCAAATCTTTGCCTGAATAAGTACCTCCAGAATTGAATTCTATGTTTGAATTAATAAAATTAGGATATTTATGAGGCCTCTTTACTAGTAATCAGCTGGAAACAAAGAAGAAACCAATTTCCCAAATGAGGAGGGAGAAAGAAGGGAAAGAAAATACAAGATCTGGTGTAGAATGGAATAGTTGTGAACATTTTTCTTTAATTGCAGTGAACAGCAATGGATGCGGAGATTAATTTTTCACTTGCCACCTGCCTGCATTCTTTCTTTTCTATCAGTTCTGGTCAGGTGATAGCAGAGGACTTAAGAAAGTCCAAAGTCTATCTGAGGCTCTGCAGGGAGTAAAGGGAATCCACCACGGCTGGGGTGAGAAATGAATCCCACGGTGTATCTTCTCTTCTTGCTTCTCATCAGTAAGTATTAAACATTCCCGGGGGGAGTTGCAAAAATATTTTCTTTTATTGCTTTGGGGAGCAAGGTATTAAAGGCCACAGAAGACTTGGTTCATGACATATTTGTGATGGTTATGCGGATTATAAATGCCAGAGCTAAATTAAATATCAGGATGGAGCACAGAGAGACGTCCTGTGCTATGATTTAAAGATTTTCTGTTTGCTGTCTTCAGTTGCAGTGTCTGAGCTGGGTCTGTCTCCCTAAGCTTGTGTCCCTTTGGTGGTCGCTGCTGGTTTATACTGGTATACACTTAGCATTCAGGGTGCTGTTTCAAGAGCAAATTGGAATCATTTTCTTGGTATTTTGTCATAATTAAGAAAATTCAGATGTACATACACATGATTATATAGCTTTGAATTTTCTTAATAGTGAAAAATAGGAAGAAAATGCTTAGAAAGGAATTCCAGTGGTATAATTGGTAGTCTGCTGTTTACCATGCTCTGGGTCTTTGATTATGAGGGTAGATAAATGGGATATGGGGATTGCAGCTACTCTTAAAGTAGAAATTAAGTCTGGTAAATCAGACACCGCATACATAGGGTAATACGAATACAATGCTAGGCATCTGTTTACCTGAGCAGACTACCTTCATTTTTGATGGAGCTTTAGATGACGGTCACCAGAGTTCCAGGATCTAAACATATCTACTTCTGGATTAAGTTTCAGTCCAGATGAACACTGGTAGAAATTTCAGTTCAAAATGTAAATAAGACAAATACATCATTACAGTGTTTAATAGGAGCCCCTAATGCCATATGATCACACCTATGCTTAGATTCACACATAAAATGTATTATATCTCTGGTATTTGAATTCCAGTGCCGTTAAACATGTATATTTTTGATACTGTTTCATGGTAGTTCTATTATTAGGTTTCAAATTTACGCTAAGTGACGCTATGGGCACGTTAGCATTTTAATGCGCGTAAAGGGTTTATGCGCGTTAAATGCTAACGCACCCATAGAAATGTATAGGCACGTTAGCATTTAATGCACCTTAAATGCTAACGCACCCATAGAAATGTATAGGCACATTAGCATTTAATGCACCTTAAATTTACAGGCACGTTAAAAACGTTAACACACCTTAGTAAACATACCCCTTACTGTTTTCCAGTTTACCTCATTTATTGTATTTACTAGTAAAAAAGGCCCGTTTCTGACACAAATGAAACAGGCGCTAGCAAGGTTTTCCTCGGAGTGTGTATGTTTGAGAGAGAGTGTGTGAGATTGACTGTGTGAGAGATAAAGTGAATGTGCGAGTGTGTGTGTGTGACAGAGAGAGATTGAGTGTGGGTGCAAGTGTGTCTGTGAGAGAGAGAATGTGTGTGTGTGAGTGCGTATGTGAGCTACAGTGAGTGTGAGAGAGTGTGTTTCACACAGATACAGTGTATGTAAGAGTGTGTGTGTGAGACAGAGTGTGAGAGAGTATGTGTGCGATACACAGACTCTCTGTGAGACTGAGAGAGTGTATGAGACCAGAGTGTTTGAGAGTGACTGTGTGACACATAGAGAGTGAATGTGATAGAGTTTGTGAGAGACAGTGTGAGAGAGAAAGACACTGACTGTGTGAGAGAGAGTGTTTGTGTGACAGAGATACCTCCCCCTCCCTCTCTGGTCTCAGGACCCCCTCTCCCTCTCCCTCTCCCATCTCCCCCCTCTCTTCTCTCCCCCTCCCCTCTCAGGTCTCTGGACCCCCTCCCCTCTCCCCCTCCCTTCTGGTCTTAGGACCCTCTCCACCCCCCTTCTCTGGTCTCATCCCCCCCTCTCAGGACCCCCTCTCTGGTCTCAGGACCCCCTCACCCCCCTCTCTGGTCTCAGGACCCCCTCCCCCCATCTGGTCTCAGGACCCCTCCCCCCCACACTGAAATGGTAGGGGGTGGAGACATAGCTGCTGAGAGGGGGGCAGGGGGGACAAAATTCCCTGGGCCTTGGGCTCCAAGGGGGGCCCGGCGCCACAGTCCCACCCACCCTCCATCGTCGACTGCCCTCTGCATTGAAATCGCAGTCTCACCTCCGTGAAAGCAGGCTGCAGGCATCAGAATGCCTCCCTTTGTGCCTCCTTCCCTCCCTGTGTCCCACCCTTGTCTGATGCAACTTCTGCAATGGCGGGACGCAAGGTGGGCTGAAGGGAGGCGTTCTGCTACCCGCAGCGCTGCTTTCATGGAGGTGAGACTGTGATTTCAATGCAGGGGGCCCAGCCCCGTGGCGGCGACCTCGGGGGGGGGGGGGTGGAGGGGTGAGCGAAGGCGATGGCTGCGGACCCAGGGGGCAGGGCGTCATGTGTCTGGGAGGGGGTTTGTCAGGGAGGCAGCGAGTGGCTTGCCGGGGGGTGGTAGCAGTAGCTGTACCGGCAGTGTTGATGCCGGCGACGTTGGGCACGGATTGAGGGTACGTTGGTGTGCCTCTTGCTGCTATCCTTTGGTTGGTCACTGCTGCTTGTGACAAACCAAGAAGCATACAGATGTCAGGACAGGAGATGGATACAGCCAGCACGAACCCTACAAACCCTTCACTGCCACGGAGTCAGCTTCAGAACGTTGGAGGTGCTTTTTATTATAGTAGATATTTATTCTTGATTATTTTACTATTGTTATGCTGTTAACAAAATTGTTTTACGTTACTGTGCCAGCTGTGCACCGCCTTGAGTGAATTCTCTTCGTAAAGGTGGTTAATAAAGCCCAATAAATAAATGTGCATTAATTCAGCTGCCTTTCATGGAGCTTTAGAGTCTAGTCCCTGAACACATTGTGATCCCTTAATTCCCTCTGGATGCCTCAATATTTGTTACATGCATAATTAGGGCGTTTGTAAATCGGAGGTCTAGATGCAAAGCTCAGAATATTAAACAGACCTCTGCATTTCAAAGTCACCCACCATAATGAAGTGTAAGTTTTCAGACACATCAGACCCCATGGTGTAGGGGCGTCTGCATTGCTGCAGTTTCATCAGACTGAAATGAGAATTTGTCATGCAGGACACCTCATATCAGTGACATCAATTTAGAAATCTGAAAATCTGATTCAGCAGCTGCATTTACCTTCTTGTTAAAGGGAGATTCTTTGCAGCACAGAAAGAAGCTGCATTCTCTGTACTGACTGGTGGCCACAATCCCAGTGAAAAGTCTAGACCAGTGGATCCCAAACCTGGTCCTGGAGGCACCCCAGACATGTCAGGTTTTCAGGATATCCACAATGAATCATTCATTGTAGATATCCTGAAAACCTGACATGTCTGGGGTGCCTCCAGGACCAGGTTTGGGAAGCACGGATTTACTACTACTACTACTACTACTATTTAGCATTTCTATAGCGCTACAAGGCATACGCAGCGCTGCACAAACATAGAAGAAAGACAGTCCCTGCTCAAAGAGCTTACAATCTAATAGACAAAAAATAAATAAAGTAATCAAATCAATTAATATGAACGGGAAGGAAGAGAGGAGGGTAGGTGGAGGCGAGTGGTTACAAGTGGTTACGAGTCAAAAGCAATGTTAAAGAGGTGGGCTTTCAGTCTAGATTTAAAGGTGGCCAAGGATGGGGCAAGACGTAGGGGCTCAGGAAGTTTATTCCAGGCGTAGGGTGCAGCGAGACAGAAGGCGCGAAGTCTGGAGTTGGCAGTAGTGGAGAAGGGAACAGATAAGAAGGATTTATCCATGGAGCGGAGTGCACGGGAAGGGGTGTAGGGAAGGACGAGTGTGGAGAGATACTGGGGAGCAGCAGAGTGAATACATTTATAGGTTAGTAGAAGAAGTTTGAACAGGATGCGAAAACGGATAGGGAGCCAGTGAAGGGTCTTGAGGAGAGGGGTAGTATGAGTAAAGCGACCCTGGCGGAAGATGAGACGGGCAGCAGAGTTTTGAACCGACTGGAGAGGGGAGAGGTGACTAAGTGGGAGGCCAGCAAGAAGCAGATTGCAGTAGTCTAAACGAGAGGTGACAAGGGTGTGGATGAGGGTTTTGGTAGAGTGCTCGGAAAGAAAGGGGCGGATTTTACGGATGTTGTAAAGAAAGAAACGACAGGTCTTGGCGGTCTGCTGGATATGAGCAGAGGAGAGAGAAGAGTCAAAGATGACCCCAAGGTTTCGAGCTGAGGAGACAGGGAGAATGAGAGAGCCATCAACAGAAATAGAAAACGGGGGGAGTGGGGAGGTGGGTTTGGGAGGTGGGTTTAGACATAAGCTGTCCTTATTTCAGCTCTAATCAATCACTAAAGACGCTCTTCTATAGCCATTAAACTATTAGTAGCACAATAAATATTGTTTTGATATTACTTTAAGTATCTTTAATACAATAAGAGAAACTCAGTGCAAGAAACCCTTATACTGCTTCCCAGCAGATGTTATGTATAGCAATTAATCACTGATAACTTGCTGGCAAAAGCCAGCTAGCTTGTCACAATATTTGCTACGTACTGATCTCTCATTGTAAATTGTGCAAATTGTGTCCAAATTAAACATGTCTTGTGCCCAAAATATTCATAATAAATTAATGAGTGCGCCACCTGGCAGAAATGTCTAATGTTTCAATTAGTAAAGTGTCATAAGCACTTAAAATTCGAGCAGATTGCAGAGCAATCTGATGTGGTGCCCCATTTTGCAATCTGCTTCAGGGACTTGTGACACTCTCACCGTCCACTTCCAATCCTTCTGTATTTAAAAAAATTCAATCTCTTCACAAAGCGTTTTGGGGTTCTTTTACCAAGCTGTAGTAAAAGGACCTCTGTGGTGGCATCAGCGCAGGGGTTTGCCGCTTGCCGAGCCCCCCCCCCCCCCCCTTTACCATAGCAGGTGCTAAAAGGATAGGGTTTTAAAACGGAAGCGACCGTGCAGTAAGTTAAGCACTTGCCGCACGGCCATTTCCTGGGGGAGCCCTTACTGCCTCCTATGTAGGACATGGTAAGGGCTCCCATGCTAACCTGGCAGTAAACAGGCAGTGCGTGGTGTTGCCTGTTTACCATCTGGTAAGTCCCCGGCGCTGTAAAAATAAAGGGGCCCTTTTACGAAGCGACGGTAAGCCCAACGCAGGCTTGCCGCTCCCTAAAAGGGAAGTACCGCCAGACTACCGCAGCAGCCTGGCGGTAGTTCCCTCCCCTAGCATGTGCCATTTCTGGCACTGCAAAAATATTTCAATTTTTGTAGCACTGGTGTGTACCTGGTGGTAATTGGGCAGTGCTGCATGCTGCCTGGTTGGGGAAAGGGAAATGGGACTTGATATACTGCCTTTTTGAAGTTTTTGCAACTACATTCAAAGCGGTTTACATATATTCAGGTACTTATTTTGTACCAGGGGCAATGGAGGGTTAAGTGACTTGCCCAGAGCCACAAGGAGCTACAGTGGGAATTGAACTCAGTTCCCCAGGATCAAAGTCCACTGCACTAACCACTAGGCTACTCCTCCACTCATTCCACCAATAAGAGCCAACCTCATCAGTGATGTCACAATGGCTTGATTGCCCGATACTTGGCTCACTTCTGATATTGTGATGTCATAAGGGAAAGGGAAATGGGACTTGATATACTGCCTTTTTGAAGTTTTTGCAACTACATTCAAAGCGGTTTACATATATTCAGGTACTTATTTTGTACCAGGGGCAATGGAGGGTTTAGTGACTTGCCCAGAGCCACAAGGAGCTACAGTGGGAATTGAACTCAGTTCCCCAGGATCAACATCCACTGAACTAACCGCTGGGCTACTCTTCCACTAGCAATATTCCATGTAGAAGCTTGCCCTTGCAGATCAGCAATGCAGCTGTGCAGGCTTCTGTTTCTGTGAGTCTGACGTCCTGTCTCACAGAAACAGAAGCCTGCACGGCTGATCTGCAAGGGCAGGCTTCTACATGGAATGTTGCTAGTGGAATAGCAACGTTCCATGTAGAATCTCAAATAGTAGCAACAGAATCTCAATAGTAGCATCATTCCATCTAGAATCTCAATAGTAGCAACATTCCATCTAGAATCTCAAATAGGGAAAGGGAAATGGGACTTGATATACTGCCTTTTTGAAGTTTTTGCAACTACATTCAAAGCGGTTTACATATATTCAGGTACTTATTTTGTACCAGGGGCAATGGAGGGTTAAGTGACTTGCCCAGAGTCACAAGGAGCTGCAGTGGGAATTGAATTCAGTTCCCCAGGATTAAAGTCCACTGCACTAACCACTAGGCTACTCCTCCAGGGGGTTACTGCTGGGTTAGCACGAGAACTCTTACTGACACCTCAATGGGTGGCGACAAGTGCTTCACTTGTTACACAGCCATTTCTTGCAAAAAAAAAAAAAAAAGACCTTCTTTTTAACTGCTGTGGTAAAAGGGGACCTGGGTGACACCCGTGTAGGCCCCCTTTTGCTGCAGCTTCATAAAAGGACCCCTAAGTTATTTTTTGAGCAGTGGAAAATGGTATGTGGCACACACCTGCTCTATGGCCGGGCTCCTGTGGTAGCCCGATGGTAGGGCCGATTTGCCGCATGCCATCGCCAAGGTAGCCTTATCACGGCTTAGTAAAAGGGTGCCTTTATTTGTTGCTTGTTTCAGCTTTAGTCACGATTTAAGCAAGAGGAATTCATCTCACAGCATATCCAAAAGGCCTGGTTATAATGTTTGGATGCAGGAGTTTACAGAGGTTCTCACAAAAATGGGTCCATTTGAATACGGCTCAGATTCTATAGACTGGAGCCTTCTAGATTATTCTGTTTCTATACACAAGGATTAATACTACGGTATCATTACCGTCTTTTCACCTCAGTTGTCTTCTGAACGTGAGTCATCAAGGGAAATGTCTTCTACAGCATAATTGTCACATTTCACTTTTATTTGATATAATGCAAATAGCACAAAAAAAAGTCTAAGCAGTTCACAATATTTAAATTTAATTAATGAGAGAGAAGAAAAAGACTAGAAGGAAAAGAAACAAGAGGAAATTCAATTACAATGGGTTATTATAAGGACGGTATTAGCTAACCAGTTTTATTGAGATACTCTCTGTAGTGTTTTAATCATGAACTCCCAAGAAAGCAACAGACATAGACCAGGGATTCTTAACCCAGTAAGCAGAAACACCAAGCCAGATTGATTTTCAAAACATGCACAGTGAATATGCAGGAGAGAAGTTTCCTAACGCTGCCTCCATTGTATGCAAATCTATCTTGTACATATTCATTGTGAATATCCTGAAAACCTGACCGGCTGGATGTGTCTCAAGGCCTGCGGTCAGGAATGTTGTCACTTTTCAGTTCAAACTCCTCTTATTGACCTATAAGTGCATTCACTCTGCAGCTCCTCAGTACCTCTCCACTCTCATCTCTCCCTACATTCCTCCCCGGGAACTCCGTTCACTGGGTAAATCTCTCTTATCTGCATCCTTCTCCTCCACTGCTAACTCCAGACTCCGTTCCTTTTATCTTGCTGCACCATATGCCTGGAACAGACTTCCTGAGCCGGTACGTCAAGCTCCATCTCTGGCCGTCTTCAAATCTAAGCTAAAAGCCCACCTTTTGATGCTGCTTTTAACTCCTAACCCTTGTTCACTTGTTCAGAACCCTTATTTTATCATCCTCACTTTAATATTCCCTTATCTCTTGTTTGTCCTGTTTGTCTGTCCTAATTAGATTGTAAGCTCTGTCGAGCAGGGACTGTCTCTTCATGTTCAAGTGTACAGCGCTGCGTACGTCTAGTAGCGCTTTAGAAATGATAAGTAGTACTAGTAGTCTTTGGGATTCCGGAATCTTGCTATTATTGGGATTCCGGAATCTTGCTACCCTTTGTCCTTATCCCTTATTTGTCCTGTTTCTCTGTCCTAATTAGATTGTAAGCTCTGTCGAGCAGGGACTGTCTCTTCATGTTCAAGTGTACAGTGCTGCGTACGTCTAGTAGCGCGTTAGAATTGATAAATAGTAGTAGTAGTAGTTTTTTCACTTGGCTCTAGGGTTCCTATTATTGTGATCTGGAATTATAACTTGATAAAGCCTGTCTCTGGTTCCCAAGTGTCTCCAAGTTATTCTTCTTCTTAGAAATTGTTGAGAGAGTTATTATGGCAGATAACTTACTTTGTGGATGTGCAGCGGCTGTTGGATCCTGGCCAGGGAGGTTTTAGGAAAGAGCATAATTCAAGAGATTCTTCTGTTGTCTGCGGTTAATCATTTGAGATGTTAAAGAGATGGTGCAGGGTCAAAGTTTTGTTTTCTGATCAATTAGATATATCTGTTTATTTATTTAAAATTCATTTATAGGAGTATTTATATCCCATATTTTCCAAACATGTTTGGTTCAATGTGGCTTACATATTTAGGTTGGAAGGGGTGGAGAGATGCAGTTTGATTGGGAGAGGTACAGAGTTGCATTTTAAGATGAAAGGTAGAGGTGAAAAGGTACAAAAGAATTAGTTTTTCGAAGAGTTTTAAGTGAGTTATATCTGAAGTTGTGGAGGGTCAGTCATCGAGTTCATTTCTGTTGTGTGTTTCCTAAATTTGGTGTGGGGTGTTAGGGATCTTAGTGACTTGGTCAGGGTATTCCACATCTTGGAGCTTTGGTAGGGGAAGTTAACTGAGTGAATGGACTTGTAGATAAGCTTGTGGCATAGGGGATAGTGAAGGGTCAAGTAGTTTCTCGCTTCCTTCACTGTGTTTTTGAGAAATAGGATAATCATGTCTGAGAGGTATGAGGGCACTTTGCCGTGGATTATGAGCCAGACCATGGTGCAGAGTTTGAAGTATATGCAGGCTTTGATTGGGAGCCAGTGGAGTGCTTGTAGTGTGTGGGTGGGTGGGGGTGGGGGGGTCTTTTGTATCTTGTTTTCCTGAGAATGAGTCTGGCAGCTGTATTTTGAGCTGTTTGTAGTTTCTTTATGATTTGTTCTTTGCAGCCTGAGTAGATTGCATTGCAATAGTCTAGTTGTGTGAGAATTAAGGATTGTACGATGAGGCTGAATACTGATCGATTAGATATATCTGTTGTTTTCAAGGTACAGAAATATTCTATTTTACTAGCTCAACTTTATACATTGGAAATGCATGGCATGACATTTTTCTTGGTTCAGCCCTTTCTTAGCGGGTGACAATAGAAAGTGATCTGGAGACCAGACTACCTCATGGCTGGAGCATGTTACTAAGTCTGTGCAGGTATGTGTTGTGCAAGCTGTACTGTGGGTAGTAATTCTACCCTTCTCTCCTTCCCGCACCCCTTTCTTCAGCCTGTTGAACTTGCCTGGCCCGTTTTGCTGTTCTCTGTTAGCTCTGCTCTCAATCCGTCTAGCCCACCCATCTGTCTGTTGAACCTGCCTGGCCTGTTATGCTGCTCTGTGCTGGCTCTGCCCCTTGTCTGCCCAGTAATATCACAGTTCTGCAGGTTCTTCCTTTAATACCCTTTTAAATGTATCTGCAGTGCTGCAAAGCTGCCTCTGGTATGCACTTAAGGAGCAGGCATTCTCCTTTGGGCAGACCTGCTTCTGCCTTATTTTGTTCTTTCTTCTACGGTTGGTTACATTTGTCTTGCCAACAACCCCATTTTACTTTCCCAGTCCTTATTTGTTGGGATGAGAGGCCTCTCCTAATATCAGCCCAAGCACTAAGGAGCCTGTGTGGAAATCGCTGCCTGTTTTATGATTCTTATCTGGCAAGCCCCTCCAGAACTACCTAGCATTGTCTACTCACAAGCATGACCTCGGACTCAACTACAGATAGGCCTCTTGAATTGCTGTTCCTACTGTCCCAGCTGGAAGATCTGGGCATAGTCGACGCTGTGGTCAACTGCTTCAGACCCTTTTTGTCAGACCATTCCTTCCAGGTCAACTGGAATTCTGAGTCCTCTGCCCCAGGTCTCTAGTCCGTGGGGTTCTGCAGGTTTCCATCTCTTTAATTTCTTTCTCTCTCCATTTCTCTCTGAGCTTTGATTTCTTCAGTTATTCTAATGACATCCAAATATTTGTCAGTATGGACCGTCTCTCTCCATTCTTGTCTGTCACTGATGGTATCACCCAAGGTGGTGAAAATCAGGAGACAACAAGTTGAGAGGAAAAAAAAATTAGGAGAATGGGAACACCGTAATGGTAAAAGGAATGTATTGCTGATGTGATTCATATGTAAAAACCCGACGTGGCCACATTTTAGCAGATGCCTGCATCAGGAGTATATAATCTAAAAAGAAAACAAACATAACTAAAATGAACATCCAAAATGAATGAATAAAAATTAAATGAAAGTAAAATTCATATTGCATTTAATTTGCGTAATTCAAATATCTTCTTTAGATCAAATTACCCTTCTGTGTGTTTTTTTTTTTTAAAGGCCATTATTTTGGGAAACTGGTATGTTTTATTTACTGAAGTGGAGTGGAGGAGTTGCCTAGTGGTTAGAGTACCGGTCTTGCAATCCAGAGGTGGCCTGTTCAAATCCCAGTGCTGCTGCTGCTCCTTGTGATCTTGGGCAAGTCACTTAACCCTCCGTTGCCTCAGGTACAAACTTAGATTGTGAGCCCTCCTGGGACAGAGAAATATCCAGAGTACCTGAATGTAACTCACCTTGAGCTACTACTGAAAAGGGTGTGAGCAAAATCCAAATAAATTATTTGAGATTCTGTTCTTACTATTTGAGATTCTACATGGAATGTTGCTATTCCACTAGCAACATTCCATGTAGAAGCCTGCCCTTGCAGATCAGCCGCGCAGGCTTCTGTTTCTGTGAGTCTGACATCCTGCACGTACGTGCAGGACGTCAGACTCACAGAAACAGAAGCCTGCGCGGCTGATCTGCAAGGGCAGGCTTCTACATGGAATGTTGCTAGTGGAGGAGTAGCCTAGCGGTTAGTGCATTGGAACATAGAATGTTGCTACTATTTGAGATTCTGGAATGTTGCTACTAGTTGAGATTCTACATGGAATGTTGCTATTATTGGTGATTCTACATGGAATGTTGCTGAGTGGAGGAGTGGCCTAGTGCTTAGAGCACTGGTCTTGCAATCCAGAGGTGGCCGGTTCAAATCCCACTGCTGCTCCTTGTGATCTTGGGCAAGTCACTTAACCCTCCATTGCCTCAGGTACAATCTTAGATTGTGAGCTCTCCTGGGACAGAGAAATATCCAGAGTACCTGAATGTAATTCACCTTGAGCTACTACTGAAAAAGGTGTGAGCAAAATCTAAATAAATAAATACTAAATAAATACACACATCATTAAGGTTCAAGATGGAGAGAGAGCGTGTGCATTCTTCCCCAAAGCCGCACTAGCGGCTGCCGGTACAGTAATGCCAACACAGTCCATTCAAAGTGAATGGGCTGGGTTGGCATTGCTGCTAGTGCAGCTTTGTAAAAGGTGGAGTTAATATATTGATCTGAACAAGTCAATGGGTAAAGGGTCATGGATTTGATATGCCACCTTTCTGTGGGTACAACCAAAGTGGTTTGCATCACAGTATGCTGACACCCAACGTTACAATTGAACAATTTTGTTCTTTCCATGCATTTCCTATCCAAGTATATCTGTATTTTAGAGTCCATCATTTTGATAGTTCAATGGAGGAGTGGCCTAGTGGTTAGGGTGGTGGACTTTGGTCCTGGGGAACTGAGGAACTGAGTTCGATTTCCACTTCAGGCACAGGCAGCTCCTTGTGACTCTGGGCAAGTCACTTAACCCTCCATTGCCCCAGGTACAAATAAGTACCTGTATATAATATGTAAGCCGCATTGAGCTTGCCATGAGTGGGAAAGCGTAGGGTACAAATGTAACAAAAATAAAATAGATACTATTGGAGATTCTACATGGAATGTTGCTACTATTGGAGATTCTACATGGAATGTTGCTATTCCACTAGCAACATTCCATGTAGAAGGCTTCTGTGCAGGACGTCACTCACAGAAGCAGAAGCCTGCGCAGCCACATTGGTGATCTGCAAGGGCCGACTTCTAGTGGAATAGCAACATTCCATGTAGAATCTGAAATAGTAGCAACAGTGGAGGAGTGGCCTAGTGGTTAGGTTGGTGGACTTTGGTCCTGGGGAACTGAGTTCGATTCCCACTTCAGGCACAGGCAGCTCCTTGTGACTCTGGGCAAGTCACTTAACCCTCCATTGCCCCATGTAAGCCGCATTGAGCATGCCATGAGTGGGAAAGCGCAGGGTACAAATGTAACAAAAATAAAATAGATACTATTGGAGATTCTACATGGAATGTTGCTACTATTGGAGATTCTACATGGAATGTTGCTATTCCACTAGCAACATTCCACGCAGAAGCCTGCGCGACCACATTGGTGATCTGCAAGGGCCGACTTCTAGTGGAATAGCAACATTCCATGTAGAATCTCAAATAGTAGCAACAGTGGAGGAGTGGCCTAGTGGTTAGGTTGGTGGACTTTGGTCCTGAGGAACTGAGTTCAATTCCCACTTCAGACACAGGCAGCTCCTTGTGACTCTGGGCAAGTGACTTAACCCTCCATTGTCCCATGTAAGCCTCATTGAGCCTGCCATGTGTGGGAAAGCGCGGGGTACAAATGTAACAAAAATAAATAAAAAAATTCTAAAGATGATTTTAATGTTTAAAATGTTGTTCACCAGTATGGTTTAAAATTTTATTCTCATTTAGGGATCCTTTTACTAAGCGGCAGCAAAAAGTGGTCTACGTTAGTGTGAGCGCATGTTTTTGGTGTGTGCCGGGCCAGCTTTTACCGCATATGGGGAAAAAGGGCGTTTTTTCAATGGGCCAGGAAAAGGTCCTGTAGTAAAACTGAAACCAGCGCGCACCTATTTACGGCCTGAGCCCCTAACGCCACTCATTGATCTAGCTGTAAGGGCTCACACGCTACATGCGAGGTGACCGGTCGGTGCGTGCCAACAACTGATTAATGCCGGAAATGCCACGTGCAGTAGGAAATAAAAAAAATCATTTGTCCCGGCAGTATGGGTGTGCTCCAAATCCAAAATTACCACCAGGGGGGTGCGCTAGCCTGACGGAAGTCTCATTTTGGCATGCACTGCATGCGCGTAGAGGTAGAGCCTATCACACTTTGGTAAAGGGGGCACTGAATTTTTATGAATTCATTATGGACGTTCATTTTAGTTATGGTTGTTTTGTTTTTAGATTATATACCCCTGCTGCAGGCATCTGCTGAAATGCGGCCCGTTGTGTTTTTCACATATGAATCACATCAGCAATAAAGTCCTTTTGCCATCCTAGTGTTCCCATTCTCTTCATTTTTTCCTCTTGACTTATCTCCTGATTTTCACCACCTTGAGTCTATCACTGTCTGGCTGGAAAAACATCGCTTGAAACTAAATTCTGAAAAATCAGAAACTATATGGTTCCCTTGGGGAATAGTCAGGTGTCTCTGTCCACAATGATTCAATTGTTCCACTGTCCCTCAGTGACTTCATTACCATATTAGGTGTTGTGATGAAACGCCTAGTTGCCCGCCAGGTGTGCAATTAGATTCCCAGCTCTCATTTGATAAACAAATTTCTTCCCTAGTCTGTTCCTTTTCCTTGGTGTTAAGAAAAATCTGTGATATTAAAATCATGCTTAATCATGGGAGGAGCAGAGCTGAGATGGTGGAGGAATATGATCAATGGACTGGAATTGTGGTATAACAATGTGAGAGCCTCTCAGATGGCCGGAGGAGATCCCAGATGGAAAAGGTTGGAGAATGTTTATCACTGGTTATATATGCTGTTGTCATATGTTTTGGGGAGGCTTATGGTAACGGGGGAAGGGGTTGGGCTGGGAGGGAGGGGCGGAGAGGATGGAGGGAATATACAATCAAACGTTTATGGAAATTGTTAAAAGTGCATAAGATGTTTTTTTTTCTGTGTCTGATCTTCGGAGGAGTTCTGTTCAGCCTCACGCGTTATATGTCTTGAAATGGTTTATTTGATGAAAGTTCCATAATAAAAACCGTTTAAACATAAAATCATGCTTAATCATAAAGGATCTTCTATATCTTATCCTCTTGCTTGTCATGAGTCTTGATTATTACAACTTGCAGGTGTTGATATTTCAATTAAGAACTATGGCTACAGTTGTTAATATTTGTATTATTTCTCAGTGTATCAGTTTTAGTAAATACTAGGATTTGGATTTTATCTCACTCATTTTATTAATTTATTAGCATTGCAAGTTAATTGCAATTAACTCTGTGATTAAAAAAAAAAAAAAGAAATCACATTGCAGCGTCTCTGCCAACCATCTCTTCTGCATTCTTCCACTCCCAACCCCTGTCCTTGGTGCAGTCTGGCATCTTCCCCCCCCCCCCCCCCCACATCACCCTCCCCCCACAGTGCTAGTCTACCTTAAAGGTGGCGTTCTGCTGGACCCCGGCAGTGTTTACTTATTTATTACATTTGTATCCCACATTTTCCCACCTATTTGCAGGCTCAGCGTGGCTTACAGAGTTTGGTTATGACATAGTCATTCCATGATATCAGATATAGTTGGTGATGTACAAAGATTGAGTAAGGGAAGAGAGAGGAAAGGTGTTAGGCAGGATAGAAGGTGGACTTTAATGATTGGGTGGATTGGTGAGGTAGTTGTGTAAGGTTATGGGTTCTCTTTGTAGGCCTTGTTGAAGGGATGTGTCTTCAAAGATTTGCGGAAGTTAGTTATTTCATTAATCGCTTTCAGGGCCGTAGGTAATACATATGTTGCCTACGGCCTAGTCAGAAATGTTCCCTCTGATCTGTCCCACCCGTACAGACACAGGAAGTGATGTTAGAGGAGGCGGAATGGGCCAGAGGGAAAGCTTCAGAGAGAGGGAGATTATCAGTCCTTTAGAGAAGGGAAGAGTTGATGGGATTTGATATACCACCTTCTGTTGTTACAATCAAAGTGACTTACATATTATTTCACAGGTACTTATTTTGTAGCTGGGGCAATGGAGGGTAAAGTGACTTGCCCAGAGTCACAAGGAGCTGCGATAGGAAGAAACAAATACATTTTCAAGTTTCAGTCTTGCTATCCCGCAAGTCATAAATAAATAATAAAATACCTTTCATTGTGCGATTAATCATTCTGCACCTGGACTAGCTTGCTACACACACTGTAAGTTAGAACAGTTCCTTATATCCTGATTAACTATAAAAAGAACATGCCTTTAGTTTAGCCACTCATCTATTAATCCAAACTGACTCTGTACCACACACCTTGTCCCCATCTATGTATCTGCACTTGGCCCCTCAGCTATATGGTAAGCTGTGTTATAGAAAAGCAGTAGTATCATATCTATGTTATTTGAATGTTCTAATTGCGTGCTTATTAGATATTTCATTAGTATTCTGCTGATGTCGTACTATATCTCTGTTATTTATTTGTTGCATTTGTATCCCACATTTCCCCACCTTTTTGCAGGCTCAATGTGGCTTACAGTACGCCGTAGTGGCAATCACCATTTCCGGAATGAGAAATACAAAGTGATATTGCATTAAATTCATAAATGGTAGAGTAAATTAGATCATCAGTTCATTTCCGGCGTGAGAAATAAGGTGGTAGTGCGTTAACGTTCATTACTGACAGAGTGACTGAAGCAGTCAGGTATAAAGAGTTCGGTTTTGTCTAGTAGGTAGTCCTAGTATTAGGTTTTAGTTTGCTGCTTTTGAGTTTTTCCTCCTCTTTCATTGTATTTATATTTATACTTGTTCATTTTACTATTGTTATGCTGTTAACAAAATTGTACGTTTGATGTTAAACTGTACCTACACTGCCATGGGTGAATCTCTTCATCAAGGCGGTTAATAAATCCCAATAAGTAAATAATAAATAATCAAAATGCAGCCCTATTATTTATATAAACTTTGTTTTGTATGAGTTGTTTTATTATGGACTAGTAAAAAAGGCCCGTTTCCGAAACCAATGAAACGGGCGCTAGCATGTGGCTTGTGTGTGTGTGTATGTGTCACAGAGTTATTTTGTGTGTGTGTGTGTGTGTGTGTGAGGGTGCGGTGTGTGTGCAGGTTGTTGATGTGTGTCTTTTTTTGTTTTGTTTTTTTCCAGCGGTGGTTCTGTGCTCTCCGTGCTGCACAGATGAGCCATTCTGCTGGGGAATGCTCCTCCCTTATTGTCACGTAGTTTCCTCTGATTGGTCCGTCTTACGTTGCCTAGTGTTGCCTGGGAACGGTGTTGTGATGGTCCTTTGTGTTTCAGAATGTTGAGGGTGTTTTTTCTGATTGGTCCGTCATGTGAGGGTGGGGCAAAGAGACATGGTCAGTGTTGTGGCTTCACCACCATGAATCCATGAACCCTTCAGGGAATGACTGAGTGACTTCAGAATGTTGTCTTCAGAACGTTGAGGGTGAGTTTTATTATAGTAGATGGTTTTTTTTTTAATCCAGGGCGGCAGCTCCTAGGGGGCAGCAAAGAGCAGGGGCCATTTTACTAAGCAGTGGCAAGCCCACCCAAAACTACTGCCGGCCCAACGACGGCGCCGGTGGTAGTTCCACCCCCAGTGCACAGCATTTCCAGTGCTAGCGGAAATATTGGAAAAATATTGCTGCAGGGATTAACCAGCGGTGATTGGGTAACCTCCCTGCCCAGTTACTGCCAGGTTACCACAGGATCCCTTACCACTACCTCAATGGGTGGCAGTAAGTGCTTCCCCTCCCCCACAGGGCCATTTCTTTTTTTTGGGCCTTTTTACCTGCTGCGGTGAAAAGGGCCTCAGTGTACGGAAAAATGGCCTGCTGCCGCCGCTAGTACACAGCTCCTTTTACCGCAGCTTAGTGAAAGGACCCCTCAAAAAAAAACGGTCAGCCTTTATTTTAACCTGGAGGAAGGGGACAGCAAAGAACAACTGCAATCAAAGCAAAATAATAGGTCTCGACAGCCACACAAGCTTAAAGAAAGGATGTTTGTGATGAGTTTAGTTATCAAAATCGTAGGGGCATGGGGGGGCTGCAGCCTAGTGGGCCTGAAAGTTAATGGGGGGAGGGTTGTAAGAGTGAAAGTTGACCTAGGGTGCCCCCTACAGAGCTCTGATTATGGACCCAAAATCTGGGGGGCGGGGAGGGGGGGGCAACTTATTAGAGGATTGCCTTTAACTGTTGTTTCTGCCACCTCTTCGATGTTGCCTTCGGCACATAACCACTATACGTCCATTGAAGAAATCTTGACTGCCCTGACTTGACATTTTGTCCTTTAGATTGTAAGCTCCTTCGAGCAGGGACTGTCCTTCTTTGTTAAACTGTACAGCGCTGCGTAACCCTAGTAGCGCTCTAGAAATATTAAGTAGTAGTAGTATATGCTACGAGATGCTCTTCTAGGGAACAGCTCAGGCATGATTTATTTATTTATTTATTTATTTATTTATTTATTCGTAGCATTTGTAGCCCACATTTTCCCACCAATTTGCAGGCTCAATGTGGCTTACAGTTGCCGTAATGGCGGTTGCCATTTCCGGGTAGCAGAATTACAACTGGTCTTGCGTTAAGGTGTAAACATACATTGTATACATACATGGTAAAGAAGAATATCTTATTGTATAGCATGAGGATCCTGAGTAATAAATTGGATTATAACATACATTAGGTCGTTGACTACAGAGAGACCTTATTCGGTGTAAGGTTTAAAGTGGTAGTGCTTGATTATTCATAGCAAAGAGGTTAATCAGTCATGTGATAGGAGTTCGGTTTTGTATAGATCGTGTATAATGTTATTATTTAGTGTTTATAAAGATGGATATTTATGGTATGCTTTCTTGATAATTCATAGTTCAGGTTGCGATTACAATGAGATCCAGCATTCTCAACTCAGAAAAAGAGGTTGAACTCTTACAAACGTTCATTAGTCTGCTTTTTTTTTTTTTTTTTTAGAAACTTTCTGTAATCAGTCTGTATTTTATGGATATATCATCTTCCTCGCAGATGTTGCTGGTGCTGTATATAAGCAATGGATTCCGAATACCAATTTTGAAAATGCCTCCAACTGGGATAAGAACAGAGTGCCCTGCCCCGGTGATACAATAATCTTTGAAAACAGCAAGGTATGATATCTGATACGTTAGAATAAATGGTCATCTTTTCATGATGTAAACCTACACATTCTCATCTTTCTCATGTTTCTTGCAGAAACTGTCTGTCTTTGTCCAGTCCACGCACCGTACAGCAGGAATGGTAAGGCAACGTTGCATTACGCTACAGCGTATTCCATTCATGTGCATTTTACCTCAAGATTCCAACGAGATCTCAGCCTAAACTCTCATTTTTGTTACTACAAGCGTCTTTTGTTGTTGATGGGAATGCAACAGCTGTTAAAACATGTAGCTTCAACACACTCAGCAGTCATGGAGTTCCCTGGCAGTTCTTCAAATAGGCAAAAACTCTGAACAATTAAGACACAAGTGTGCGTGTCAACTATCTTAAGCACAATATCCTGACGGAATCTTCTGGCCAATGCACATTTGAGCCTATGTATACTGAGTAGAGAATAACACAGGGTCCCCACGGGTTCTGTCTCTGTGGGCCCTGTCTCCGTCCCCGCAGGTTCTGTTCCCATCCCCGTGGGCTCTGTCCTCATCTGTAGAAGCCTCAAACACTTATGATTTTATATTTAAAATCATTTTATTAAAGTCTAGAAAGGAACAATATGCTGTGCAACTATTCAGTGGCATACCAAGGGGGAGGGGCGGTGAGGGCGGTCCGCCCCGGGTGCACGCCACTGGGGGGGGTGCCGTGCGCCAGTCAGCTTTGTTCATTTCCATGCTCCCTCTGCCCTAGAACAAGTTACTTCCTGTTCCGGGGCAAAGGGAGCATGGAAACAAACAAAGCTGAGTGGCGTGCGGCACCCCCCCAAGCGGCATGCACCTGGGGGGGGTTCTTTCGCCGGGGGGGGGGCGGGGGTCACACTGCACCGGGGGGGCGGGGCGCATTGGCAATCCGCCCCAGGTGTCAGCCCCCCTAGGAACGCCACTGCAACTATTGTTTATAAATCACAAATAGAAAACAATAACAATGAGCAACTATAATGACCCCCCCCCCACCACCACCATCCTCTACCCTTCCAGCCCCAACAATAGCTGACTTCTACTACCCCAAGGAATCCTAATCCACCCTGTTAAAATGTCCAGGGATACAAAATACAACCTTTGTCCCCATCCCTTCGGGTTCTGTCTCCACCCCGTCCCCATGGGCTCTGTCCCTGTCCCCATTTCATTCTCTAATACTGAGCTCTTTCCGTGAGCTTTCTTTAATCACATGTGACTTCCATAAGGAAAAGAGCAGCAACCACTGTAATAATTGGATCTGCAGTTATGAGTGTGTACGAGTGCTACAAGTGCCCACAGTGAATGTGTGTGTTTCACTCAGCGGCTTCACCTTTTCACATTTAGCTAATGGTCTAAATCTTTACAAAGGACATGTTTTGAAATTTTCAATTATTTGCAGTAATGGCAGGAATCATTCTATGCTGGGCCCTAGGTAAAGAAGCTCATTGGCAATTCCTCCCTCCCCATCCCCCATCACCATTATAATGAAAATGTACTTTCAAATCCCTGCAAATATGTGAACTTGTATGATAGCCTCTGTATCTAATTAATTGCATCACAGTCCACAGCAAGCATTTTCTCCCTTTCCATTCTCAGGCCTCAATAAATACTTTATGCCTACCCTCCCCCTAGACTCCTGCAAGCACTCTTTTCTCCTCGAACCCCAACAATAATTCTCCTCTCCCTGCACAAGGCCTTGGCAAGCGGTTGGCAAGTAAGGCCATATCAGTCAGACTTCTACAGTCTGTGACCCATAAAATAGCAAGGACAAATA
The DNA here is from genome assembly GCF_901765095.1 of Microcaecilia unicolor. Lineage (NCBI taxonomy): Eukaryota > Metazoa > Chordata > Amphibia > Gymnophiona > Siphonopidae > Microcaecilia > Microcaecilia unicolor. The sequence continues at coordinate 191,086,768 of NC_044039.1, read as the reverse complement.
CGTGTATATTATTTCACATTCATGTCACATGCTGTCAGAGGAGGAGGGGAAGACACTTTAAGGTTGACAATGATGAAAATGTTTTCAGTTTGCAAAATTGTTGGGCGGTTCTGGCCATCTTGTTGGGAAGACTGGATGAACTGTGTGGATCTTTAACGGCCATCTTTTAATATACAAGCATCTGGCACCTGCTTGACTTCTCAGAGTTTCCCATGCTGTGATTTCACTTCTAGGGTTGAAGATTCATGTGGCCAATGAGGGTCTGAAAGTCTCTTTTGGGGGGGAAGAGGGGAGGGGGCAGCTCCAATGCATTGTAGTATCTAATGACACCATTGCCCTCTTCTCAAATACCAGTCTATTGGCTCCAGAAGGATAACTATGTTCAGTGATGACTGATAATGGCATCTAAATAGGCCAAATACAGCAGCCACTGCTGATGACTTCTCTACTGATACACAAGATAAATGCAAAGAAACCACAGAAGTGGAGAGAACCCCAGAATCTCATGGGGAAGCACGCTGCAGGAAACAGGAGTGGGAGACGGATCCAGGCACTTCGAACACAGACCAAGTTGTTTACCAGCATTTGCCGATAGCGGATGTCCTAGAGACCACTTCTTTCTTAATAAACAGTCTTTTTCAAGACCTCCTTCAGTAATTTAGCCTTTGAAGACAGACCGTTTTTTTGACTGTTTATGTTTACAAGCGAAGACCGATTCATCTGTGACAGTTATTTTTACAACACAATACTTTCAAGAGACTCCTGAGGCAGACACGTTTGGTGCCAAAACATGGTACAGTGTCAAGTCATCATTAAGAGTCATCAATAAAAGTTCTCATTTCATATTGGGTGATTCTTGGTCTGTGTTCGAAGTGCCTGGATCCGTCTCCCACTCCTGTTTCCTGCATAGTTCTCTTCTGGTACACCAACTTTTCTGGCTCAATTGTTGCTGCTACCATATACTACCACCCGTCTCCTCAGTTCTTCCCAACAGAATTTCCTTTGTGTTCCTTCTTTCCAGCAGATTTTTCCAACCTTCCCTCTGGAATAAACTTCCTTTGGCTTAGAGCCTTCCTTGAAAGAGTTGAGAGTGCTTGAAAACTCACCTTTTCAGTGAAGCTTATGGCAGTGGTGTAGCCAAGGGTGGGCCACACATTTTGGGCACAGGCCCATCCAGTAAGCAGCACACCTAAGATGTGGCTGGCAGGGATCCCCAAGCCCCACCAGCCGAAAACTCCCAACAACTGTCCCTCCTGCATAACAGCCTTCCTTCTGATGTATTCCTGCCTATGTGGAAACAGGAAGCTGCATCAGAGGGAAGACTGTGGGGCCAACATGAGCAGTGTGTATTAGTTGCTGCTCGCTGCCGGTGAAAATCTGCTATTTAAAAGGTATGCGGGGTAGGGGGGATGTTTGAGAGACCATATGACATGCAGGCAAGAGAGTGAGAGACCAAATCACTTGTGGGACAGGGCGGAGTTCTTCTGCCCACCCATCTTGGGCCCAGGCCCACCCAAATGTGGGTGTCTGGCTACGCCCCTGGCTTATGGTGGTTGAGGCCTTCAGACCTGGGATTGATAATGTAGGGGTGTGGTGTGTTGCAGCTGCAAACGTTTTTGCTGTTCTTTTCTCTCTTGTCCTGTTATTGTATTTCTGTTTCTGGCTTTATGATATTATTATTATTACATTTGTACCCCGCAAATTCCCACTCAAAGCAGGTTCAATGTGGCTTACATAGTAAAAGGAATACAGAATATTATTAGAGGGTAAAAGTAAAATATATCAGAATAAAAGGCAAGATGAATAGGTAGAAATAGGCAATGGAGAGGGGAGTCAGGTATAATAATGTATTTTATGCTTGGATGGTTTGCCCTTGAGTAATATAACAAATTAAAATTAAACTTGAAACTTTCATAAACAGGTGCCAGGCAGGGCTGGATTAAGGCGTATCTGACAAACCCACCCCTCCACCCCCCCAATTTCTATTCAAGGCCCACACCTAGTTTGCTTATGCCTTAACCCTGCCTTGTTTGCACTCTGTGGTCATGAATTATTCTACTGTTATCTCAATGTAGATTAGGACATTCAACACTGTATGATATAAGTACATAAGTATTGCCACACTGGGACAGACCAAAGGTCCATCAAGCCCATCATCCTGTTTCCAACAGTGGCCAATCCAGGTCACAAAAACTTAGCAAGATCCCCCAAAAGCTCAATTCCTTTTACGCTGCTTATCCCAGAAATAAGCAGTGGATTTTCCCCAAGTCAATTTAATAATAGTCTACGGACTTTTCCTTTAGGAAGCTGTCCAGACCCCTTTTAAACCCCGCTAAGTTAACCGCCTTTACCACATTCTGTGGCGGCAAATTCCAGAGTTTAATTACATATCGAGTGAAGAAAACATTTCTCCGATTCATATTAAATTTACTACTTTGTAGCTTCATTGCATGCCCTCTAGTCCTAGTATTTTGGACCCGTTCCACTCCACTCATTATTTTATAGACCTCTATCATATCTCCCCTCAGCCGTCTTTTCTCCAAGCTGAAGAGCCCTACACACTTCAGCCTTTCCTGATAGGGAAGTCATCCCATTCGCTTTATCACCTGATAGCCACAGTGATTGCTACTATGTGGCATAATCAGTGGACAAATTCACTGAAATACTGAGAAATACTCATGGTGGTAATGGAAGGGGCTTTAAAGTACATTTTTTTTTGAGCCATCACAACAGACTTTTTTCTGAAGTAATAAAAGTCCTGTTTTTGTGCCTCTGTAATGGTGCCAAGCCCTAAACTCAAGAGCTTCATCTTAAACTCTGCGTATTATGTTTGCTAAAGAAAAGATTCAGCAATCCCACCTCTTCCTTCTTCATCTTTACATCAGTATAAGATTTATACTGTGTTTTCCTGATTTTCTCCCATAGTTAATTGTTCTTCCATTTGAGGACTTTATATAATGTGATATTGGTGTGTATAATTGTTATTTTCCTATTTCTGTTGTAATATTGTTTGCACTTTGCATTATAGTGCCTTTTAACGAAACAGCGGTTGCCATACTGCCGCATCGCCGTACACCAAATCGGGCCTACCACCGGGCTCGCTTAGGAGCCCAGCAGTAATTCCGGCTTTCAGCAGGCGGTGATTACAGCGCTAGAAAATACTTTTTGTATTTTCTAGCACCGGGAGCATGCCCTGTGGTAATTGGCACTGCCCAGTTACTGCCGGGCTACCGCCAGAGCCCTTACTGCCTCCTAAATAGGGCTTGTGCAGAGAGTGGGCATTGCCTGGGTGGATCCTTGATTCTGATTGGCTGGCTGACAGAACTAGAAGCGGACGTAGCCACCTGCCAAAAATATGCAAATTAGCTTTGACAAAAGTGAGTGAGGTATACTACATTTAAATAGAGGCAGTAAGAGCGCCCCCAGGAACTGGCAGTGCACCAACACCTTGGCTTAACACATGGCTATTTTCTTTCGGGGAAAAAAGTCTTTTACTGGTGGCGGTAAAAGGGGGCTTTGCGGCACATGGATGGCACCACAGGGCCACTTTTACCGCCGTTTGGTAAAAGGATCCATATATTTTCTTTACAGATTGAATCCTTTTATGTTGTAATATTAAAATTGCATAAATAATTTGTTTTAAAAAGGAAGGGTGCTATCCCCAGGGCTTGGATGCAGTGAGGCATACAAGCCCTCTCCTACTGAATAGTGTCTGCATGCAGAAGTTCATTATGGTCCCATGTTTCCGCTCAAGAGCTGGGATTTACGGTTTCTTTTCCTGACAAATTAAGAAAAAATTAATTGACTTCTAAGCTGATATTTTTGCCTGAAGATTATTGATTTATAAACTAGGAATTTTGTGTTATGTTTTTTATTATACTTTTATATATGATGTAAACTGTTTTGGGCACATATTTGCATGAGCGTAGTTTTTTTTTTGGGGGGGGGGCAGGGGGAGCATTGTCCTTCCAAAGGAGCTGCTCGGTACATGTTGCACTTATATTCTTACGGTTACTGTTATTGCTGTTTTACTGTAGGTATTAGATTGTTTTTCCACCTTGAACACCCTTATACAAGAATACATTGATCAAGGACAACAGAATATTTTCTAGTTGGGGTACTAAAATCAACCTGTGCCCCATACCTAGGCTCCCTAGTTGCTAATTTTGTGCTGATGATCGGTCCATGGCACTAGTGACCCACCTCCTTTCACTTTCTAGGACTTTGATATTACTTTATTGCATTATTGATTGTATCCGACATGCGTCCTTTGCTTTTTTATGACATTCTTCTTGTTTATTTATAAACTGTAATAAAGGAAAAAGAAAATACTTGAAACATGTTTAGCTTTCAAAAAGTAAAATAAAGCATTTACAATAATTGCTCTAAAGCAACATTGAAGGAAGTGTGCTAAATTCATGCACTTATCTTGTCATACAATCAGGCAAGTTTTTAGAACACTTTGCAGGATATTGTGATGTGTGTTGAGATGTTTGCCTTTATTATAGTCTTGTGTCTAGTTAGGTTTAAACAGCCCAGAATACAGCAGCCAGACTCATCTTCGGAAAACCAAAATCCGAAAGTGCAAAACCCTTACGTGAGAAACTACACTGGCTCCCACTCAAGGAACGTATCACCTTTAAAGTATGCACTTTAGTTCACAAAATCATTCACGGTGAAGCCCCTCAATACATGTCTGATTTAATAAGACCTGCCACCCAGAAACGCCAAAAGATCATCCCGAACGTTCCTCAATCTCCACTTCCCTAAGTGCAAAGGCATAAAATACAAAGTACTGCATGCATCAACCTTCTCCTATATGAGCACGCAATTCTGGAATACACTACCACGCAACCTGAAAACGATCTACAAATTAACCGACTTCCGCAAACGATTGAAGACTCATCTCTTTGAGAAAATTTACTGCGAGGATCAAAACACATGAACTCCATGCACACTAATAGAAATGCATCAATACACTCTCTTCTGAATTCTCTTCCCCCATATTTTCTCCACACTTAAAAATCTACCCAGAGATAAAATTGTTATACCCTAACGATCTCTTCCTATTGTTCGATTACCCTGTCATTTCCCCACTGTTACATTCCATAGTTTCTATGCCCCTAATGATGTTTTGACTTGACTTTGTCTTCCCATAACTCTTCACAATGTAACCCATAATCGTACTGTAACAAATTGTATTTCCATCATTCACAATGTATTGTAAGCCACACTGAGCCCGCAAATAGGTGGAAAAATGTGGGATATGTTGGTGGAGGTATACATTGTACTTATGAAGGCCTGAACCAAGCAGTTTCAGTGCTGCTAAGTATCTAATATCTAAGAATTAATGTACAGACAATGAGAAGTGGAAATTTCTCTTTTTTCTGTAAATTACAATGATATTAAGCAGGCCAGGTGAAGCAAGTACCCCCATCTCTTCCCCCCACCTTCCTCTGACCAAGCAAGTGAAAGACATGAGCTCCTGCCATTTGTTGTCCATTTGCTGTTCACATGAATGTGTGTATTAGCCTTTGAGAGACTTTTAGGATGCAGATCAAAGGAAGTTCCAGGTGTAGGGGGCAGGGTTGACAGAGGAGAGAGAGATAGAAATCCTGTAATAAGGACTGGATAAGAAAACATTATTGCAGAAGGGGGAGAATCTCTCCCTTTGAATATGGCCAAGAGACAGAATTCTTTCCCATGCCCTTGGAAGTAAGGCTACTATCCAGGACAGAATTACCCTTTTACAACCACAATCAGGTAACACCTTATTTCCTTCTCTGCCTAGAACAAGTCAAACACTATCTCCCTGGTCCCTGGAGTCAAAAGCAATAGTTCTATTGACAAGAGAAACATAACACCTCTATAACAACTCTATAAGGAAACAATAATTAGCACAAACAGATACAAATGCAATAAATAATAATAATAAATGAAGTTATGGGACACTGCCTCTTTAGACCCCTTTAAATAATGTAAACTCACTGCTTGCAAACTGCATACAGACACAATTCAGTTAGATTTAAAGTAGCACCCATGATGCATAATACCTGTGGCAGACTACTTAGAAGTCTATTGCCATAGTAACATAGTAAATGTCGGCAGAGAAAGACCTGCACGGTCCATCCAGTCTGCCCAACAAAATGGTCAGAGTTGAATATGGACCTCTGCACGTTCCACTTCATGATTAAATACTGGTATTCTTTATATCTGTAGTATACCTCACTCACTTTTGTCAAAGCTGATTTGCATATTTTTGGCAGGTGGCTATGCCCACTTCTAGTTCTGTCAGCCAATCAGAATCAAGGCTCCGCCCAGGCAATGCCCAGTTTCGTCACAAGCCCTGCTCCCTTTCACTAAAAGGAGGATGCCGGACGTGAGGGGAAGAGCGAGCAGGGCAGGCAATGTGGCGGCGCCGAGACTGGCGCTGGATGAAGGCTTGAGCTGGCTGGGGTTGGGGATCCCTGCCAGCAAAACCAGGGGCCCAGAAGAAATTTGGGGGGCCCAGACCCCCGTGGCCCCATGTAGCTACGTCACTGGGACAAACAGAGGAACAATAAGAGAGAGAACAAGCAGGTAGGTAGGTATAATGGCAGGTGTGGGGGTTTGGGGACAGTGAGGGTTTGATGAGGGAAGGGGGGGCGAGATACAGAAAAAGGGACAGGTGTGGCTTGGGGACTAGCAGGTGTGGGCAAGGAGTTGAGGAGGCGAGACACAGAGGAAGCAAGGCAGGAAATATGAGGGTCAGAAGGTTCAAACTGGGGCAAACACACAAAAGGTAACAAAGCACTCAGCAACTCTCCACTATTTCTCACAAATGTCCACTTCCACCTCTCCGCTCTCCAACTCCGCAAATTCACACATGGGTCCAAAAAGAGGTTTAGCCTTACCATGTACACTTCTAAAACAGGTCTAATTCTGGATGTTTTTCTTTTTACCCCCGGAAGTCATTTTGCTATCTGTAATTGGCAAAAAACGACGATCATCATACAACACCACCCGTGTCATCGCCCCCTTCTGAGAACGTCTTCCTTTCAGTGACTTAGCAGACTTGGATGTTTTTTTGTTGTTGTTTGATTATGCGCTTTAGACATTTTTTTTCTGTGAGAAATATGTATATCTGCCTGTTATGCCATTTTTGGGGATGTTTTTCTATTTGAAAATGTGCCCCAAAATGTGATAATTGAAAATGGATTCCTTATTTATAAACCAACCAAACTTAAATGTAAAACATCATAAATGATGTTTTTCATTTAACTCTGGTTGGTTTATAAGTGTAGAATTCATTTTAAGTAATATTTTATATATGATTTTTTGCATATTAAAATATCAATGCATTTTACGTGTATCAAACAAACTTATACCCCTGACACAGGCAGGGCATGCCACAACATGGGCATGTCAGGTCAAACTACAATAAATTCTCACAACTACAGTGCATTCTTGAGTCCTTTGTTTATCTCTTTGTCATCACCACTTCCTTGTGGTTTTGTTGTGGTATTGTGTTCCAGGATTGCATCATATATAACTGTCTATATGTGGTTGACACGATGGCAAATTGCCAACTGTCCTGTTTGTAGTGCCAGCGTTTAATCATTTTATTTATTTGTTGCATTTGTACAGTGGCGTAGCAGGGGGGGGGGGGGGCTGCCACCCAGGGCGGGGCGGTTCGCCGTTGCACCCCCCCCCCCCGGGTGCAGCACGATGACACCCCCTCCCCCCGACCAGCTCCAGCACCCTACCTTTAAAAAGCATATCGGGAGGCGCTGCGCCCTGCACATAAAAGAAATGTGGACCGTCGGGTCTTCCCTCACTGTCTGTCCCGCCCTCCGCTGATGCAACTTCCTATTTCTGCAAGTGCGGGACAGACAGCGAGGGAAGACCCGACGGCCCACATTTTATGTTCAGGGCGCAGCGCCTCCCGATATTCTTTTTAAAGGTAGGGTGCGGGAGCTGGTCGGGGGGAGGTGTCGATTCACCGAGGGGGGGGAGCTGGCAGGGAGCACCCCCCCCCTGAGCTGACACCCGGGGCGGACCGCCCCTCCCGCCCCCCCTTGGTACGCCACTGCATTTGTATCCCACATTTTCCCACCTATTTGCAGGCTCAATGTGGCTTACATAGTACCGTGAAGGCGTTTGCCACTCCGGTAGAGAAACAAATACAAAGTGATGTTTATAGTCGAATAAGGTTCTTATGTGACAGACATATTGGGAAGCCTAGAGAATAAGAGTTGTATAGTGTTCATTACGAGCTTTAGTTACATTGTGTCGCAGGGTTCAGGCACTTATCTTGGGTCGGTAGGGTAAGCCTTTTCCAACAGGTTGGTCTTTAGTAGTTTCCAGAAGTTGAGATGGTCGTACGTTGTTGTTCACAACTTTTGGTAATGCATTCCACAGTTGTGTGCTTATGTAGGAAAAGCTGGGTGCATAAGTTGATTTTTATTTAAATCCTTTACAGCTTGGGTAGTGGAGATTTAAGTATGAACGTGTTGATGCGACTGTGTAACCTGCATGAAGTGGCAGGTGCAACTCTGGGCATACAATTCCCCCTCGTGCACTTTCTGCCCATGCTCCGCACCATCAACCCCAAAGAATAAAATAAATACCTGGGCTGGTGGGGGATCCCCAAACCCCACCAGCTGAAGATGTCCTCTTGCGGCCGGAACAAGTGATTTTCCTACATGCTATAGCTGGCGGTACTTTCCATCCATTGCCGCTAGCACTTTAGAAATGGTGCATGGTAGTAGTAGGTGATCAGTACAGGAAGCTGCAGAAAAAAAAGATCCACAGCAGTCTTGTACTGGGAATTTCTGCCAGTTTTTGTATGGGGTTATTTTTCAGGGCTCATGGTGTAATGCTGAGTCACTACTTAATATACCAAATATGGGGAGGTGGTAGAACTAGTGGACTTGAATTGAGGATGCAGGGGAGCCGACTTAGGAATAATGTCAGCAAATACTTTTTCATGGAGAGGGTAGTAAATACCTGGAATGCCTTCCCGTGGGAGGTGGTGGAGATGAAAACGGTAATGGAATTCAAAAATGCATAAGATCATAAATATTGCCATACTGGGACAGACTGAAGATCCATTAAGCCCAGCATCCTGTTTCTAACAGTGGCAAATCCAGGTTTCAAGTATAATACATTGTATGCTGCTCATCCTAGAAACAAGCAGTGGATTTTCTCCATCCATTTTAATAATGGCTTATGGACTTATCTTTTTAGGAAGTGAGCCAAACCTTTTTTAGACCCTGCTAAGCTAACTGCTTTTACTACATTCTTTGCCAATGAATTCCAGAGTTTAATTACATGTTGAGTGAAGAAATATTTTCTCCAATTTGTTTTAAATTTACTACTTTGTAGCTTCATTGCTTGCCCCCTAGTCCTAGTATTTTTTGAAAGAGTAAACAAGTGATTCACTTCTACCTATTCTACTCCACTCATTATTTTATAGACCTCTATCATATCTCCCCTCAGCCATCTTTTCTCCAAGCTGAAGACCCCTAGCCACTTTAGCCTTTCCTCATAGGAAAGTCGTTCCATTCCCTTTATCATTTTCATTGCCCTTCTCTGTACCTTTTCTAATTCCACTATATCTTTTTTGAGATGCGGTTACTAGAATTACACACAATATTCGAGGTGTGGTCGCACCATGGAGCGATACAAAGGCATTATAATGTCCTCATTTTTGTTTTCCATTCCTTTCCTAATAATACCTAGCATTCTATTTGCTTTCTTAGCAATGTGGGATAAACACAAAGGAATCCTGTTTAGAAGGAATGGATCCATAGAAGCATAGTGGTGATTAGATGGCAACACCAGTAACTGGGAAGCAAAGCCTGATCTGTGGTCTGTGCCCAGATCGTGGTTGGACAGAATCAGCTTCGGAAGTTGGAGAACAAGGGCAGTGCTGGGCAGACCTCTACGGTCTGTGCCCTGATTGTGGCTGGACAAATTTGGCTGGCCTGGAGCTTTTTAGGGGCTTCAACGTTTGGATGGGCTGGATTGGGTTTTCAATGACAACTTCAGAAATGTTAAAACAAGGAAAGTGCTGGGCAGACTTCTACGGTCTATGCCCTGAAAATGGCAAGGCAACTAACCTTTATGTTAGAAAATTACATAGAAGTAAGAGGAAAAGAAGGCCACTCTGGCACTCGAATGTAGTAGCTGAAAAGATAAGGGTAAGGGGGTTAGCCTTCGCATGTTATAAGACGACTCAGAAAGACGAAGACAGGAGAGAATACCTGAATAAGCGAAGAGAAGCTGGAAAAGCTATCAGGAAAGCGAAGCGGCAAATGGAGGAAAAGATAGTTAATACAGCAAAATTGGGGGATAAGACCTTTTTCAGATATGTAAGTGATAAGAGGAAATGCCATAATAGCATTGTGAGGCTCAATGCTAAGGGAGAGAAATATGTGGAAGATAAGGATAATTGACAATTATTTTAGCTCTGTGTTCACGGATGAAAGACCGGGAGTAGGGCTGCAGAAAACAAAGGCTAAAGGGGATGGATGGATGGTAGACCAAGACCTGTTTACAGAAGACTATGTTCGTGAGGAGCTAGCCAAACTAAAAGTAGACCGAGCGATGGGGCTGGATGGGATACACCCAAGGGTGCTCAAGGAACTCTGAGAAGTTCCGGTGGCTCCGCTGATGGACCTCTTCAACGCTTCCTTAGAAACTGGAATGGTCCCAGTGGACTGGAGAAGGGCGGATGTGGTTCCTTTGCACAAGAGTGGAAGTAAAGAGGAGGTTGGGAATTACAGACCTGTCAGTCTGACCTCGGTGGTGAGCAAGCTAATGGAAACGCTTCTAAAGAGGTGGATTGTGAGCTTTCTTGAAGTACATGGAATACGGGATCCGAGGCAGCTTGGCTTCACTAGTGTCAGGTTGTGTCAGACGAATCTGACTGTCTTCTTCGACTGGGTGACCAAACAGTTGGATGTGGGAGGGACGCTTGACGTGGTATACTTGGATTTCAGCAAAGCCTTTGACACGGTTCCACACAGGCGACTGATAAATAATTATGTGAAGCTGGAGGAATGGACCGATATTTAGCAAATGAGATTTCATCCCAAAAACTGCAGGGTCATGCACTTTTGTTGCAAGAATCCGAGGGAACGGTACAGTATAGGGGGTGAAGTGCTTCAGTGTACAAAGGAAGAGCGGGAATTGGGGGCGATTGTGTCTGATGACCTTAAAGCTTTCAAACAGGTAGAAAAAGTGACGGTCAAAGCCAGAAGGATGCTTGGGTGCATAAAGAGAGGCATGACCAGCAGGAAAAAGGAGGTGATAGTGCTATTGTATAAATCTCTAGTGAGGCCCCATTTGGAGTACTGAGTACAATTCTGGAGACCGCATCTACGGAAAGATATAAACAGGATGGAGTCGGTTCAGAGGGCGGCTACAAAATTAGTAAGTGGTCTTGAACGCAAAAATTATAGGGACAGGCTTATGAACCTCAACATGTATACGCTGGAAGAGAGGCGGGAGAGAGGAGACATGATAGAGATGTTTAAATATCTCAAGGGCATTTATATACAGGAAGAGAGCCTTTTTCAACTGAAGGAGAGCTATTGCTATGCTTTTTTTTTTTTTTTTACAGTGTAAGCTGTTTATGTTGAGTTGTACACCGCCTTGGGTGGCTCTTCATAAAGACAATTAATAAATAAGTAAATAATAAAAGAAACAAACCAACTTTGATATACAAAAATGGGCTATACTCCATCCAAGATGAAAAACAAAACAGCAAAACATACACCACAACCCAACTCTCCCATAAATAAACAGCCAGCATTATTCATTCTAAGGGTTGAAAACTTTATGCACTCTCTTGATTTTACTCATGTTTCTGGTTTGAGAAACACGAGTATTCATTTCTGATTTAGGAAAAGCGATTTTACCTCTCAAACAGGACTTTATAAGGATGATAAAAACTAGGAGCTTGCTGCGTTCGCACATCACTGCCTTGATGATGCAGTGATGATTTTTCTGGTATTATTCCTGTGCCAATACGAGTACATTGATGTAAGGAAGCTGCTGCCACCTGGCTGCCAACAGTCCTGTTTTTAATTCATTTCTTTTAAAGCAACTCACCTTAGTTAATTTTTTGCCAGTTTGGAGATATGCCATTCATTTCTTTTGCCAAGGGGCCCTTTTACTACGCTGTGGATTTGCTATGTGCCCAGGCCCATTTTACCACAGTGGGGTTTTGTGAAGAAAAAAAAAAAGAAAAGAAAATGGCTGTGAGGTAAATATATACTTGCCCAGTGGTCCTTTCCTGGGAGAAACCACCTCCATAAGGGCTCCCATGTTGTGCACTACTTACTGCAGGGTAAGCCCATAGCATTAAAAAAAATAAAACATTTCCAGCACACCAGATGTGGTGCACTTTGGGGTCAGCATTACCACTTGCTCCCGCGGTGAGCCAGTGGTAGTGCCGGATTGGCATGTGACAAAGCTCTACTGCTGCTTTGTAAAAGTGCCCCCAAGTGCTCCAAATAGCTCTTCTCTCTTGCCTATGGCTCTAGACTATGTTCTCAGTTCTTTCTCTTAGGTCAGGATTCACCCATGGCTTGGGTCCTACATCTACCCTTCAGGCTTTTCTCTTTTTGAGGACATAAGAACATAAGAGTAGCCATACTGGGTCAGACCAATGGTTCATCTAGCCCAGTATCCTGTCTCCCCACAGTGGCCAATCCAGGTCACAAGTACCTGACAGAATCCCAAAATAGTAGCAATATTCCATGCTACCAATCGCAGGGCAAGCAGTGGCTTCCCCATGTCTGTCTCAATAGCAGGCTATGGATTTTTCCACAAGGAACCTGTCCAAACCTTTTTTTAAACCCAAATATGCTAACCACTGTTATCATATCCTCTGGCAATGAGTTCCAGAGCTTAACTATTTGTTGAGTGAAAAAATATTTCCTCCTATTTGTTTTAAAAGTATTTCCATGTAACTTCATTGAATGTTCCTTGTACTTTTTGAAAGAGTAAAAAAATTGATTCACTTACCTAAGTACATAAGTATTGCCATACTGGAACAGACCAAAGGTCCATCAAGCCCAGCATCCTTGCCAGGTATTAGTGACCTGGTCAATCCAGGTCACTAATACCTGACAAGATCCCCCCCCCCCCCCCCAAAAAAAAAGTACAAAACATTTTATGCTGCTTATCCCAGAAACAGTGGATTTTCCCCGAGTCCAATTTAGTAATAGTCTATGGACTTTTCCTTTAGGAAGCAATCCAATCCTTTTTTAAACTCTGCTAAGCTAACCGCCTGTACCACATTTTCTGGCAACAAATTCCAGATCTGAATTACACGTTGAGTGAAGAAAAATTCTCCGATTCATTTAAAATTTACTACTTTGTAGCTTCATCGCATGGCCCCTAGTCCTAGTATTTTTGGAAAGAGTAAGCAAGTGATTCACATCTACCTGTTCTACTCCACTCATTATTTTATAGACCTGTATCATATCTCCCCTCAGCCATCTTTTCTCCAAGCTGAAGAGTCCTAGCCACCTTAGCCTTTCCTCATAGGGAAGTCATACCCATCCCCTTTATCATTTTCATTGCTCTTCTCTGTACCTTTTCTAATTCCACTATATCTTTTTTGAGATGCGGTTACCAGAATTACACACAATATTTGAGGTGTGGTCGCACCATGGAGCGATACAAAGGCATTATAATGTCCTCATTTTTGTTTTCCATTCCTTTCCGAATAATACCTAACATTCTATTTGCTTTCTTAGCAATGTGGGATAAACAAAGGAATCCTGTTTAGAAGGAATGGATCTATAGAAGCTTAGTGGTAATTAGATGGCAACACCAGTAACTAGGAAGCAAAGCCTGATCTGTGCCCAGATCGTGGTTGGACAGATTCAGCTTTGGAAGTTGGAGAACAAGGCCAGTGCTGGGCAGACCTCTACGGTCTGTGCCCTGATCATGGCTGGACAGATTTGTCTGGCCTGGAGTGGAGCTTTTCAGGGGCTTCAATGGGCTGGATTGGGTTTTCAATGACAACTTTAGAAATTTTAAAACATTTGTCGTCCTTCTCTGCACCTTTTCTAATTCCACTATTTTTTGAGATGCGGCGACCAGAATTGAATACAATATTCGAGGTGCGGTCGCACCATGGAGTGATTCAAAGGCATTATAACGTCCTCATTTTTGTTTTCCATTCCTTTCCTAATAATACCTAACATTCTATTTGCTTTCTTAGCCGCTACAGCACACTGAGCAAAAGGTTTCAACGTATGAACGATGACACCTAGGTCCCTTTCTTGGTTGGTGACTCCTAACGTGAAACCTTGCATGACGTAGCTATAATTCGGGTTCCTCTTTCCCACATACATTACTTTGCACTTGCTCACATTAAACGTCATCTGCCATTTAGACGCCCAGTCTACCAGTTTTGTAAGTTCCTCTTGTAATTTTTCACAATCCTCCTCCATTTAATGACTTTGAATAACTTTTGTGTCGTCAGCAAACTTAATTACCTCACTAGTTACTCCCATCTCTAGGTCATTTATAAATATATTAAAAGGCAGCGGTCCCACCACTCAGGATTTTGTAGACCTCAATCCTATCTTCCCTCAGCCGTCTTTTTTCCAAGCTGTAGAGCTCCAACCTCTTTAGCCTTTCCTCTCCTCATATGAGAAAAGTTCCATCTCCTTTATCATTTTGATCACTCTCTGAAAACCTCTCCTTTGTCTGGCTTGTGGCACATTAGGATCTAGGGGACAGCTGTAGACTAAAATGGAGTTACCACCTGGCTAACATGTTGCTCTTGTGGTAATTGCGTCCGATATGCGCATCTGAAAAATAATTTTTATTTTCAGATGCACATATTGGACACGCATCAAGTAGCATTTGACGCGTGTAGGTCATTACCGCTAGATCAATGGTTGGCGGTAAGGTCACAGACCCAAAATGAACGTGCAACAATTTTGATTTTGCCGCACATCCATTTTCGGCAAAAATTTTTAAAAAAATCTTTTTTTACAGGCGCACTGAAAAATGGATCGGCACGCGCTCAAAACCCATGCCTACGCTACCGCAAGCCATTTTTCAGCGCACCTTAGTAAAAGGGCCCCTATATCTTTTTGAGGGTATGGTCGTCAGAATTGTACACAATACTCCAAATGAGGTCTCAGAGACTTTCCAGAGGCAATATCACCTCCTTTCTCGGTGATTGCTGCCCACCCCAAATTTGAAAACTGGCAAGGGATACTGGACTTTTTTTGTGACAGCTTCAGGAACTACAGATGTTCATGTTATAAATGGCCTAACAGAGCAGTACATTGACAGTCAGGGAGCCCTGGTTCAGATCCCACTGCATAAGTACATAAGTAATGCCACACTGGGAAAAGACCAAGGGTCCATCGAGCCCAGCATACTGTCCACGCAGGCCCGTGCCAAGGGTCTATGCCGCCCCCCCGCAGACGAACTGTTGGCGCCCCCCCACAGAAGAACAGTTGGCGCCCCCCCCGCAGAAGAACAGTTGGCGCGCGCGCCCCTCTCCCCCCCCCGTGAAGATGATCGCTGCGCACCCTGGGGGCCTTTAAATCTTTTACTTGCAGTCGCAGCAGCGTCTGTGAAAGAGGAGCGCTGCCGACGTCTCCCTTCCCTTCGCGCTCTTGGTTCCCTCAGTGTCCGCCTTCTTCTGACGTCAGAAGAAGGCGGGACACTGAGGGAACCAACGAGTGCAAGGCAGTGGCGTAGCTACGTGGGGCCTGAGGGGGGCCGGGGGCCCCCGCAGATTCACTCCAGGACCCCCCTCCCGGCGAACCCGCCCCCGCCGCCGCCTACCTTTACTTTTGCTGGCGGGGGATCCCACTCCCCGCCAGCCGACGTCTTCTCAGTCCTTCCTGCTCTTCAATTTGTTTGCTGACGTCCTGCACGTAATTGTACGTGTAGGACATCAGACTCAGAGAACAGCAGGAAGCGACTGAGAAGAAGACGTCGGCTGGCGGGGAGTGGGATCCCCCGCCAGCAAAAGTAAAGGTAGGCTGCAGCGGCGGCGGGTTTGCGGCGGGAGGGGGGGCGGCAATGTCGGCGGTGGGGGGGGCGGCGCCAGGGGGAGGGCTAAAATGTGCCCCCTCCCCCCGGGCTCTGGACCCCTCCCCCACGGAAGGCTGGCTACACCCCTGGTGCAAGGGAGACGTCGGCAGCACTCCGTTTTCACAGACGCTGCTGCGACTGCAAGTAAAAGATTTAAAGGCCTTGGCGGCGCGGGGCGAGGGTAAGCACTGCGGCGGCGCCCTCCAGAGGTGGGCGCCCTCCTGCGGTGCTTACCCCGCTTACCGCATCGGCACGGCCCTGTGTCCACGACAGCGGCCAATCCAGGCCAAGGGCACCTGGTAAGCTTCCCAGATTTGTAACATTTTTAAAAAATTGTGAACTCTCCAGATATAAAAATATTGTA
Source organism: Microcaecilia unicolor (assembly GCF_901765095.1). NCBI lineage: Eukaryota > Metazoa > Chordata > Amphibia > Gymnophiona > Siphonopidae > Microcaecilia > Microcaecilia unicolor. The sequence goes on along the minus strand of NC_044039.1, from coordinate 191,070,339 downwards.
CACCACTTCCATATAAATCTAAAGCCTATTGAAGCTTTGTACATTCAGGAATGCTAGGTATGTGTCTGTCCCTAGAAGGTTCACAATTAAAAAAAAAATCAAAGAGCTGAAGTGGGATTTGAACCAGAGTCCCCTGGCTCTCAGCATACTGCTGCAATCATTTGGTTATTCCACATGGATGTCTATGGGGCTATTTTATAACATGATACAATGAGGATCTCTATATCAAATATATACCCATTAACAATGGAGGAAAAGACCACAGTGCAGTTCAAGCCCTGTCATATTTAGTCACTGTGTGACAGGGTTTGAACCACTACTGAATCTTTTCCCTCCATTGTTAATGGGTGTATATTTGATAAAGAGAACTTCATTGCATGTTGTTTTGGGTTATCCTTGAGTTTTGAGTGGGGATATATGACTTCTAACCTTTGCTCACTTGCCCTGTACCCCACCTCTTTAATTCCCTTACCTCTTAATTGTTCTGTTTACCTGTCTTATTTAGATTGTGAGCTCTTTGAACAGGGACTGTCTTTTCGTGTATGGTGTACAGCGCTGCGTATGCCTTGTAGTGCTATAGAAGTGATAAATAGTAGTAGTAGTAGTCTCTTGTAACCAGAGCTAATATTGTGATGTCATAATGCCTCAGGCCACCAATAAGAGCCAACCTCATCAGTGATGTCACAATGGCTTGATTGTCCTATACTTGGCTTACTTTTATTACATAGCTCTTTGAGCAGGGACTGTCTTTCTTCTATGTTTGTGCAGCGCTGCGTATGCCTTGTAGCGCTATAGAAGTGATAAATAGTAGTAGTAGTAGATAAATATTTTTTCATCTTGTGCTTATTTTATAACATGACTCGTCAGTTTAAACAGTATCAATATCTTTTAACGAGGGGGTTGTCTGTACCATTACAATATAGTACCCAACTCTATTAATACTTATACATCTCTTTAGAGCACTCCAACGGTATTCTTGTATAGGATCTATCAGATATTTCTAGCTCCACCATTCAGGCTAATGTGAACCAGGCACTTTTACGGTGGGCAGATATTCCTCATCTGATCCTCATTTAATCCTACTCTTTTCCTTATTACTTTAATTACATTTTCAAATTTACTTAGCTTTAAAATTGTAGTCAATGTTTTTACATCTCTTCTTTTATTATTATTACGGAGACAATCATCCGTTGGAGTGGTCTAAAGAGATGTATAAGTATTAATAGAGTTGGGTACTATATTGTAATGGTATTTTATAACATGGGCATTTCTATGCTGCCACAATGAAGCCCATTGTTTTTCCCTGTTCACATTTTGGATGTTTGTTTGTAAAATGGATGTTCATGCTGAACATAACGGACATCCATTTCTCATGTATTTTTGAGCAGTATCTGATGACATACAACCTGTTCTAAAATAAATGAGAAATGGACATCCTTTCTAAAATGAGTTTCACATATACCACATCAAACACTCTCCCTGAGCAACTTTTTAGGTCACTCAGTCAAAGAAATTAATCACCAGTCAAAGAACTCCCTCTGGTAAAACCATCCTACCTCGGATCCTGTAATTCATTACATTCCAAAAATTGAATTGTCTGTTTTAGGAGAGGATCCCATTTTCTTACTGCTAAGGATGTTATTCTCAGCCTCCTTCTTACTTCAACTTTTGTGGAAAGGAACCACATCCGTCTTCAGTCCAGTGGCATAACTAGGTGGGGCCACAGGGGCCTGGCCCCCCAAAATTTGTTCTTGGCTGTTGGGGGTCCTCAACCTCCAGCAGCTGAAGCCTTCATCCAGCGCTGGTCTCCGTTGCTTCCACATTGCCTGCCCTCTCTTCCCCTCACATCCGGCACACTTCTTTTAGTGAAATTGAGCATGCTCAGTTTCTCTAAAATGAGCGTGCCAGACGTGAGGAGGAGAGCAGGACAGGCAATGTGGTGGTGGCAGCGCTGTAGACCACCGCTGGACAAAGGCTTCAGCTGGCGGGGGTTGGGGACTACCACCAGCTAGGTAATTGCAGCAGCGGTGCTTCAACTGGCGGGGGATGGGGACCCCCACCAACCAAGATGTGTACAGCGATAGGGTGGTGAGGCGGCAGGGGGGCAGCAGACCAAAATGTGCTCCCCACCTTGGGCTCTGGCCCCATCCCACCTCGAGGTCTAGCTGCGCCCCTGCTTCAGTCCTCTGGAACTACTCTCCACTCTAAGGAAACATTGACAAAGTTGGACAGTGGAGCCATCCGAAGTTCCCTTAATTCCTTGAATATCATCTAGTCCAGGTAGTTCCATATGAACACAGACATCCAAAATGTACTCAAAGTCTATGTTATTTTCATTCCTATTTGTATCTGTTTTTCAAGTCCTACTCTCAGCCCTTCCTCAGTGAACACTGAACAGAAATATTTGTTAAGCAATTCTGCTTTTAACTCATCAGCCTCTACATATTTCTCCAGTTCTCCTTGAGTTTTGCAATGCCACTTTTGCACTTCCTTCTATCACTACCATATCTAAAAAAGGCTTGTTCCCTTGTTTTACTGTATCAGCTATTTTTTTTCTTCCAGTTACCTCTTTGCTTGATTGACTACTTTACCAGCTCCTCCTCTTACATTAACCAGACGTTGCTGCATATTTCCTCTTATATTTTAGGACCACTAACCTTGTTTTTCCTTAATTTATCAGCAGTTTCATTTGAAAACCATTATTATCAGTTTTTCCTTTTACCTTTATTCACTTTCATAACAACTGTTTCGTTGTCCTAACTTTATACAGTTACTTAATAGGTTAGCGGACTGAAAATCACTGCTAAACCAGCTAAGTTGCTGCTCCACCCCAGTGACGTAGCCAGGAATTTTTAATATGGGGTGTATCCCCTGCGTCACCAACCGGTATCTTAAAATCATCTCCACTCTAGTCTTCGCCTGGGCAGTGGTAGCGGCATTCATAGGCTGCTTGCAGCCTGCACCAGGACTCTCTGAACTGCCCGCCCTTCACAAATTAGGAAGTTGCATCAGAAGGGGCGGGACGGTTCAGAGAGAAAGTCCCGGTGCAGGCCACAGGCAGCCTATAAGTGCAGCTGCCACTGCCCAGGCAAAGACTGGAGTGGAGATTATTTTAAAGCACGGGAGGGTCTGACGGGGTGTGTAGGCAACACACACACCTTGAATAAATGTGCCACTGCTCCACCATAACCTGCCCCTATCCTAGCCAGTTAGGGGATGGTGAGTTTGCAGTAATATCCAGCAGCACTAACTGGTTATGTTTCACTGTATATCGGCTGCTGGCTTGCTCAGTGGGATTTAACTGGGCAGAAGCTTCTCCTGCCCGATTAAATCCTTTTGAATATCAACCCTATATTTACAAGCACTGCTATGGTGATAACCAAAATTATGGAAAATGCTGCAAAAACATTCAGCATCTGTATAGAAAATGTACCATACTAGAACACTAATTTTCAGGATTCACGCACCACTGCATAGGTAACACTGCCAATATACTGGGCCTTTGTCCACCACCTACCAGGAAATTTGAACAAGCCAGACTGTGTTAGATCCCTACACAGAAAATAAATGCAAGCATAATCCTTCTCCACAGACCCATGCAGAAAACCGACCCGCACTATACACATAGTATAATATCACACATTAGAAATAGAAGCATGCAGACAAAATTTAATCTTAAAACCCTATTCCAGCTACTTGAATGTGCTGTTCACTGCCATCGTCTTGACTTTTTCATCTCAAGCTATTCTTGATCCACATCAATCCAGCTTTTGCCCTCTACATTCAACTGAAACATCCCTTGCTAAAAGTCTCCAATGACCTGTTCGTGGCCAGATCCCAAGGCATCCATTCTATTCTCATCCTTCTCAACCTGTCTGCTGCTTTTGACACTGTTGATGACCACCTACTCCTTGACAGGCTGTCCTCACGTGGGCCTCTGTTCTTTCTTGGTTTTCTTCTTCTCTCCCCCTTTGCACTTTTAGGGTATGCTCTGGTGGATCCTCGTCCACTGCTATTCCACTATCAGTCTGTGTACTTCAGGGCTCTGTCATGGGACCATCTATACATATTCCCTTGGAGCTCTTATCTCCTCACATGGTTTTCAGTAATATCATCTTTATACTGATGACTCCCAAATCTACCTCTCCACACCAGAAATTTCAGCAGGAATCCAGGCCCAAGTTTTAGCCTGACTGTCTGACATTGCTGCCTGGATGTCTCATTGCCATCTGAAACTAAACATGGTTAAGATAAGCTTCTTATCTTTCCCTCTAAACCCACCTCTCCTCTTCCCCCATTCTCTATTTCTGTAGATAACATGCTCACCCTCCCTGTCTCCTCAGCTTGTAACCTTGGAGTCGTCTGACTTCTCTTTTTCTCTGTACAAATCCAACAGATTACTAAAACATTGTTTTCTCTCTATAACACCACCAAAATTCATCCCATCTTTTCTGAGCACACACCAAAAACCTTATCCACACTATCACCTCAAACTTAGATTACTGCAACTTGCTTCTCACAGGTCTCCCACTAAACCATCTCTCTCCCCTTTGATATGTTCAAAATTCTGCTGAACAAATTATATTTCACCAGTGTCACATTAGCCCTCTTCTGAAATCACATAATTAGTTCTCTATCCATTTCCACATTTATTTTATTTATTGCATTTGTATCCCACATTATCCCACCTCTTTGCAGGCTCAATGTGGCTTACAATTCGTCATGGATACTGGAAGTAGAAGAGAATATACATTTGGTTTTACAGAGGGTTTTGGGTTACATGGTAGTGAAATACATGATAGCGTTAAAGCAAAAGACGATATAAGACATTTCTGGATGTATTAAAGATTGTACAATTACACGTGCTGATCTTTGTGATATATCTTGTCGAAGAGAGAGGTTTTCAGTAGTTTTCGGAAATTGGTCAGTTCATAGACCGTTTTCAGGTTGCGTGGTAACGCTTTCCAGAACTGCGTGCTCACATAGGAAACGGTAGATGCGTGCATTAATTTGTATTTCAGACCTTTGCACATACATTTCAAACTCCTCTTATTGATTTACAAATGCGTTCACTCTGCAGCTCCTCAGTACCTCTCCACATTCTTAGCTTTCTCTACACTCTTCTCCAGGAACTCTATTCATTGGGTAAATCTCTCTGATCTGTATCTTTTTACTCCACTGCGAATTCCAGAGTCCGTTCCTTTTATCTCGCTGCACTATATGCCTGGAATAGACTTCCTGAGCCAGTATGTCAAGCTCCTTCTCTGGTCATATTTGAATCTAGGCTAAAAACCCACCTTTTTAGGCTGATTTTAACTCCTAACTCATATTCACTTGTTCAGTACAAATGCCTGTTTTAATCATTCCCACCATAAGTAATTCCATAATCCCGTATTTGTTTTGTTGGTCTTGATTAGCTCTGTTGAGTAGGGTTGTGTTTATTGTTGAGCAGGGACTGTGTTTAGTATAGGGTACATCTAGTAGTGCTTTGGAAATGATGATAAGTAGTAGTAGTCTTAGTAGCTCTAGAAGACAACATGACAGTCAACTTAACAAGGCAAGCCTTCTTCTATAAAATGGCTGCTGGATTACTGCTGCTGTCTGAACATCCAAACAACAACAACAACCCCTATGAAGAACCTCAGAAAGAGAAACCAAAGTAGGGACAGACAAGTAGCCTTCCAAGTGAAGCCCATAAGAACACGCTAGAAGTATGATCATAAAGGTCAAACATTTTTTGAGGCACCAAACTGAAGAATGACTCGACACAGAACCATATTTCAGCATGCACCGCCTGCTTCAGGAGTCATAAAACTCATGCTTCTCTTAGAATAGGGCTGGATTTAAGATTTTGATATCCAGAAGCAAGACTAAACAGCAGATCCCAGAGTGTGAAGGAGGGAGGAATCATAGGTGCTTGGTAACTTAGCTGTTTGGGGAGGCTATGGTGGAGTGGGGCTAAGGTAGGGTTAGGGTGTGGAGCAATACAAATACAAAAGTCACCCAAGACCCATAGAGTAACTTTACCATACTGTAATAGCGCTGACTTCCAGGAATCACACAACAAGGGCCTACCTAGGAAAGAGCAGCACTATAAATATTGCGGTGGTTACTAGAACATCAATATACATATTGGAAAAACTAAACAAGTTGGACTAGTAGAGATCGATCTACACAGACACTCAGTGCTTAACAAAATACCTTGCCTCTTTCACACCAACAGGACACACAGATCCTCACCAAATATAGAATACATAACCATAAAATAAAAAACAACAAAAAAAAACAAACAAAAAAAACAGAAATATATAGACAAAAATTAAACTGAACCCCCAAGAAACCAGACTCTGCATACACTGCAACAGCAAATAAATAAAAACAGTAACATGTGTCTGCCTGTACTGTGCAAAACAAAGATAGCAGCTGTAAATTTCGAAAACGGACATATTGCAATCATTGTGGTCAGTCTGTATGTGTGTGACTAGCAGCTAGTTAGATGCTTTTTCCATTAAAGACAACGTAAGGTTAAGTGCTTTGCCCACGATCACAAGGAATTTCAATGGGATTAAAACCCTGACTTCCCTGGTTCTCAGTCCTCTGTGCTAACCATTAGGCTACTCCTATACACCTTAGAAAAACACACTAATTTAGCTGTATACTCTATGTTTCAATCTTTTTAACAAAGAAAAATCATCCTGGCGCGCCATTGTGAAAGCAATAGGCAGTCCGTTGCTATCCACAAGTGTAGGATGACCTTTTTACCTATCAGGACTGTCTTTTTGGAGAGATCTGAGACAGTTGGAACTTATCAAAACAACAACGGTCTCCGATGCCAAGTAATCCCCCAAAGACCAGATGCATGATTACAAATCTGCCTCCAGAAATCCAAAACTCCTGGACACTTCCAGAACATGTGTCCCAAGTCTGCCGGAGAATAGCCACACTTCAAACACTTATTGTCTCTCCCCATACTCGCCCGCCACGCCCTATGTGGAGAGATAAACACGCGTGCAAGAAACTTATATGATGTCTTCCTGCAACACCACACTCTCTGAGACTCTTGGAATGTCCAAAAAGCATGCCTTCAATTGTTCTGCTTGAATGCCCACCACTAATTCCCTATTCCACTGCACTGCCAAATTAACATAATCATAATCGCCAAGTTGTTCCCGAAGCTCTGCATGATAATATTTTAGGGGCACCGCCCTTTGAGCATCCAAAGCCAAGATAGACAATAACCTTTCCCAAACTACTGGGTTAATTGACGAAGAGGGGGGGGGGGGGTGACCACACATAGTGACGTAACTGAAATACTGCTCTATATCTGGACATTTATGCCTGCTCTTGAGCCGACTTCATAGTAACATAGTAGATGACGGCAGAAAAAGTCCTGCACGGTCCATCTAGTCTGCCCAAGATAAACTCATATGTGTATACCTTACCTTGATTTGTACCTGTCTTTTTCAGGGCACAGACCGTATAAGTCTGTCCAGCAGTATTTCCCACCTCCCAACCACCAGTCCCGCCTCCCATCACCGGCTTCGGCACAGACCCTGTATAAGTCTGCCCTCCCCCATCCTAGCCTCTCAACCACCAACCCCTCTTCCCCCCGCCACCCAATTTCAGCTAAGCTTCTGTGGATCCATTCCTTCTGCACAGGATTCATGTTTGCAACTTCAATGTAGGTGCTATTGCTGCTGGATTTGTGCCAGTGGCATAGCCACAGTGGGCCTTGGTGCCCCACAAGGCCTGCTGGTTTGGCTGGCAGGGGTCCCCAAGCTTCACGCATGCCAGGAAGGGAAAGCAAGGCAGGCAGCGCAGCGGCCAATATTGCCGGAGGAAAGCTTCTGCTGATGAGGCTTGGGGACCCCCGTCAGCACAAGTATGTGGGGTTACAGCAGGGGTTGAAAGCAGCAGGGAGGCGGGGCATGATGGGCACCCCCACACACATACACACTTTGGGCTTATGCCCCCTCTCGGATCAAGGTCTGGCTACACCTCTGATTTGTGCTATTTTATTTTTTTATAAAGCCACATAGGCGCCTATATGTCTTGATAAAATAAGGCCAAAATAAGTGCCCTTCCTTCCCTATGATAACACAACCTCTTATGGACTGAACAGTTCAAATAAAATCACTTATATATCTGAAGCTACTGAAATCATTATTAATTGCTTTGAAAAAAAATAAAGAAGGCTTTCTATTATACAAACACCGAAGAGATGGAATGTACATCTTTGGAGGTTTTTGATGTCTGGGATGACTCAGGTACAGAATACACTGTCTTGCATGAAAGAAGGTTCCAGTTCTGTTTTTTTCTATGATTTCATGAATCAAACAGTCTTCTCCATCACGTTGCAGTCAATAAACAGACCCAAAATACATTTCCTTCTGATTCTTATGTAAGAACATAAGAATAGCCATACTGGGTCAGACCAATGGTCCATCTAGCCCAGTATCCTGCTTCAAGCAGTGGCCAATCCAGATCATAAGTACCTGGCAGAAACCCAAATAGTAGCAAGATTCCATGCTAACAAGGCGAGCAGTGGCTTCCCCCAAGTCCATCTCAATAACAGACTATGGACTTTTCCTCCAGGGACTTGTCCAAACCTTTTTTAAACCCAGATACGTTAACCACTGTTACCACATCCTCTGGCAACGAGTTCCAGAGGTTAACTATGCTTTGAGTGAAAAAATATTTCCTCCTATTTGTTTTAAAATTATTTCCATGCCTTACTGGGTCAGACCAATGATCCTTCTAGCCCAGTGTCCTGTTTTCTAAAAACAGTGGCCAAGCCAGGTCACAAGTACCTAGCAGAAACCCAAATTGTAGCAACATTCCATACTACAAATCTCAGGGCAAGCAATTGCTTTCAATGTCTGCCTCAATAGCAGACTACAATCTTTTCCTCCAGAAATTTGTCCAAACTATTTTTTAAACCCAGAGACACTAACCGCTGTTAACACATTCTTCGGCAAAGAGTTCCAGAGCTTAACTATACAGGAGCAGTTCCATCCCCTTTATCATCTTGGTCGCTCTTCTTTGAACCTTTCCTAATTCCGCTATATCTCTTTTGAGATACAGCAACCAGAATTGAACATAATACGCAAGGTGAGGTCACACCATGGAGTAATACAGAGGAATTATAAGATTTTTGTTCTTATTTTGCATTCCTCTCCTAATAATTCCTAGCATCCTGTTTGCTTTTTTTGGTTGCTGCAGCACACTGTACAGAAGATTTCAGCGTATTCCTCTACAATGACAGTATTTATAGTTAATTGTTTTTTTTTTGTTTTGTTTACTGTACAAGGTAATGAAAGCTTCTGGGTATTCTGAAGATAAGTGACAACCTTTGCTAACTTTTTTCTAGTATATTCCGTGGGATGGAGAATTCATTTTGGCCTCGGGTGCAGGATTTGCTGCGTATTCTACCCATAGCAGCAGTGATCCAGGATGTGAAATAGGTATGTCCGGTAACATCCAGTCTCATTAACAGATGAATACATTACATTATGTTGTGTAAATATTTGGTTCTGTTGCTCTTAATAATATAAAGTGATATTTTCCATGCAAGGCCTGACATAATGAATGAACACACTTCCATAAAGGAGTGCTTGATGCACAGAAATTGCAAAAAAGTGCCCATCCAATATGTGTGTAATCTCACAGGCTGTATGCACAAAAATGTAATCATTATTTCACAAAGATTCCTGAGAGCAGAGTTATGGGTTAATACAAACACACTCTGGCCAATATGTAGCGCTATTTAACCAGCCAGGAATGGCTCCTGGCTTGAAAAATAGCACTTAACCGGCTATTCCTGAATATTCAGTGGGGGATAGCTAGCTATCTCCCGATGAATATTTGCAGTCAGTGCATAGCGGCTGGCCACGAATATTCAGCGCATCGCTGGCTAAGGTTGGCAGCCTAATCGGGCTGCTCAAATAGCAGGGCCTACCTTTGGCCGCTATAAACTTAACCAGCAAGTGCTGAATATTGACTTGGCCAGTTAAGTTTAAACCAGCCAAAAATAAACCGGACATGCAATGTCTGTCACTGGAAACAGTCTGGCATTGAATAACCGGGCTCAGCACCAACCACGGGGGTCAGCCTGGCCTTCTCCAGCAATCTGAATAACGGCCCCCACTTCTTTTAGAAATCTCAAATGCATTTAACCCCCCCAAAAGACTTGTGTACAACAAATTGGAGGTGTAAATATAAACAAATACAGGGAATTCGATAAATTGGTGCTTCGGTTTAGGTCTCACAATGAAGAGCGCATAAGTCAATTCCATTAACAGCACGTGTACCCACGTTTAGGCTCCCCCTCTTACGCCATGTCAGTGGCAGATACCAAGTGACCTGCGTAATTTATAGTAGTCTATAAACTACATGTTAACTGGGAGACTCGCCTATAGTTGCCCATGTGTATGCCCTCTTTGCGGTTAGGTGCTCTAGTATCTAGCACGGTGGACTGACAGTGATCTGGGCCCCCGGGCAGTAAAGGTCATTGGGCCCCCCGGCTGCTGCCTGCCACTCGCCACCCCTCCCACACACTACAGTCCCCCTACCATTGCAGCTGCCACCCCCTCCTGCACACTACAGTTCCCTAAGCCTCAGTGGTCTCTTACCAGTCCTACCTTGAAGGGCCCTAGTAGTCTAATGGCTTCTTTGGGGGCAGGAAAGAAGCCCACTCTTTCCTGTCCACTGCTTCTATTCTGCAGAGGCCACCAGACCACAAGGGATCTTCAAGGTGGGACTGGGAAGGGCCCACTGAGGCTCAGGGGGAAAGAGCCCCTGGGCCCTTGGGCAGTGCTCAGTTGCCCAAATGGTCAGTCCGCCCTTTGCACGTAGAGGAGAGGGGTAGTATGAGTAAAGCGACCCTAGCGGAAGACGAGACGGGCAGCAGAGTTTTCAACCGATTGGAGAGGAGAGAGGTGACTAAGTGGGAGACCAGCAAGAAGCAGATTGCAGTAGTCTAAACGAGAGGTGACAAGGGTGTGGATGAGGGTAGAGTGCTCGGAAAGAAAGGGGTGGATTTTACGGATGTTGTAAAGAAAGAAACGACAGGTCTTGGCAATCTGATGGATATGAGCAGAGAAGGAGAGAGAAGAGTCAAAGATGACCCCAAGGTTTCGAGCTGAGGAGACAGGGAGAATGAGAGAGCCATCAGCAGAAATAGAAAACGGGGAGAGTAGGGAGGTGGGTTTGGGGGGAAAAATAAGAAGTTCGGTTTTGGTCATGTTTAATTTCAGGTGGCGTTGAGACATCCAGACAGCAATGTCAGACAAGCACGCTGAAACTTTGGTTTGGATGCAAGGTGAGATATCAGGGGTAGAAAGGTAGATTTGGGAGTCATCAGCATAGAGATGGTAGGAAAAGCCATGGGATGCGATTAATGAAGAAGAAGTGTAGATAGAAAAGAGAAGGGGACCAAGAACAGAACCCTGAGGTACGCCGACAGGCAGAGGGATAGAAGTAGAAGAGGATCCACCAGCGTGAACACTGAAGGTGCAGAGGGAGAGGTAGGAAGAGAACCAGGAAAGGACAGAGCCCTGGAATCCAAGTGAGGACAGGGTATTGAGGAGTATGCTGTGATCGACAGTGTCAAAAGCAGCGGAAAGATCAAGAAGAATGAGGATGGAATAGAGACCTCTGGATTTAGCCAGTAATAGGTCATTGGAGACTTTAGTAAGCGCAGTTTCGGTTGAGTGGAGAGGACGAAAACCAGATTGTAGTGGGTCAAGAATAGCATGTGAGGAGAGAAAATCAAGGCAGCGGTGGTGAACAGCACGCTCAAGTAATTTGGAGAGAAAAGGGAGGAGGGAGATGGGTCGGTAATTAGAGGGACAAGTAGGGTCGAGTGAAGGCTTCTTAAGGAGAGGTGTGACCACAGCATGTTTAAAGGCAGTAGGGACAGTTGCAGTGGAAAGTGAGAGGTTGAGAATGTGACAGATAAAAGGAATAAGAGCAGATGAGATGGCATTAAGAAGGTGGGTGGGAATGGGATCAGAGGAACAGGTGGTACATTTTGAGGAAGAAAGGAGAAGTGTAGTTTCCTCTATAGTAACTTCAGGAAAGGAGGAAAAGGAATGAGGGGAAGGAGAGAGAGGGGAATGGACTACTGGAGGGAGAGGTGGCGAGGTAGAGAATTCAAGGTTTATCTTTTGAACCTTGTCGTGAAAGAATTCAGCAAGCGTCTGAGGAGATAATGAAGGGGGAGTTGGGGGAGGGGGCACCTTGAGGAGAGAGTTCAATGTGGTGAAGAAAAGTCGAGGGTTAGAGCCAAGAGAGTTGGTCAGTTGGATATAATAATCCTGTTTGGCTCGTAAAAGAGCAGATTGGAAGGAGGTCAGCATGAACTTAAAGTGTAAGAAATCAGCAAGGGAAACAGGTCACATCTCTGGTACCCCTGTCACCTTTCTGGGGAATATTACACTTGTTTCTTAGCTTTAACAAATATGCAAATTAGCTACACCAGATGCAAATCCATTCTATCAGCATCCCTGATCCAGTCTTGTGGGGAACAACTTCTTTCCACCAACAGTTCCTCTGGCTTTCTTCAACTGAGCCCACTTATTTGGGATACCTGGGTCTCATTTTAAACACAGCCTCCTCCCCTGGACAGGACTTCCCGCTGTCACTGTAACTTTACAGTCCTGTCCTCCACCCCACTGCTGTTAGTCCAGTTCCAGTTAGTATGCAGTTCCCTCTGGCCCAATGTTCCTTCCCCATGGGCTTCTACAACAGTTCTTCACTCCATTACTACAATATCCATAGCAAGGTAAGTACCTTCTTGGTTTTTAGAGGGGTCCTTCTCTCTCAGCTTCCCAGGGGTCTCCTCCAGCAGGTCTCTCCCTTCTCCTTCTAGCTTCATGCTCCATCCATTCAGGTCCCCATTTCCTCTCATTTCTCTTCTTGGAGGGTGCTCTTTATAGGGTGGCTAATAATACTCCCCACCTCTTTAGGCCCCTCCCCCTGGTTCCAGAAAGGTCCAGGCCCAGAACTCTATCCACCTTACCCTCACCTACTCTGAGAGCGCCCCCTGGTGGCTTCTTCAGGGAAGGGCAGGTCCTATACCATGAGCACCCCCTAGCTGTCCCTTCAGGTCATTACATGGATGTACCCCTTTTGGCTCCCTCTAGTGACCAGATCAGGACATTTTCCAAACTTTTCCCTGGGACAGTGCCCTCTGGTGGCCTCCTCAGGATAGGGCAGTCCTGTGTTTATCACAATTTAGAAAATAATCTCCAATCTGTACGGTTCTTTACCAGAGAAATGTTATCCAAATCAATTGAATTAAGAAGCATAACACAAATAAATTCACAATGCAAATCTGATGTACCTTAAAATCCTTAGGTCAACAGTTGCTCACTTTTCCCTGTGGGAAGGGCACAAGGATACCATTTGGAGTGAAATGCTAGTTCAGTCCTTATATTTGTGGCTTCTGATTCTAGATGCTTTTTTTTAAATGGAAATTTAGATACTTATCTTAACATAGAGAGAAGGGCATTTTCGATATAACGTTCAAATGGCAAAATAAACATGTCAGACATCTAAAAGTGCAAGTCCATAGTGGAAGAAAGAACTAAGGGCCCCTTTTTACAAAGGAAGTACTGCTGGGCTACCGCAGCATCCCGGTAGTAGTTTCCTTCTCACCCCCAGCACGCCGTCATATCCGGCACTACAAAAATATATTTATTTTTTTAGCACCAGTGTGTACCCAGCGGTAATCGGGTTAGCGCAGGAATCGGGTTAGCATGGTTAGCGCGGGAGCCCTTACCCAGGGCCACAAAGAGGGGGGGGGGGGCAGGGGGAGCAAAATTCCCCGGGCCCGGGGTCTGTCTCTCTCTCCTGCTCCTGACGGAATGTGAGTGATTGCGTTCTGACAGGAGCAGAAGAGAGAAATCTCCAGCGCCGGGCCCCCCCTTACATTGCCTACCTAGCAACTGCTGGGCCCTCAGGCTGCACATGCTCAGTTTTAAGACCGAGCATGTGCGACCTGAGGGAAGCAGCCGCAGGGGCAGGCAATGCTGAAAGTACCTGGGGAGATCAGGACATGTACAGCTGTTCACCAGTTATCACATATAACTGTTTTTCACAGGGCTTCAAAGATCTCTCTCTCTCTTTTTTTTTTTTTTTTTTCCTGGCCTGAAACTGAACTGAAAACCAGTGAAGTCCAAATGAGATGAGCTCCAGGGCCAATCAGAGCCCAGTCAACAAGAATTCAAATATATACTACTTCTTGCTTCCTGTTTGTGTCAAACTAAAGAAAAAAAACACTCAGGGGGTCTTTTACGTAGACGCGCTGGCGTTTTTAGTGTGTGTTAAAAATAGGCACACGCTAAACGCTAAAGACGCCCATAGGTATACATTGGCGTCTTTAGCGTTTAGCACATGCTAAAAACGCCAGCATGCCTTAATAAAGACCCCCTCAGTTCTCTGTAACAGCTTTACAGCAAAGAAACACCACCTGTGGCCAAATAGGAGAAAAACACTTCAGAACATAATCAATGCAGGAAAATATCCAATACATTTTACAGGATTAAAACATACTGTTTCTTCACAGGCGCCTAAAACTAATGTGCGGTAGGCAATCATGCCTAAGTGTATTCTAAATACCGTGTGTAAATCTACACACGGTATTTAGAACACGCTTAGGTGTAGTTCATATGCGTAAATCTACACGAGTCCATTTACACCAGCGAAAACCTGGTGTATATCCCTGCGCGTAGATTTGCACGCACTGGCCCATATTTTATAATGACACGCATAGATTTTGGAATGCCCACAAAAATGCCTATTTTCATGCCCCCCTAACCATGCCCCTTTTTGCCTGCATGCATTAGAATTTAGGCACAGTACATTACAGAATATGCTTAGCAATGTACGCACGCAAGTTCTAATTTTTACCAATTAGTGCTTGTCATTGATTTACACGCATAACCACATATAACTCTAGGCATGCTATATAGAATCTAGAGGATTGTGCTTCATGAGGCCCTTGACCTGGATTGGCTGCTGTCGGGGACAGGATGCTGGGCACGATGAACCTTTGGTCTTTTCCCAGTATGGCATTACTTTTGTACTTATTTACTAAAAATGTACTTTAACCTGCATTAACCCATTATCACAGGTTAGTAAATCTGGCTCTTATTTAACTACTAGTAAAAAAGGCCCGTTTCTGACACAAATGAAACGGGCGCTAGCAAGGTTTTCCTCGGCGTGTGCATGTTTGAGAGAG
This sequence comes from Microcaecilia unicolor, assembly GCF_901765095.1. NCBI lineage: Eukaryota > Metazoa > Chordata > Amphibia > Gymnophiona > Siphonopidae > Microcaecilia > Microcaecilia unicolor. Next base: position 191,055,095 of record NC_044039.1, on the reverse strand, counting down.
TGTATGTGAGAGTGACTGTGTGTGAGAGAGAGAGTGAATGTGCGAGTATGTGTGTGTGTGTGTGTGTGAGAGAGGGAGAGTGAGTCTGGGTGCGAGTGTGTCTGTGAGAGAGAGAGTATGTGTGTGAGAATGAGAGTGAGTGCAAGTGCGTATGTGAGTGAGAGAGAGAGAAAGAGAGAGAGAGAGAGAGTTTCACACAGATACAGTGTGTGCGAAAGAGAGAGTGTGTGTGTGAGAGACAGACTCTCTGTGAGACTGAGTGTTGAGACCAAGAGAGTATGTGAGTGACTGTGTGACACAGAGTGAATGTGATACAGTGTGAGACAGTGTGTGAGAGTGAGAGAGAGAAAGACATTGACTGTGAGAGAGAGAGAGAGAGAGTGTGTGAGAGACATTGTGTGAGAGTGAGAGAGAGAAAGACATTGACTGTGAGAGAGAGAGTGTGTGTGTGTGACAGAGATACCTCCTCCCCCCACTCTCTGGTGTCAGCCCCCCCCCCCCTCTCTCTCTGGTGTCTGAGCGTTATTGTGCAGGACACTGAGCTCTGGCTGTGCTTCAAGGAACTGACCAATCCTATTTAATAGAATGCACCTCCAACATTCTGAAGCCGATAAACTTCGTGTGGTTGGTCACTTCTGCTTGTGACGAACCAGGAAGTACGTGATGTCAATTCAGGAGATGGATACAGAGAGCAGGAGTGCCTCGGCCATGCAGTCAGCTACAGAATGTTGGAGGTGCGTTTTATTATATAGGATTTGTGTGCTTAACCCTTAGCATCTTGCAGTGTTTTCCTTTCACTTGTAACAGCTCCCTCTGGCCTGTCTCTGTAGGATCAACTACTACATTTCGGGATGCAGACAGTTACCAATGGTTGGATCCTGAACTGTGGCACGCAGCATCTTCCACTGATGACTTGGAATCTGGAAATTATCTCTTTTCTGTGCATGAGGAACGCGTTCCATGCCAATATGACGATGTTATTTTTCCAGCTGGCAATTCATTCCGAGTAAACATTCAGCCATCTGATCAAATGATTGAGTTGAAAAGCATTTCTGTAATGGGCCAGGTGAGTGGCATAACAGCATCACTTCTGGTTACCAGGCTGGACTTCCCCTCTATTCCATTGTTTTCAAAACAGTTCATGTTTCAGAAGCATCATTTTTTAATGTAGGTAAAGCTTGATCAAGAGATATAAGTGGTATTCTTTCATATTAGAAAAATAATAGTATCTTTTTATAACTTTTGTACATAAACTGATCAATATTCAAAAGCACATGCGTTCACTGGCAGCACTGACCAAAAATTATTAAAAAAATTAAAAATAGGTCCAACAAAGGTATAACTTTTTCCATTTTTACTACAAAATAGCCAAAGTTATATGTGTAAAAATAGGGTATGATTTGAGGCGAGGCAAGGGCAGGCAAAAGAATTATACATTCAGCAGCAAAATTCAGACTCTGAACGTTTAACTTACACATGTAAGTAGTGACAGGCATAACTTTAACAAATAAGAAATTCATTTAAAGTTGTTCGTGGATATTTAGTGTGGTCCTTCCATATTTTCTGCCACTGAAAATCTGCATCATTTTAAATAGATTTGTTCTCTGTTTAAAGTTGAGCAGTGGCCTCATCTCTGAAACTTGATCTGACAGAGACATGGATAACTAAGAACACATAGGGGTCAATAGTGAAAGTAATGTAATGTAATGTGGAGGAGTGGCCTAGTGGTTAGAGCACTGGTCTTGCAATCCAGAGGTGGCCGGTTCAAATCCAGCTGCTGCTCCGTCATTTACTATGTTACTATCCACCTTATAATTGAAAGAGAAAAACGCCTAGATTTTGACCCAAATCGGGAGAGAGATGGGCGCCTTTCGCCGATAATGGAAAAAAAGTATGCGTTTGTAGCTAGAATTTAGGGCACTTTTCCTGGACCCTGTTTTTTCACGAATAAGGCCCCAAAAAGTGCCCTAAATGATCAGATTACAACCAGAGGGAATCGGGGATGACCTCCCCTGACTCCCCCAGTGGTCACTAACCCCCTCCCACCACAAAAAATGATGTTTCACAACTTTTTATTTTCACCCTCAAATGTCATACCCACCTCCCTGGCAGCAGTATGCAGGTCCCTGGAGCAGTTGTTAGGGGGTGCAGTGGACTTCAGGCAGGTGGACCCAGGCCCATCCCCCCTACCTGTTACAATTGTGCTGCTTAATGCTTAGTCGTCCAACCCCCCCAAACCCACTGTACCCACATGTAGGTGCCCCCCTTCACCCCTTAGGGCTATAGTAATGGTATAGACTTGTGTGCAGTGGGTTTTGAGGGGGATTTGGGGGGCTCAACACACAAGGGAAGGGTGCTATGCACCTGGGAGCTGTTTTACCTTTTTTTTTGTTTTTGTAAAAGTGCCCCCTAGGGTGCCCGGTTGGTGTCCTGGCATGTGAGGGGGACCAGTGCACTACGACTTCTGGCCCCTCCCACGAACAAATGCCTTGGATTTATTCGTTTTTGAGCTGGGCGCTTTCATTTTCCATTATCACTGAAAAACAAAAACGCCCAGCTCACAAACTGTCGAATAAAACATGGACGTCTATTTTTTTCGAAAATACGGTTCGGTCCGCCCCTTCACGGACCCGTTCTCGGAGATAAACGCCCATGGAGATAGACGTTTTCGTTCAATTATGCCCCTCCACGTTTGTGATCATGGGCAAGTCACTTAACCCTCCATTGCCTCAGGTACAGACTTAGATTGTGAGTCCTCCTGGGACAGAGAAATTACCTGAATGTAACTCACCTTGAGCTACTACTGAAAAAGGTGTGAGCAAAATCTAAATAAATAATACACCAGCCAGAAACAGCTCCAGGCCAGTTAAATCACTTATTTGGAGCTAACAGGTCATTTTCATTGGTAGTTAATGCTGTTGAAAGCGACCTGTTAGCGCCTAAAACAAAACCAGAGCAGAGTCAGCATTTGCCTATATTCAGTACTTAACTGACCAAGGTCACTGCATAAATAGGACCACATAAAAGTCAGTCCCAAATTTATGCGATGTCCTCCGTAGCTTGTTATCACACTTAACTGGCTATGCTTAGCCGGCTTTGAAAACCCAGGAATTCAAGGCTGGAGCACAAGCATAACGCCAGGTATAACGCCAGTGATAGTCAATGAGATGCTGAGTGCCACCAACTGAATGTCGATCCCATAGAGTACTGGTCAGTCAGTGTCACCGTCAGGTTTTTTTTTAAACCCATTTCTTTCCTCCTGCTTTTTTGGAGGCTCCAGATCCATCAGAACTGGGCCTGGGATTTTGGTACACAACTGTCCTGGATTCTTCCCCCTTAAATGCACCCACCCCTCCAGTTCACTCAGCCCAATCACTGCTGTGACAGTTGGGGGCTCCTTCCGGTACCGTGCAATATTGGGCCCCAAATTCCCCCAGAAATTGTGACTGCCCCAGGAGTGAATGACCTGAGCCAAGAACTGAATATGGGTTCGCAATATTTCCATGCACCACACCAACCCCAAGCACCAGAGGCTTTCAATAAATTGAGTTTATTTTTTTTTTGTTACATTTGTACCCCGTGCTTTCCCACTCATGGCAGGCTCAATGCGGCTTATATATTGTATACAGGTACTTATTTGTACCTGGGGCAATGGAGGGTTAAGTGACTTGCCCAGAGTCACAAGGAGCTGCCTGTGCCTGAAGTGGGAATCGAACTCAGTTCCTCAGTACCAAAGTCCACCACCCTAACCACTAGGCCACTTCTCCACTGTTGCTACTATTTGAGATTCTACATGTAATGTTGCTATTCCACTAGCAACATTCCATGTAGAAGTCAGCCCTTGCAGATCACCAATGTGGCCGCGCAGGCTTCTGCTTCTGTGAGTCTGACGTCCTGCACGTACGTGCAGGACGTCAGACTCACAGAAACAGAAGCCTGCGCAGCCTTCTACATGGAATGTTGCTAGTGGAATAGCAACATTCCATGTAGAATCTCCAATAGTAGCAACATTCCATGTAGAATGTCCAATAGTAGCAACATTCCATGTAGAATGTCCAATAGTATCTATTTTATTTTTGTTACATTTGTACCCTGCGCTTTCCCACTCATGGCAGGCTCAATGCGGCTTATATATTGTATACAGGTACTTATTTGTACCTGGGGCAATGGAGGGTTAAGTGACTTGCCCAGCAGTGGCGTAGCCAGAAGGCAATTTTTGGGTGGGCCAACAGGTTGGATGGGTGGGCACTAGAGTTGCCAACTTTTTGAAAGAGAAAAAAAAACAGTCACCTAATGAACCCATGCTTTGTCCGTACCCCACCCCATGCTCTACCTCTACTTCACTTCCAATTGCTTCAATGAGGGTATCAGTGGAGGTTTCAGTGGCCAGTTGAGAGCTAAGGGAAGTACAAGAGACTACACTATTCTTCATCCATCATTGAGACACAGTCCTCCAACACACATATGGTATTGAAGCCAAATACATTCCGCATCCAGAGAACCTCCTGGCCCTCCACCAACAATGGATGCAGAGCAGAGCAAGGACATTTCCCTATAAAGCTCACCATACAAAGACATTTTGGTAATCTCAATAATAGACATATTGCAAAGTAATTTAAAAAATCTATAAACAAAAAGAATCTAGAGCAAATCTACCATGCCAGCACTAACTTCCAAAACAAGGATCCTACCTATGAAAAGGTAGTGCCCTAAATATCACAGTGGAACCCTAAAATAGCGATACATCTATCGAGAAAACTGAACAAGCCAAATGACTACAGAATGCTACATAGAATCTTCATGGTGACAGAATACGTCAGGGTCACACACACACAAAACAAATGCCAAATACACAAACTCTATAAAAATAAATTAAACTGAAACCCCAAGAAGCCAGACCCTGCATGTAGTACAACATTAGAGAAACAAGAAAGGCATTTCCTCCTGTGCAAATTATAAAGACAGCACATGCCAGAGATGGTGTTTGGGGGGGGGGGGGAGGGGTAGGGAGGTGCAACTAAGGCAATTGTGCTTGGCTTTCTAGCCAGAGAGCCCCAAGCCTGCCAGAAGCTGAAGAAGGTGCAGCCTGGTAATGGGCTTTGGGGTCCTCTCCCAGATTCCTTCCCTGGGCCCCAGCCATATCTGACATATACCAAATCTGGCATATTCTAATCACAAAATAGAAAATAATTTTTTGTACCTTTTTGTTGTCTGGTCATTTTATTTTTCAAATCATATCGGTCCCAGTCTCTGGTTTCTGCTGCCCTCTGTCTTTCCTGTCCATTTGACATTTCTTCCGTCTCCATGTCACCATCTATCTTCCATCTCTGTGTCCACACATTTCCTTGTCCAGCATCTCCCCTGTGTTCATATCCCCACATCCATCATCATTCCTTTCTGCACCCATGTACCCCATGCCCAGCATCTCCCTTCTGTGTTCCTCTTCTCTGGTATCTCCCCTTTGTGTCCATTGTATCTCTATTCCTGTATCTCCCCCCCCCTAACCATTGTATCTCTATTCCCATATCTCCCTCCCCACCCCGTGTTGGGCATTGCCCCTCTGTGCCCATATGCCATCCCAATACAGCATCTCACCTGTGTCCCTGTCCCCATGCTCCCACCCAATGCCCATCTCCCTTCTGTTTCTCTATACCTCTCTAGGACCCATTTCTCCTTCCCTCACATCAGTGTGTCCCTCTCCTCTCTGACCCCACCCCAACCAGCTCCTCTCCTCCTCTCTTCCCTGAATGTCACTCGATCCAGTCCCCAAAGGGCCCCTTCTGTTGTGGCAATAATAGTAGCAGAGGCTCTTGGAATGTTGTATACCAATGCCAGCTCTCCAAAACTTCCACGATTATCATAACAGCCAACACAGTGGGCCTGATTATCTCTAGTTACATAAATATCATACAATCCTCTTTCAATTTCATCATCTCCCTCATCAATGACGTGTTCCTAAGGTGTTACTCTGTGCTCAAACATGGCATCCAGAACCTGAGAGAGCTGCTCCTGATCATGGTTTTTGAAGAGAACAATATCTTTACAGGCATGATAGGTATCCTGAAGTCTGCATCGTTGCTCATCTGTTTTTGGATGAACCACCCTGGTTCTGTCTCTCCCTCCTCTTCATCTGGGTTAAAGGCTTCAGCACAAACTGAAACTCTTCTGCTGAATCTGTTGATAACTGGTGGTTCAAAGTCGGAATCATCGTCGTCCTCATCCCTTTCTTCTCCATCGCCGTTGGATTCTGTCTGCATGGGCTCGGTATCGAAGTTCACCCCCTCCGTAAGAGTTTTGAGGCCTCTCCCTGTGCCATTGTGCTCCCGGTTCTCCTTTAGACGCATGAAATACTAAATAGCAAAGTCCACCAGTTCTGCGGGTCGCTGACGCCGCACCTCCACCGTGTAGCCCTGCAACAAGTCCGTCAACCGGTGCGAAATCCGGGATCTCGATATCCATCGTCCCCTCCGGTTTACCCCGATTCCCTCCAAACGCTCGCTCAGTCACACGTGCACACTCGCCAACGGAAGGGAGACGTAAACCTCGTCGAAACAAATTAAAAAAAAAATAAAACAAGGATTTAAATGCTATAATAAAATAAACAAAAAACAAAATAAAGCTTTCTTCTCCCCCCTCCCCCAACCCTGAGAACCGGCTGCCCGAGAGCTAGAGAGAGAGAGACCGTCCTGCCCCTCGGCCCGACGCTGGCGCTATAAACAAGGGGAGGGAAGGGAAGAGGTGCTGCGCTGGACAAGCAGGAGGTTGGAAGGAAGGAAGAGATGGGATGTTTTGGCTGGAAGGATGTATGTTTCTGGGTGGGCCTGAAACAAAACTGGGTGGGCCTGGGCCCACTCGTAGCTACACTCCTGTTGCCCAGAGTCACAAGGAGCTGCCTGTGCCTGAAGTGGGAATCGAACTCAGTTCCTCAGTACCAAAGTCCACCACCCTAACCACTAGGCCACTTCTCCACTGTTGCTACTATTTGAGATTCTACATGTAATGTTGCTGTTCCACTAGCAACATTCCATGTAGAAGTCAGCCCTTGCAGATCACCAATGTGGCCGCGCAGGCTTCTGCTTCTGTGAGTCTGACGTCCTGCACGTACGTGCAGGACGTCAGACTCACAGAAACAGAAGCCTGCGCAGCCTTCTACATGGAATGTTGCTAGTGGAATAGCAACATTCCATGTAGAATGTCCAATAGTAGCAACATTCCATGTAGAATGTCCAATAGTAGCAACATTCCATGTAGAATCTCCAATAGTATCTATTTTATTTTTGTTACATTTGTACCCTGCGCTTTCCCACTCATGGCAGGCTCAATGCGGCTTATATATTGTATACAGGTACTTATTTGTACCTGGGGCAATGGAGGGTTAAGTGACTTGCCCAGAGTCACAAGGAGCTGCCTGTGCCTGAAGTGGGAATCGAACTCAGTTCCTCAGTACCAAAGTCCACCACCCTAACCACTAGGTGACTCCTTCACTCCAATTTGAGTTGAGTTGCATCAGTAACTGGAGATGTCATATGGTCCTCAGAAACCAAATATACTATTTTAACAAAACTGAAAAAGAGGAAGAAATAATCCAAGAACTTGACCTTCGCTTGCTGTGCAATTCAGTGATAGATACAGAGTGTGTTTACATAGTAACATAGTAGATGACGGCAGAAAAAGACCTGCACGGTCCATCTAGTCTGCCCACGATAAACTCATATGTGTATACCTTACCTTGATTTGTACCTGCCTTTTTCAGGGCACAGACCGTACAAGTCTGCCCAGCAGTATTTCCCGCCTCCCATCACTGGCTCTGGCACAGACCGTATAAGTCTGCCCAGCAGTATTTCCCACCTCCCATCACTGGCTCTGGCACAGACCGTATAAGTCTGCCCAGCAGTATTTCCCACCTCCCATCACTGGCTCTGGCACAGACCGTATAAGTCTGCCCAGCAGTATTTCCCACCTCCCATCACTGGCTCTGGCACAGACCGTATAAGTCTGCCCAGCAGTATTTCCCACCTCCCATCACTGGCTCTGGCACAGACCGTATAAGTCTGCCCTCCACTATCCTCGCCTCCCAACCACCAACCTCTCTTCCCCCACCTGCTCTGCCACCCAATTTTGGCTAAGCTTCTGAGTTTAGGCCATTTTACTCCCTGTGATAAAATGAATGCACTGTACTGGCAGGAAAAACTAGTGTAAAATCAAACTATTTCTTTTGAAAAATATTATACAGAGGGGAAGTGACATCATCGGCATTTAGATGCCTCAGTGCAGAGATCTATGGACAGACACTGAATCCCACCCCATAAAAACTGTAAAATAGCCCAAATTGCAGCCAAGAGTAAATTAAAGATGAGACGGATGAAGAAACTGTCAGTCTGGAAGAAAATGAGAATGCCAAGGCTAGATTCAGTAAATGGCACTAAAAGATTGAATTGACCCTCAATACTTCCTATAATGGACCCCCACTGAGTGTCTGTTTCGACACCAGAACGTATCCTGATCAAACCAGGTGTAATTCCTGACAACCAATTTAGGCGCACAACCTTTCTGTTCTGTAATACTGCACACAAATTTTAGGAACGCCCCTGACCTGCCCCCATGCACCTCCCATGGCCACCCCCCTTTGAGTTACACACTATGGGATTTGGATGCACATTGTTATAGAACAGCACGTAGCAAAATGTGCACCCAGTTCCAGATTGGCGCTGATTAGTGCCAATTACCATCCAATTATTGTCACTAATTGGCTTCTTAGCCAATTTAATTGGGTGCGCATCTGGGACTGGCAGCCAAAATTGAGCGCTACATATAGAATCTGGGGAATGATGAGAAGAACATGGCCAGGGGGGGGGTCACATGGCATGTCCTATGTGGCACTGGCAGTGATGTCGGAGCTGGAGCCGGAGGAGGAGCAGGAGCAGGAAATTGTAACCAGTATTGCCGGAATCACAAAAGCCAACCTGATTAGCTGGATTACTGACTTGAAATCAGAGACAGCTTCAGTTAAAGGGAAAATAAAACATGCAGTCACAGAGATTAGATTTGACCTGGCAGTGACTAGAATTTGTATGGACGCAGTGGAGCAGAGGATGGAGATACACGAAGAAATGATCATACTACTACTACTACTATTTAACATTTCTAAAGCGCTACCAGGGTTGCGCAGCGCTGTACAATTAACAAAGAAGGACAGTCCCTGCTCAAAGGAGCTTACAATCTAAAGGACAAAAAGTGCAGTCAATCAAGATTGAGGCAGTCTAGATTTCATGGATAGAGGTACGATGGTTAGGTGCCAAAGGCGACATTGAAGGGGTGGGCTTTGAGCAAGGATTTGAAGATGGGCAGGGAGGGGGCTTGGCGTATGGGCTCAGGGAGTTTATTCCAGGCGTAGGGTGAGGCGAGGCAGAAAGGGCGGAGTCTGGAGTTGGCGGTGGTGGAGAAGGGTAGTGAGAGGAGGGATTTGTCCTGTGAGCGGAGATGAGGGTAGAGAGGTAAGGAGGGGCTGCAGATTGAGTGCATTTGTAGGTTAGCAGGAGAAGCTTGAACTGTATGCGGTACCTGATCGGAAGCCAGTGAAGTGACTTGAGGAGAGGGGTGATCATAGAGGGCCAGGCAAACAATGGCTGTTTAAAATGTTTTTTAAACATAAGGACACATTGTTTTTGGGATTAAAGATATTATTATTTCCAGATGTTTCGAAAGATACACAAAAAAAAACAAACAATTTTTGATATTGAAACCAGAAGTATTGCGGCTAGGCGGTACATTTTATCTTCGATTCCCTTGTAAATGTATAGTATGTTATGATACACACAAATATGTTTTCATGGATCCATCCCAATTAACAACATTTCTAGCCTCTAAAAGAGCTGAAGGAGCGAAATAGTACTAACCTTGCTTAAATGTCTCCTAGATGTTAAATTTCTTCAAAAGAATTTTTTTTTCTTTTTTCCTTTAATCCTCCCATATTAAGGATCTCTCTTTATTTAATGTGGACTTGAGTGTTGAAATCTTCTTTTGTTAATTTGAGAAAATAACACTTTCCAATCAAGTGTAATTCCTTGAAATAATTGTATATGCATAAAAATTAAAATAAAAAATAAATGATCACAGAGTTAAGAAACACCAGAAAAGAAAGAGAGAGCCGCTCAGCCAGGTAGGGAGCTTAAAAGACATCTCAAGAAGAAACAATATCAGAACCAGAGGAGTCCCGGAAATGGTTGAGGGCACTGATTATAGGGGGTATGGTACAAAAAGTATACCAGACTGTCACCAGAGATGTAGGAAGTGTCTTTAAGACTATGAAAATGAAGATGGGACAGAGCCTTATGGATGTTGGGCCACAAAGAAATGAGGAGTGGCCTAGTGGTTAGGGTGGTGGACTTTGGTCCTGAGGAACTGAGTTTGATTCCCACTTCAGGCACAGGCAGCTCCTTGTGACTCTGGGCAACTCACTTAACCCTCCATTGCCCCATGTAAGCCGCATTGAGCCTGCCATGAGTGGGAAAGCGCAGGGTACAAATGTAACAAAAATAAAATAGATACTATTGGAGATTCTACATGGAATGTTGCTACTATTGGAGATTCTACATGGAATGTTGCTATTCCACTAGCAACATTCCATGTAGAAGGCTGCGCAGGCTTCTGTTTCTGTGAGTCTGACGTCCTGCACGTACGTGCAGGACGTCAGACTCACAGAAGCAGAAGCCTGTGCGGCCACATTGGTGATCTGCAAGGGCCGACTTCTAGTGGAATAGCAACATTCCATGTAGAATCTCAAATAGTAGCAACAGTGGAGGAGTGGCCTAGTGGTTAGGGTGGTGGACTTTGGTCCTGAGGAACTGAGTTCGATTCCCACTTCAGGCACAGGCAGCTCCTTGTGACTCTGGGCAAGTCACTTAACCCTCCATTACTCCATGTAAGCTGCATTGAGCCTGCCATGAGTGGGAAAACGTGGGGTACAAATGTAACAAAAAAAAATCTCTCCCACTGTATCGTTGCAGTTGCATGCCTGTATAACTTTAAAGAAAAGGAGAGGCTGGTAAAAAAGAACAGACTAGCGGGAACCATCAGATGGAACAGTCAAAAAATTGAAATAAATAACAAGGTAGCAGAACACATTAAAGTGTTGCTCTCCTGCCATGAAGGAGCTGCACTGCTGCCACTCCCCCCCTCCCAAATTCTGCCACCCTAGGCGAACACTTAATTTGCCTAGTGGCATTGCCAGCACTGCTTAAATAAAAAATTTTTTAATGCAACTCCTGAATATACCAGTTTTAAGCCTAATATAAAGCTTTCTACTGGAAAAGGTTTGCTTCCTTTGCATTATTGACAATGCACTCCATCTAATTTGATTCTGTAACCATGGGAAGGTCTTCAAAATTTGGCTCTAACTTCAGAATTGACTTTTTCCCATGGAATAATTGTGAGAGACTAAGGATGGCAGCAGTGGCAAATGTAGCATGTCTTCTGTGTTCTTCCCCCCCAACTATGATTCTTTCCTCTCCCACCCAGGGTCACCGGAAGGGGGGGGGGCAGAGCGGACAAAATTCCAATCCAAGGGGAGCCTGGCACCAGGCCCCAGGGTCTGGCTCTCTCCTGCTCCTATCAGAAACCAGTCCTGGCACATTGGAGCAGGTAAGAGACAGACCGTGGCACCGGGCCCCCCTCGGAGCCCGGGGAGGAGCAGACGCACTGACATAGAGGGTGGGGGCCCCCTACATCAGTGCGGCAGTGCTTCTGTTCCTCCCCAGCCTGTGTTCCAGGTTGGGATGGCGGCTGCTTCCTGAGTGTGTGTGTGCAGGGGGGGGGGGTCTGCATTCCAAGTGGGGGGGGGGGGGGGTCGGCAGAGCAGTCTTGCCCCAGGCCCGGCTCTGTCTCTCTGTGGCCCTGCTCTCACCTTTGGGCTCAGAAGAGGACCAGCGGCAGTACAGCACATCAAGCCACATCTTCCTCCTCTCCTGCCTGGAGCCCAACTATTGCTCTATATGCCCTGATCGTGACTGAATAGATAGGGATGGGCTGGAGAGTAAATTTTAAGGGGCTTCGACGTTAGCTCCAGAACATAGTACAAGAACAGTGCTGGGTAGACTTCCAGGGTCTGTGCCCTGAGAATGGCAAGGACAAATCAAAGTCTGGTATAAAGTATCACATACCATGTAAAATGAATTTATCTTGTTAGGAAGACTGGATGGACCATACAGGTCTTTATCTGCCGTCATTTACTATGTTACTATGTTTGTACACATTAAATCCCTGGACGTGATAGGAGGAGGATTCAGCCCAAAGTACGGTATCGCCACTGTTCTTCTCCTAGCCTCTAGCACAGAGTGGAGGAGTGGCCTAGTGGTTAGGGTGGTGGACTTTGGTCCTGGGGAACTGAGGAACTGAGTTCGATTCCCGGCACAGGCAGCTCCTTCCTTGTGACTCTGGGCAAGTCACTTAACCCTCCATTGCCCCATGTAAGCCGCATTGAGCCTGCCATGAGTGGGAAAGCACAGGGTGCAAATGTAACAAAAATAAAATAGATACTATTGGAGATTCTACATGGAATGTTGCTACTATTGGAGATTCTACATGGAATGTTGCTATTCCACTAGCAACATTCCATGTAGAAGGCTGCGCAGGCTTCTGTTTTGAGTCTGATGTCCTGCACGTATGTGCAGGACGTCAGACTCACAGAAGCAGAAGCCTGCGCGGCCACATTGGTGATCTGCAAGGGCCGACTTCTACATGGAATGTTGGAATAGCAACATTCCATGTAGAATCTCAAATAGTAGCAACAGTGGAGGAGTGGCCTAGTGGTTAGGGTGGTGGACTTTGGTCCTGGGGAACTGAGGAACTGAGTTCGATTCCCGGCACAGGCAGCTCCTTGTGACTCTGGGCAAGTCACTTAACCCTCCATTGCCCGCCGCATTGAGCCTGCCATGAGTGGGAAAGCGCGGGGTACAAATGTAACAAAAATAAAAAATAAATAAAATAGATGGGGTGCAAAGGGAGCAGTAAAATGGTGCCTCTGTAGATTGACCCTTCAGCCTTGCACTGGCGCCTACTTTGCAAAAGGTCTGCTCCCCTCAACATTGAAACCTGGCTACACAAGAACCAAGGAACAAAAAGAAAGACAAAAAGTACAAAAGGAAACACCCTGACCCCGGCACCAGGCCCCCCTTGGAGGCCCGGGGAATTTTGTCCCCCCTGCCCCCCTCTCGGCGGCCCTGAGGCCAGACAAGCATCTATTTTAACATTTATTTCTTTATTTACTGCCTTTTTGAAGAAATTCACCCAAAACAATATATAGCCAGAATAAGCCAGACGTGGGCAATAGACAATTCTAGCAGTAAAAAAAATATTCAAATAACAGTTCATATTATGGCATAGTATTCTACTTAGCAAGTCAACTCAGTACTCATTAAAATATATCTTAATAAAGAACATAGGGTGTACGTGGAGATGGAAGATATAGACAGATAAGACAGAAGACGGAAGTTACAGTTGATAGAAGATAAGGGTGACTAAATTAAGGAAAAATTGCACGTGGACTCAGAAAAGGCGCATGTGTCATAGGTGAGTCCTGCTGCTGTAAGTGCAGCCTGTGCTAGTCCTCGTCTGGGTGACTAACTAGTTAGTTTCTTCTTCCATCTAAGCCTTGGGAAAATAGCAGGGTTTCCGTCTTCTTCCTGAAGTAGAGATAGTCTTACACTGATTAAAGCCCTTCAGGGAGTGCATTCCAGGATATGGGAGCTACTCCGGCGAAGGCTCGCTGGTGGTTATGGAGAGGGTATGGTTGGGGATAATCCTTGTGAGATGCATAGAAGGATATCCTGTTCTCAGGCACTTTGGCCCATTTCCTTTAAGGGCCTTGAAGATCAGAGATAGAGTTTTAAATGTAGCCCTGTACCGTAGCCAGTGAGGTTTCTGCAGACATGGTGTGATGTGATCACACCGCTTACAGCCTTCTGTCAATCATGCTGTGGGATTCTGAATAAATCGGAGCCAGTGCAAATCCTTAAAATATTAAATATACTTTTGCAGTAATATATTTAGCCTATTACTTCTTATACAAGTAAAAATGAATGGACAACCTAGTGATCTATTGTAGAAGAAGAGAAAACCCCCTTTCTGTCACCTTCCTCTTTCGTTACATTTTGGAGTTCATTTCTATTTTTATTTTGTTTCTAGTATTGTGAACTGCCCTGACCTACTTATTCAGATAGGGCGGTATATCATATCTTAATAAACATAAAGATACACATTAATTTAATGACAATTTTGGACACACCCACCCTTCCCCTGTTACTTTTGTTCCTTTCCAATCCTCTCCACTATTTCTAATGTAGGTTATATCTTGTATTAGTTTAATTTACCGGATTGGCTTTCGCCTTTGCGGTGTGATGTAAGCCACATTGAGCCTGACACAGTTGGGAAAATGTGGGGTATAAATGTGATAATAAATAAATAAATAAAAATAAACATATTCTGTGTTTTGCAATGTTATATTTGTTTTTGTCTGAACATTAGAAATTCACCAGAGATGCAGACTTCGCCCGGTATATGCAGTCTAACACTGCTAAGCTGCAATTCCATGGACAGGGCTCACCAAAAGTGACCAACACAAAATGTAATGACAAAACAGGATGCACCTGTGGAAACAGTGGGGTAAGTTTCGAATGAATGTACCAAGCAGTTCTAGAATTGCTGATCACCTTCATTGTGTTCTTGACAGTTCCGGAACTCTAACTTTGTCATACTAGGGCAAGGGTTCTCGACCTAGTCCTCAGGACATACATCATAGTTGGTCAAGTTTTCAGGATACACACAATGAATTTGCATGAAATAGATCTGTATACAATGGAGGTAGTGCATGGAAATGTATCTCATGCATATTCATTGTGGATATCCTGAAAACCTGACTGGTGGGTGTGCTCCAAGGTCTGGATTGAGAACCCCTGTACTAGGGTTTGGTGTTCACTCCCAGTCTTCAAGAGCCACCAAGAAGTCAGGTTGTCAGGATATTCCTAATGAATATGCATGAGAGAGAGAGTTGCATATACTGGAGGCAGTAGGCATGCGTATCTCCTTTCTGCAACTTCATAGGGAGATCCTGAAAACCTGACACATTGGTGGCCCTCAAAGATTGGGAGTGAAGACCAAGGTGCTAAGAGTGTGAGACACTCTTGCCACCATAGGCAACCTGGGTCCTTGAAGGCCCCAAAAGATTTGCTTTTCAGATAACAGAAATAAACAGACTAAATGGATGCAAATACAGCAAAGACTCAATTATCTGACATAAATGGGACACACCAACTGATGGGATAGAAGTGGAAGAGGAACAACCAGAGCACACACTAAAAGTGCAGTGGGAGAGATCAGAAGAAAACCAAGAAAGAACAGAGCCCTGAAATCAAGCATATCAAGGAGTAGGTGGTGATTAAGTGTCAAAAGCAGCAGATAGATCGAGAAGGATGAGAATAGAATAGAGACCTATGGATCTGGCCAAGAACAGGTCATTAGAGACTTTAGCAGGGGCTGTTTCAGTTGAATATAGAGGGAGAATGCCAGATTGAAGTGGATCAAGAATAGCTTGAGATGAAAGAAAGTTAAGACAAATGCATTGAGCAAGCACATTCAAGTATCTTGGATAGGAAAGGGAAGAGAGAGATGGGGCGATAGTTGGAAGGACAGGTAGGGTCCAATGAAGGTTTTTTGAGGAGTGTTGTAACTACGGCATGTTTGAAGGCATCAGGAACAGTTGCACTGGAAGGTGAAAGATTGAGGATATTACAGATAGAAGAGATGACAATAGGAAAGAGAATAGATGGGTAAGAATAGGATCAGAGGAACAGGTTGGAGGAGGAAAAAAATGTGCAGTTTTCTCTTCAGTGATTTCAGAAAAGGAAAAAAAGATGGCAGAGGATGAAGGAGGGTTGACAGAATGAACTGGGGGAAGGAGAGATAGAGGTGACTTGGTTGAGTACTCAAGGTTAATCTTGTGAACTTTATCATGAAAGTGCTCATCTATAGTCTGGGGAGAAAGTGAAGGGGAGTTGGAGGTGAAGGCACTTTGAGGAGAGAGTTCAGTATAGCAAAGAGACACTGAGGGTTTGAGCCAAGAGAATTTGTCAAGTGGATGTAGTAGTTCTGTTTGGCATGTGAAAAGAGCAGAATGGAAAGATGTCAGCAAGAATTTGAAATGTATGAAGTCAGCATGGGCATGGGATTTCAGCCAAAGGCATTCAGCAGATTGGGCACAAGAACATAGGTGGTGGATTTTAGAGGTCAGCCAAGGCTGGAGTTTTGTACACCTTACAGAATGTGGAATGGCAGGAGTTAGAGTATCCAGAGCAGAGGAGAGAATACTATTATAGGAAGAGACAGCTTCATTGACAGACTTGGACAGCATACTGGTGGAGAGCATGCAAGAGTCAATTGCCCAAAGATTCCTAAATGGTGGAGATTGGATGGGACTGTGGGGGAAGGTGTTTAAGAGTAAAAGGTATCAGATAATGGTCAGAGAGGGAAAGAACTAAGGTGAAGAAATTGGAGAGTGAGCAATTGGAGAAGAAGACAAGATCATAGCAGTGGCCATTCTGGTGAGTAAGGGTAGTGGAACACAGCTAAAGATTAAGGAGGATGTTAAAGCATGAAACTGAGAGGCATAAGAGTCAGAGGGATCATTAGCATGAATGTTAAAATCCTCAAGAATGAGGGAAGATGAGGGTTCAAGAAAGAAGGAAAGCCAAGAGTCAAAGACAGTGAGAAAGGAAGAAAGGGACTTATCAGAGGGCTGATAAATGACTGCTACTCGGAGAGGTAGAGGAGCGAATAGATGGATGGAGTGGACTTCGAAAGAAGAAAAGCAGTGAGACTAAGATGGAAGAAGAGGTTGAAATCTACAAGAGGGTGAGAGTAGTAGCCTGACACCACATCTGTGGCCAACTGGGCAAGGTGCATGGGAGAAAAGGTAACCTCCATGACACAGGACAGCAGAGTCTTCAGTGCAAAGCCAAGTCTTAGTTAGTGCAAGCAGATGGAGAGTACGAGTAATAAAGGGGTCGTGGATGTAGGAAAGCTTGTTGGAAACAGAGCAGGCATTCCACAGGGCACATGAGAAAGACACACAAGCCTTGTTGGAACAGCTATGTAACAAAGCCTAATTTGGCCTAACATTCCTGTAGCTTATAGGCCTCTAAAACCCACACCAGAATTGACCATAACAGAAGCAGCTGGGGTTGTGCCTATTTTGTTTACATTTGTGTGTGATGTGCTAATTAATTGCATTATGCTTTGAGTATTAAATGAGATTGTGTGTATTCTATTTTTATTTTAACGTGTAGTATTTTTTTTTTATTGTAACCCTCCTTGATGAAAAGGCATATAATCAAATTTGAAATTTAAATATACTGGTCAGTATTCAAACTTCATGATTGGTGTTTCATTTAAACACCAGGCCATGGCATTTGAAGTCATACCTAAATATTCAGTACTGGCTGCTACCTGTAGACAGGCACTGATTATAGCGGTATAATGGGCAGAGCCACAATTATCCAGCTAATGGTGATGTTAAGCTTTGTTATCCTCATAACCGCTCAGATAACATATAATCACCAATCTCTGTGTAACTCCTGGCTCCATTATGGCTGTGCCTCTGGCTCACTTCAACACTATTCAGATAGGGCTGGGATGTGTCATTGAGTTGATGTCAACTCATTTCAACCCTAAGGATAGTTGTCCCTGATCTGTGTTTGGCCTTCAGTCAGGTGCTTGCTAGAATGCCGCGATGAGGAAAAAGGAGACTACTTTGACACAGCACACAGCGAAACATAGACCTATGTTGGTGGAAACGGGTCTCCAAAAATAATTATACTAAAGCTGAGTAAAGCAGAGAAAGCTAAGTATCTTTCAACTACTACTACTACTACTTAACATTTCTAAAGCGCTACTAGGGTTACGCAGCGCTGTACAAATTAACATAGAAGGACAATCCCTGCTCAAAGAGCTTACAATCTAAAGGACGTGTGAGCAGTCAGACCGATAGGGGCAGTCAAATTGAAAAATAACGGATATTTATTATATTTATTATAAAATTTGGAAGTTGAAAAATATGAGCATAAAAAAACTTTATAAAAAAGACTAATTGAGGATCAATGAGGATTGCGGTGATGCCCCTAAAAAGCTGCATGGTTCAGCTTAGCCAAAACGGAAGCACACTCGCTAATCTGACGATCCCATAACAATAAGAAAATCGCCTGATTAGATCTTCATATATGATATGTTAATGGAGAATCTAGTAAAGTGAAGTTGAGTATAATTGGATATCTAATTCTTGCTAGAGGCATGCCCATACCTATTATTATTCCCTTACCCTTAATTGTTCTGTCTGTCTGCCTGTCTTATCTAGATTGTCAGCTCTTTGAGCAGGGACTGTCTTTTTGTGTATGGTGTGCAGCGCTGCGTATGCCTTGCAGCGCTATAGAAATGATTAGTAGTAGTAGTAGTATTGTTGTATCACACTGCCACTGTTTCTCTTCACAAATGCTGGTTTTACTTTGAAGAGTCTTCAGCTCTTCCATAGTAACCCAATGAGTGCCTTCTGACTTGAGGGGTTCATCTTCCAGCGTTATATCGCAATTGGTTTCCTTGTCACTATCTACAGTGGTGGAAATAAGTATTTGATCCCTTGCTGATTTTGTAAGTTTGCCCACTGACAAAGACATGAGCAGCCCATAATTGAAGGGTAGGTTATTGGTAACAGTGAGAGATAGCACATCACAAATTAAATCCGGAAAATCACATTGTGGAAAGTATATGAATTTATTTGCATTCTGCAGAGGGAAATAAGTATTTGATCCCCCACCAACCAGTAAGAGATCTGGCCCCTACAGACCAGGTAGATGCTCCAAATCAACTCGTTACCTGCATGACAGACAGCTGTCGGCAATGGTCACCTGTATGAAAGACACCTGTCCACAGACTCAGTGAATCAGTCAGACTCTAACCTCTACAAAATGGCCAAGAGCAAGGAGCTGTCTAAGGATGTCAGGGACAAGATCATACACCTGCACAAGGCTGGAATGGGCTACAAAACCATCAGTAAGACGCTGGGCGAGAAGGAGACAACTGTTGGTGCCATAGTAAGAAAATGGAAGAAGTACAAAATGACTGTCAATCGACAAAGATCTGGGGCTCCACGCAAAATCTCACCTCGTGGGGTATCCTTGATCATGAGGAAGGTTAGAAATCAGCCTACAACTACAAGGGGGGAACTTGTCAATGATCTCAAGGCAGCTGGGACCACTGTCACCACGAAAACCATTGGTAACACATTACGACATAACGGATTGCAATCCTGCAGTGCCCGCAAGGTCCCCCTGCTCCGGAAGGCACATGTGACGGCCCGTCTGAAGTTTGCCAGTGAACACCTGGATGATGCCGAGAGTGATTGGGAGAAGGTGCTGTGGTCAGATGAGACAAAAATTGAGCTCTTTGGCATGAACTCAACTCGCCGTGTTTGGAGGAAGAGAAATGCTGCCTATGACCCAAAGAACACCGTCCCCACTGTCAAGCATGGAGGTGGAAATGTTATGTTTTGGGGGTGTTTCTCTGCTAAGGGCACAGGACTACTTCACCGCATCAATGGGAGAATGGATGGGGCCATGTACCGTACAATTCTGAGTGACAACCTCCTTCCCTCCGCCAGGGCCTTAAAAATGGGTCGTGGCTGGGTCTTCCAGCACGACAATGACCCAAAACATACAGCCAAGGCAACAAAGGAGTGGCTCAGGAAGAAGCACATTAGGGTCATGGAGTGGCCTAGCCAGTCACCAGACCTTAATCCCATTGAAAACTTATGGAGGGAGCTGAAGCTGCGAGTTGCCAAGCGACAGCCCAGAACTCTTAATGATTTAGAGATGATCTGCAAAGAGGAGTGGACCAAATTCCTCCTGACATGTGTGCAAACCTCATCATCAACTACAGAAGACGTCTGACCGCTGTGCTTGCCAACAAGGGTTTTGCCACCAAGTATTAGGTCTTGTTTGCCAGAGGGATTAAATACTTATTTCCCTCTGCAGAATGCAAATAAATTCATATACTTTCCACAATGTGATTTTCCGGATTTAATTTGTGATGTGCTATCTCTCACTGTTACCAATAACCTACCCTTCAATTATGGGCTGCTCATGTCTTTGTCAGTGGGCAAACTTACAAAATCAGCAAGGGATCAAATACTTATTTCCACCACTGTATTGAGTTTTCGTAACAGGACATGGAAATTGATTGCTAGGCCTTTCTTGCTTACAGGTAAAAGCCAATATTGCTGCCAATGTCGCAGAAATGTGATCCTACACTGCCAACACACTGACACTTACTATGACTGCTTAGATGGGTGTTTTGTCTTAGTCTGGCACCTCAGCTGAGACTTGTCCACTTTGGAAAACCCTGCCAATAGTTACCCTACCAATGGTTAACTATTGATGCACACAAGCCCTCGCAGCATGCCAGGCCGCAAACCAAGAGAGGATTTCTGTGGATAGCGTTGCTAAAATTCAGAGTACAGCCCCATCAAGAACACTTAATCCATGTAGCTGCAGCCATAGGAGCTGACTCCGTGGGTGCTGTGGGTGCTTGAGCACCCACAATATTGAGAAAATTCCTTGTTTGTGTCCAGGGAGGGGTCATTTCCACTGGGCTTAGCACCTCCAATAATTTTGAAAAGTTGGCTCCTATGGCTGCAGCCGCTACCTGGATAAGTACTGCTCAATACTGGATGGATAATTCATTAACATTTCAAAAACCATTTACCTACAGCAGTGCTTGCACGATATTTCTCCTTAACCTTGCTAAAATACATGCAGGGTTTCACAGTGTGCATCCTTTTAAACGAGTTCAGGTTAGGCATTCCTGGAGGGGAAGGACAAGGTATTTTGTGCGGAATTTGAAATTTACAAATTTAGGCATGCTATTTCCCAAGCAAATTTAGCCCACACATAAAAGTCTTCAGCCCAGTTGTGCCCAGGAGCAATTTTAAAAGAAAAGGTATACACAGATTTTCCCATTGAATATTTATATAAAGCCGTCAGGAACAAAATACCCGCGGACTTTGCATTTGGGTGGGCTGTTGGGAAAAGTATCCCCTTAAGCAGAAGATGACAGAGGACAATTCAAACTGTCATTAGAAATAATGTTATGAATCTGATTTCTTTTAAGGAGCATGAAAACATTTGTTCTGCATTACTGCAGCACTCTGAAAATGTGTGTCCTGGGGTGGTGTGCATGCACCCCCTACGTCCTGTGGGACACTGCTGTGACATATGTGGTAAGATGACCTATCAGCATTTCCTAATCACCTATTTCTAACCTTGAAAATGTATCTTTATTTTGTTATTTTTTGTTACATTTGTACCCCGCGCTTTCCCACTCATGGCAGGCTCAATGCGGCTACCAAGAGAGCACATAACCCCCTGTGCCAGAGCCGGTGGTGGGAGGTGGGGTGGGTGGTTGGGGGGCGGGGATAGTGCTGGGCAGACTTATACGGTCTGTGCCCTGAAAAAGACAGGTACAAATCAAGGTAAGGTATACACAAAAAAATGGCACATGTGAGTTTATCTTGTTGGGCAGACTGGATGGACCGAGCAGGTCTTTTTCTGCCGTCATCTACTATGTTACTATGTATTAGATTTATTAGACTGAGAAAGTCTAGCTGTGAGCTGAATATCACACTCTCGTTCTAGCAGAGAGACTGGAAATTACAAGAAAGGCATGATTGAGTCAAATAGCAATATGAGCATCAAAGAAAAGAAACGTCATTTTATATGGCTGGACCTTGATACTTTACCCTAGGACTTTGTGTATTTTCCAGATATTCAGATTCCTCATTCCATCATTCCTATGGCTAGTGCCACAGCTTATCACGAACTGCAATGGCAAACACTGCAACTGATTTCTTTAATTATATTAAATGTTGCAGAATGAATTACAGTTTGAGCATCATGCGGAGGGACATTTTCGATACGACATCCAAATGGAGAGAAAAGCGTTTATCGGAAAACATTTAAAACATTTAAAAAATAAATCCATAATGGAAGAAGTAAATAAATGTTTTCTGATATTCAAAAACACATCAAAAAAATGTTTAGAGAGAGGATGCACTGTAAACATCATAGACGTTTTAAGATAAATGTCACCGCCAATCGGAAATACACTAGGCAAAACGGCGATACTGATCCCTGTATCAAGAAAATATCTGCAGCAATGGCAGCAAGTGCCCTCCATGTGCAAAACGTGCGTATATACCTCCTGCGCATGAAGGAACATTCCTCAGTCTGCCCAGTCATATCTCTGCGCAGGGAGCCTGACCTTTCTTTGCTTCTGTCACCCACAATGTCTCCATGAGAGCATAGAAATCCATTAGAAGCAGTGACGTTCCTAGGTCGGCTGCCACCCGGGGCGGATCGCCAATGCGCACCTCCCCCTGGGTGCAGCAAGACATCCCCCCTGGCGCAATGACACCCCCCCCCCAGTGCATCACCCCCCCCCCATGTGGATTCTTGGCTGCTAGGAGCAGCCGCACGCTTGTCGGCTCTGCTGTTTCCCTGCTCCCTCTGCCTCGGAACAGGAAGTAGCCTGTTCCGGGGCAGAGGGAGCAGGGAAATAGCGGAGCCGACAGGCGTGCGGGCTGCTCTCTGCACCCCTCCGCCCCGCCCTTTGCTATGCCACTGATTAGAAGTAGCTTGGACAGGAGAATGTGAAGCATTGCTCCCCACCATCACAGCACCAGTCATGTGTAAGCACCACACATATAGGCAGGGGCAGATACAGTGAGTTCCCTTTGCTGTTGCAATACATGTTATTGAATTTCCATAAGAATGAAAAACAAAACATCAGAATGTCCAGAATATCAAATGAAAAGTAATTATGGGGCCCCCTCCGCTAACCCTCCAATGCTGAAATGAGGGGCTGCACATAGCTGGATCCCCTCCCCCCAGCGCCAGCATGCTGCCCCGTGCCTACATATTGATGGAAATGTTGGCAGCAGCTCACTAAAGTACATTGAACAACCCCAAGGCACACCTGGTTTACCTCACTGCCCATCTCCACCTCCCAGCAACAGTGCATATGCTCCACAGAAAGGCCACTCTCTGTCCCTATGGCCGCCTCAGCTCACACAGTACCTATGCCTGTGTACTGCATCCCCCCCCCCCCCCCAGCCCCTCTCCCCATCTGCCTGTAGCCATCTGTCACAGGCTATCTGAGGAGCATTGTACAACTTACCACCCAGGAATGCTAAAAGATCATCCCGCACATTCCTTAATCTGCACTTCCCCAACTGCAAAGGTCTAAAATACAAACTAATGCACGCGTCAAACTTTACCTACTTGAGCACACAGTTATGGAACGCACTACCGCGCAACCTAAAAATGATTTACGAACTAACCAACTTCCGCAAACTACTGAAGACCCATCTCTTTAATAAGGCATACCACACAGATCAACAAATGTGAACATACACCACTCCTCCACATATATTCAGAACTGTCTTATAATATCTGCTTGTTAGATTACTATCATGTTTTATCATTATCATGTTACCCAAGATCCTTCTGTACACCAAATGTCTATTTTCTAATATATTTCCACTATTCTTGATGTATTGTAAGCCACATTGAGCCTGCAAAAAGGTGGGAAAATGTGGGATATAAATGCAATAAATAAAAACATGTCACTAAAAAATACTGTATGTGACGCGAAGAAGGCCCATTACCATTAGATACGGCTGGAAGATTCAGGTCTGATTTGGCACATAAGGGAGAACCTCAGGGCCCTATTTAAGTACTACTGGCATTGCACCCAATGACAGAACTGTCCTGGATCACGGCCCGAGTATGTAGCTATTCTCATTACAGTGTGCCCACAAACCCCATATCCACTAGAATGTGCTGTAGCCAAAACCAAACCTATGAGATGACATGGGAAGAAAAGGGGAGGGGGGGAAAGGGATGTTGGACAGCAACCTTCTGTGCCAAACCCCACATTGATTGTATATAGCATTGTGAGGTCCAAAGTTAGGTATGCTGCCCTGTGAAACATCCCTCAAGGGCCAATCAGGGGGCCCTTCAAATCTCTACGTGATAGTGGCACACAAACCCCTCCTTAGGGAAACCATCACCTATGCATACCCTCCCCCCCTTTTCACTCCAAGATCATGCCCATGAGTCATGGGGTGACGTGCAGCCACGACCATCTGTGATGCTACAGTCTTCCCTTGGGCATCACACATGACCTGCATATTCATGGAGTGACATGATTTCCTGTTTCTATAGATCTCCTCATCTGCCCAGGGGGGAGGGGAGGGGGGGTCTGAGTGCAACGTGTGTGCAGTCAATGAAGCAACTGACTGAGGGGATGCAGTTTTTGGTGTAAAACAGATCCATGTTGTTCTGAGGGGTCTGGGTGGTAGTGTGGGGAAGGTAACATAGTCTGAGATGTGGGTGTGGAAGGCATCGAGGAACTGGCCAAGATAGTTGGAGATAGTGGACTGGATGAGGTCTGCATTGACTACTAGCACTAACTGAAAAGTGCTGGGGCAAGAAAGGCAAGGGAGGCAATGACCTTAAGGTCCAAAGGTTCAGACTGGTTTAAACAAACAAAGGTAAGAGACCACTCAGCAACTCTCCACTCAGTGGCGTAGCAAGGGGGGGGGCAGTGGGGACGGTCCGCCCCAGGTGCACGCCACTGGGGGGGGGGGTGCTGCACGCCTATCTGCTCCGCGCGTTCCGTGCTCCCTCTGCCCTGGAACAGGTTACTTTCTGTTCCGGGACAGAGGGTGCACGGAACGAGCGAAGCCGACAGGCGCGCGGCACCCCCCCAGCAGGTAAAAATGCACCCGGGGGGGGGGTCGCGCTGCACCCGGGGGGGGGCGCATTGGCGATCTGCCCCGGGTGTCAGCCACCCTAGGAACGCCACTGTCCCCACTCTTTCTCACAAGCCAACAATTCCAGCTCTCCACTCTCCAACTTAGCAAAACCACAAAGGGTCTTCAGCTGGTCACTTTTAAAGCAGGTATAAATTACAATGTTTTTCTTTCTGGCACAAGAAAATCATTTTGCTATCCATTGTCGCAAAAAAAAAAAACCCTATTGGCCACTATTTGGAAACGGGATACTGGGCTAGATGGACCATTATTCTGACTCAGTATGGCTACTCTTATGTACATATATGTTTGGAAAGTGTCACCACAACACACAAAAGGGCCAGCACTTCTACACAGAAGTTGCCAAAGCAATGGCACTCTTTTTGTGCCTGTGTATGTTTACAAAATGGCTGCTCCCACTGTACATGCCAACTAATACACAAGCACCGCAGTGCATCCTTTTACATAGTTTATAAAAGGCTCTGCAGTCAGCAGAATCTTTTGCAAAATACCAGTAGAATTGTGAAAATCCCGACCTCAGTTTTGCAAAATGGACCTTATAGTTTTCTATGCATGAGCTGCTGTGATACAAAATGCAAAGCGGCTCATTATGAATTTTGTGAACATGGGGCCACAAAAATGCTTCATGGGTCTGCTTTTGCAAAAAGGATAACTGTACCTCTCGTTTAGACTACTGCAATCTGCTTTTTGCTGGCCTCCCACTTAGTCACCTCTCCCCTCTCCAGTCAGTTCAAAACTCTGCTGCCCATCTCATCTTCCGCCAGGGTCGCTTTACTCATACTACCCCTCTCCTCAAGACCCTTCACTGGCTCCCTATCCGTTTTCGCATCCTGTTCAAACTTCTTCTACTAACCTATAAATGTACTCACTCTGCTGCTCCCCAGTATCTCTCCACACTCGTCCTTCCCTACACCCCTTCCCGTGCACTCCGCTCCATGGATAAATCCTTCTTATCTGTTCCCTTCTCCACCACTGCCAACTCCAGACTTCGCGCCTTCTGTCTCGCTGCACCCTACGCCTGGAATAAACTTCCTGAGCCCCTACGTCTTGCCCCATCCTTGGCCACCTTTAAATCTAGACTGAAAGCCCACCTCTTTAACATTGCTTTTGACTCGTAACCACTTGTAACCACTCGCCTCCACCTACCCTCCTCTCTTCCTTCCCGTTCACATTAATTGATTTGCTTACTTTATTTTTTGTCTATTAGATTGTAAGCTCTTTGAGCAGGGACTGTCTTTCTTCTATGTTTGTGCAGCGCTGCGTATGCCTTGTAGCGCTATAGAAATGCTAAATAGTAGTAGTAGTAGTAGTAGTAGTAGTAGTACCTGAATTGACACTTTTTTAAAAAAGTTTTCTGGAACACTTTGAGACACTGCATTCCCCAAATTGCTGGGACACATTTCTTCATACAGATTACTACTACTACTTAACATTTCTAGAGCGCTACTAGGGTTACGCAGCACTGTACAATTTAACAAAGAGAGACAGATTATGCCTAGATTTGTGATATGTATCCATATTGCAAATATGACAGTCTCCGTTGAAGATTAATTAAATCAACTGCATGAACTCAAGCTGCTGCCTCTGTAATAACTTATTTAGCCAGTTGAGATGATGTTATGATGTTCAGGTTTTTCTGAATTTTTGTTTTTCTTTCTTCTCTATAGGGGCCATTGTTTCACTGCAGTACTCTTCAGATTTTGAGATAGAGAAATACCGGAACAGACTTATTTTTACCTTTCTTAGCCTGGTATGTTTTTCTTTGATTACACATCTAACGATGGAGAATTTCTTTGAAATAATTTGTTGGATATGCCACAGTCCCAAGAGAACGCCTCACAGTATTAACCATAGGCGCCAACTTTTCAAAATTATTGGAGGTGTTAAGCCCAGTGGAATTAACCCCTTCCTGTACACATACAAGGAATTTTCTCAATATTGGGGATGCTGAAGCACCCACAGCACCCACAGAATCGGCTCCTATGGTATTAACCCTCGGTGCCCTCCTAGCCCCAGCACTGTTCCCTCTGCATGCTTCCCACAGTCCCAATGCTCTGCCACCTAATACCTTAAAATGTGCCTTACGGTCTACCACCCCTCTTCTCACACTAGCAGAACCTCAGCAGATCCCCCCCAACAGCGTTTTAAAACAATTAGGGGCGTCAAACACAATACAGATTCATTCATACTCCACTTGTTCCTGCTGTTAGTTGTACAGACCCTATGGACCTTCCTCCCTCTAGAGTTTAGACCAGGGGTTCTCAACCCATTCATCAGGACACAGCTAGACAGTCAGGTTTTCAGGATACCCACAATGAATATGCATGAGATAAATTTGCATACAGTGGAGGTAGTGCATGCAAATTCATCTCATGTCTGTTCATTGTGGGTATGCAGAAAACCTGATTTAAAAGTGCATGGTATGTACACTGCACCCGGGCCATGGATATAGAGTGTCTGCAGGGGAATCCAGTACTGCTGCATTACGGAATACTGGAGACATACTGCAGGTATGACTTCTAATCTCAAACAGGAATTTTGCAGCGGAAGCAAAGGTGAACTTTATGTTTAAATCTTTTTATTGACAACAAGGACAGAAAATACATGTGCAATATTGCATCCAGAGCACATGAACAGTACAAACCAACAACTGTCTTTCTGATAATTGCCAATTGATTTTCTCCCCATTTTTATCCCCCCCCAATCAACCTCCCCACCCCCCCTCTACCCTTCTTAAACCCTCTTCTGAAAAACACCCGATGTTGGGTAAAATACCACCAGAGGGTCACTGTTACAAAATAAAACATGAAACAATATGCAACTGTCACAACACATCAACTGCTTTTGTCCATTCTCTTAAACCCCTTGTAGCCCTCCTCCCCCCTCTTTCCCTTTACCCCCCCCTCCCCTTATGTGCCCTAGGCTTGGCCCCCCTAAACTATATGTGTACTCCCTGACCTTACCAATAAAGCCTACAACTACAAAGCCTTCCTCACTATGATCTTGGAGAGACCTCTAGTAGGATCTTCCAAAACATAATCTATTCTGGCGGAGTGCCTTGACTGATAGCCCTCCACCCTGATTAAAGAGCCTACTAGTGGCCCAATGCTCGCTATTCCCCTCTTGTCCCCAACTGCCAATGAGGAAAGGTGGACTTTAACAAAAGTACAGATAGTAGGAAATCAGTGATTATCATCCCATCCATGACAGTGTGACTGGGGCATTTATGATACTGGCTACACACACAGATGAGAGAGAGAAAGAGTGAGAATGAATTGTCCTAGAGAATGACACAGGGATAAAGTTTGTCTCCATCCCTGTTGGTTCTGTCTCCATCCCCGTCCCATCCCCGCAGGTTCTGGCTCTGTCCCTGTCCTGTGGGCCCTGTCTCCGTCCCAGCCCTGTCCCTACCCCCATGGACTCTGTCCTCATCTGCAGAAGTCTCAAACACTTATTTATTTTTTTTAAGTTACATTTGTACCCTGCGCTTTTCCCACTCATGGCAGGCTCAATGCGGCTTACATGGGGCAATGGAGGGTTAAGTGACTTGCCCAGAGTCACAAGGAGCTGCCTGTGCCTGAAGTGGGAATTGAACTCAGTTCCTCAGGACCAAAGTCCACCACCCTAACCACTAGGCCACTCCTCCACTGTTGCTACTAATTGAGATTCTACATGGAATGTTGCTATTCCACTAGAAGTCGGCCCTTGCAGATCACCAATGTGGCCGCGCAGGCTTCTGCTTCTGTGAGTCTGACGTCCTGCACGTACATGCAGGACGTCAGACTCACAGAAACAGAAGCCTGCGCAGCCTTCTACATGGAATGTTGCTAGTGGAATAGCACCATTCCATGTAGAATCTCCAATAGTAGCAACATTCCATGTAGAATCTCCAATAGTATCTATTTGTTTTTGTTACATTTGTACCCTGCGCTTTCCCACTCATGGCAGGCTCAATGCGGCTTACATGGGGCAATGGAGGGTTAAGTGACTTGCCCAGAGTCACAAGGAGCTGCCTGTGCCTAAAGTGGGAATCAAACTCAGTTCCTCAGGATCCCTAAATCAGTTCAGCTAAGGTTTTTTTTTCTTTAATTATAAACAAGGTTCCACTCCTACAGCTAAAATTCTGCCCCATCTGCTTCTATAATCTGCTGTATTTTTTAAATTATGAGTTCCAGGCATCCTAATTTGCACTGAAAAGCCCTGCCTGTATATGATTGAAAAGTGTGTGCATTGCTCCACAGTGTGCATGCTCTTAAATTATAGCAGAGGTAACATAGTAGATATCGTTGGTCACATATGCCTAGCAAATATTTCAATTAATCATTTTCTTTAACGGCAGCTTAACAGCAGGAACCCTCTGGTATACTGTATCCTTCAATCTGGCCAGAGTAGATGTTTTGTCACATTTTAAACTTTACTCATACCGCTTAGAGTAATTGTATTCATTGACCCTGCCCAGTCTTTCCCTTTCTGCTTTCTAAAGCTCCCCTCTCAAATGCATTATCACTTCAATCATGAGTAATCCATCAGTTGGGAAGCACAAGGGAGGATCATCCGTAATAAAGAAATTCAGCAAAGGGCGACTAAAATGATAGTGGGGATGGGACAACTTCCCTATGAAGAAAGACTTAGGAGGCTAGGGCTTTTCAGCTTGGAGAAGAGACGGCTGAGGGGAGGCATGATAGAGGCATATAAAATAATGAGTGGAGTGGAACAGGTGGATGTGAAGCATCTGTTCACGCTTTCCAAAAATACTAGGACTAGGGGGCATGCAATGAAACTACAGTGTAGTAAATTTAAAACAAATCGGAGAAAATGTTTCTTCACCCAACGCATAATTAAACTCTGGAATTCGTTGCCGGAGAACGTGGTGAAGGCGGTTAGCGTGACAGCGTTTAAAAAGGGGTTAGATGGTTTCCTAAAGGACAAGTCCATAAACGACTACTAAATGGACTTGGGAAAAATCCACAATTCCAGGAATAACATGTATAGAATGTTTGTACGTTTGGGAAGCTTGCCAGGTGCCCTTGGCCTGGATTGGCCGCTGTCGTGGACAGGATGCTGGGCTCGATGGACCCTTGGTCTTTTCCCAGTGTGGCATTACTTATGTACTTTTTCATCTCAGGTCCATAGTGTGTATACATATAAGCTGCTGGTCCAGCGACTGCAACCCTAGACAATTGACTTTTCTGATTCCCCATCCTAGAGTATTTCTCAGAAGTGAGTTCCAGAAATCACACCCCTTAGGGTGTTTTCCCCTTAAATAATTAGAACCTACTTCTGGCCCCCTATTCCAGACTTCATTAAAGGAGCCTTATTCCTCCATAGCAATGAGTTGTCTGAGCGTATATACTCCTGGACTTCCTTTCTATAATTCTAGTCAATAACTTATCAAGATGTGCTTATTTCAAAAATCTCTTTTGCTCAATTTTTTTCCTATAAAAATCCTTTCTTGTCTTGTACCCTATTCTGAGTCACTATTAGAGCCTTCATGATCTGAATCCTCACTATCAATCCCAATGATGACAATATAAATGAACACAGTCTCTGCCATATTCAACTCATCCATTTCATGGCAACTCTGGCCCACATAGACACAGACAAACAGGAATTCCACACAAGCACAGACAAGTCTGATAAAAAGCTCAAACTGGCCTTATCCTACTGTGGTTAAGTTTAATCTGATTCAGGTAGCCATCAGTGTGAGTGAGTCCCACTGCCCTGAGTGGGTTCTCAAGCACTTTATTAAAATCATGGTAAAATACAGCCTTACCATGTGTTTTTCCTTCCTGGGCTTCTGCAACCCAGGACACCAGTCAGTGCAGCAAGGTCTACTCAGAAGATGGAGTTAGCGAGTCACATTAGAACCACCATATTGGCCTCATTGGAAATGTGTATTTTTATATTTATTTTAACGATTTATTATGGAGAACTCATGTGTCTTTTATGTTTTTAAACAGGCAAAGTATACAGGTGTTCAGATTGCAATATCCAAGGTATACAAACCTCAGAGTACCCTGAGAATCATTCTTCAGGAATCAGTTCCGGAAATTCAGGTTGTTATAATTGATAACAAGACTGGGTCAGAAACAGGAGCAAGCGCAGAACAGCTGGCCAGTGAAATTATGACCGATGTGACAAACCATGGTAAGAGTTATCAAATTACACTGTTATACCATTTCAAAAACCTACTATTCTACTCAGGGCATTTTTTTCTAGCAAAAAAGGTGCCGGTACTCAAATGCTAAGCTACCCTTCAGGGGTGGGGTGATCACTGCAGGACTCGCCCCACAATAGCCAGGCCCCTTGCAACCAGTCACAGAATCTATGACAAGGCAGAATTGGTGTGTAGAGCCTGAGCTCTTTCATTAAAACTTGGGGACCATGGGTCAATTTTAGCAGACAGTGGAAAAGGTGCCGGTACTCAGTACCCCCAAGTACCCCCACAAATAAAGCCCTGATTCTACTTACCACCTGTGTTAGAATTTAATATCTACTGAAGAAGTATATACTGAACTGTTGAAACACACCTGGAGGTTTGCAGTTAAGGTGGGTAATCAAATATATGTAAATAAATTAATTAAAATAAATGTTTTCATTGTAAAGTAAAATAATTGTATACTATACGTAGTGCTAAGAAACATTTTGTGACCCCCAAGTAAAATTGAGAATTAGAAGTTCTTATCACGATACCATTATTTAATTGAACCTGAAATAAAAAGGCGATAAATTCTTGAGATATAATAATGTTACAAAACTGGAACAAACTTCCATATTCTAAAAACCTTCTGTAGGCGGTGCTAATGCTAACCTCAGAAGTCTTTTTTAAAAATCTGTGCTGGTCACCGTTGATCGACATCTTACACTTGAGAACCACGCAAATAACATAACCAAAAAGATGTTTCATTCAATGTGGAAGCTAAAAAGAGTTAGACCATTTTTTCCAAGGATTGTCTTCCGCAATCTGGTACAATCACTGGTACTCAGTCATGTGGACTATTGTAACTCACTCTTCGCTGGTTGTAAAGAGCAAATACTCAAAAAAACTCCAGACAGCTCAGAATACGGCAGCCAGGCTAATATTCGGCACACCAAAATACGAAAGTGCGAAACCCCTACGAGAAAAACTACACTGGCTCCCACTAAAAGAACGCATCACGTTCAAACTATGCACTTTAGTCCATAAAATCATCCATGGTAATGCCCCAGCCTACAAGTCAGATCTAATAGAACTACCACCCAGGAATGCAAAAAAATCTTCCTGCACACCCCTCATTCTTCATCCCCCCAAGTGTAAGGGTTTGAAATACAAATCAATGCACGCATCTACCTTTTCCTATACGAACACGCAGCTCTGGAATGCGCTGCCACGTAACTTGAAGACGGCCTATGAACTGACCAATTTCTGCAAATTACTAAAAACCTATCTCTTTGACGAGATATATCACAAAGATCAACTTGTGTAATTGTATAATCTTTTGAACCTTTAGTACTGTCTGATAATGTCTTTTGCTTTAACACCATCATGTAATTCACCACCATGTAACACAAACCCGCTGTAAACCTAATGTATATTCACTTCTATTTCCAGTACCCATGATGTATTGTAAGCCACATTGAGCCTGCAAAAAGGTGGGATAATGTGGGATACAAATGCAATAAATAAATAAATAAATATCAATAATTTAGGGGTCCTTTTACAAAGACGCGCTCGCATTTTTAGTGCATGCTAAAAATAAGCATGCGCTAAACATTAGAGACGCCCATATATTTCTATGGGCATCTCTGGTGTTTAGCGCGCACTAAAAATGCTAGCATGCCTTTGTAAAATGACCCCTTAATGCATAGACTGCACCATCATGGGTTCTTTGCATACACTGAAAGATGGAGGCTCGGATATGCCAGAAGCTGGCATAAAAGTTATAAGCAACAAACCACTTTGCATCTAACATTTATGCATAGCATTTAACCCAGTGGAGCAGCAGTTGTACATGTGACGTGGTTATCAGTTGTACATATACTGAGCTGTAGCATTTAAGAAATATTTTTATAAGGGGGAACCTAGTTTAAGAGGGCAAGCATGCAACTACTGTGGCTCTATTTTGTAAAGACCAGTGTGTTTTTTCTAGTGAAAAAGGTGCTGGTACGCAAATGCTGGGCCACCCTTCAGGAGTGAGGTGATCACCGAGAGACCCACCCCACAATAGCCAGGCCCCCTGCAACCAGTCACAGAATCTATGACAAGGCAGAATTAGGGTGTAGAGCCTGAGATCTTTCATTAAAATTTGGGTACCATGGGTCAATTTTAGCAGACATTGGAAAAGGTGCCCTTTGTGTTTGGATTGGTTAAGTCAAAGTTCCAGCTTAGACTCTACTGAAATATTGTGGCAAGACCTGAAGTGAACTGTTTATTCAAAGAAGCCCTCAAAGCAGAGCCGTAGCGAGGGGAGCTGACACCCGGGGCGGGTTGCCACTGCGCACCCTCCTCCCGCTGGAGCGCATACCTCCCCCCCCGGAGTGCATACCTGCGGCGAGGGACGGACGGGAGGGCCGATCCTCCCCGACTGCACGTTGCTGGGGTGTGTCGGCTCCGCGCTGGTGCACTGCTCTCTCTGTCCCGGAACAGGAAGTAACCTGTTCCGGGGCAGAAAGGGCAGTGCACCAGCGCGGAGCCGACACCCCCCAGCGGTGTGCACCCGGGGCGGACCGCCCCCCCTTCCTATGCCACTGCCTCAAAGACCAGCGAGCTGAAACAGTTGTGTAGAAAAATGAGCCAGTATTCCTCAAAGGCGTTATCAGAGTGTGATCCAGAATTACGACAGACATTTAACTGAAGTTACTGCGGCTCAAGGAGGAACAACCAGCGATATAGATACACATTTATACATTTTTGTGAATATCTGTCAATCATAATGCACATATACATATATAGAAAAGTGGACCATCAGAGGGAAACAACATCACAAACCAAATATAGAACAATAACAGTGCAGTAGGCCGCAGATAGACCAGCAAGACAGGGGATTGGAGGAAGCAGATTTTATTGGATCCTACATAGCAACCCAGAACTACTGCCAGCCCAACGTGGATGCCAGCGGTAGTTCCACCCCCAGCATGCCTCATTTCCGGCACAACTGGAAATATTTAAAAAATATTTCTGCAGGGTGTTACCCGATGGTAATTGGGCAGTGTCACATGCTGCCTGGTTAGCGTGGGAGCCCTTACCACCACCTCAACGGGTAGCGGTAAGTGCTCCCCCCGAAGTGGCTGCGTGGCAAGTGTGAACTTACCACACGGCCATTTTGGTTTTTTGGCCTTTTTATCTGCTGCGGTAAAAGGGGCCCCCGGCCCATGGTAAAAATGGCCACCACCACTAGCGCAAGGCCCCTTTTTACCGCAGCTTAGTAAAAGGGCCCCTAAATAATTTGTTTTTCAGTACGAGTTCAAACAAAGAAAAGGTTTCTATTCACCTTTGCTGGCTTACAACACACTACACTATGAGGTCCTTTTTACTAAGCCACGGTAAAAAGTGGCCTGCGGTAGTGCGAGCATATCTCTTGGGTGGACGCTGGGCCATGTTTTACCGTGCCTAGGAAAAAGGGCCTTCTTTAAGGGGCCGGAAAATGGACGTGCGTTAAAATTGAAACCAGTGCGCATCCATTTTCGGCCTGAGACCTTACCGTCACCCTTTGACCCTAGCAGTAAGGTCTCAAGCATTACCCTCATAGTAAGCATGCAGCACACGCCAACTGCTGCTTACCACTGGGTAAGTGGCCTGCGGTAGAAAATAGAAACGTATTTTCTACCGTGGGATTTGGCATGCATGAAATTCAGAATTACCTCCCGGCTTATGCATTAGCTGAGGGTACTGACGATTTGGGGTGTGCTGTACATGCATGGGACTTCCCGCACCTTTGTAAAAGGACCCCTAATATAAAAGGAATGATTCCACCTCACAATACAATATTAATGCACCTTTCATTGGTTTATTATTTTTTGACGATTATGTATAGGTTTTTCTTTACTATTAACTACTACTACTACTACTATTTAGCATTTCTATAGCGCTACAAGGCGTACGCAGCGCTGCACAAACATAGAAGAAAGACAGTCCCTGCTCAAAGAGCTTACAATCTAATAGACAAAAAATAAATAAATCAATTAAGTAAGCAAATCAAATTAATTAATGTGAACTGGAAGGAAGAGAGGGAGGGTAGGTGGAGGCGAGTGGTTACAAGTGGTTACGAGTCAAAAGCAATGTTAAAGAGGTGGGCTTTCAGTCTAGATTTAAAGGTGGCCAAGGATGGGGCAAGACGTAGGGGCTCAGGAAGTTTATTCCAGGTGTAGGGTGCAGCGAGATAGAAGGCGCGAAGTCTGGAGTTGGCAGTAGTGGAGAAGGGAACAGATAAGAAGGATTTATCCATGGAGCGGAATGCACGGGAAGGGGTGTAGGGAAGGACGAGTGTGGAGAGATACTGGGGAGCAGCAGAGTGAGTACATTTATAGGTTAGTAGAAGAAGTTTGAACAGGATGCGAAAACGGATAGGAAGCCAGTGAAGCGACTTGAGGAGAGGGGTAGTATGAGTAAAGCGACCCTGGCGGAAGACGAGACGGGCAGCAGAGTTTTGAACCGATTGGAGAGGAGAGAGGTGACTAAGTGGGAGACCAGCAAGAAGCAGATTGCAGTTGTCTAAATGAGAGGTGACAAGGGTGTGGATGAGGGTTTTGGTAGAGTGCTCGGAAAGAAAGGGGCGGATTTTACGGATGTTGTAAAGAAAGAAACGACAGGTCTTGGCAATCTGCTGGATATGAGCAGAGAAGAGTCAAAGATGACCCCAAGGTTTCAAGCTGAGGAGATAGGGAGAATGAGTGAGCCATCAACAGAAATAGAAAACGGGGGGAGCGGGGAGGTGGGTTTGGGGGGGAAAATGAGAAGCTCGGTTTTGGTCATATTTAATTTCAGGTGGCATTGAGACATCCAGGCAGCAATGTCAGACAAGCACGCTGAAACTTTGGTTTGGATGCAAGGTGAGATATCAGGGGTAGAAAGGTAGATTTGGGAGTCATCAGCATAGAGATGGTAGGAAAAGCCATGGGATGAGATTAATGAACCAAGGGAAGAAGTGTAGATAGAAAAGAGGAGGGGACCAAGAACAGAACCCTGAGGTATGCCGACAGGCAGAGGGATAGAAGTAGAAGAGGATCCACCAGAGTGAACACTAAAGGTGCGGAGGGAGAGGTAGGAAGAGAACCAGGAAAGGACAGAGCCCTGGAATCCAAGTGAGGACAGGGTATCCAGAAGTATGCTGTGATCGACAGTGTCAAAAGCAGCGGAAAGATCAAGAAGAATGAGGATGGAATATTGACCTCTGGATTTAGCCAGTAATAGGTCATTGGAGACTTTAGTAAGCGCAGTTTCGGTTGAGTGGAGAGGGCGAAAACCAGATTGTAGTGGGTCAAGAATAGCATGTGAGGAGAGAAACTCAAGGCAGCGGTGGTGAACAGCACGCTTAAGTAATTTGGAGAGAAAAGGAAGGATGGAGATGGGTCAGTAATTAGAGGGACAAGTAGGGTCGAGTGAAGGTTTCTTAAGGAGAGGTGTGAGCACAGCATGTTTAAAGGCAGCAGGGACAGTCGCAGTGGAAAGTGAGAGGTTGAGAATGTGACAGATAAAAGGAATAAGAGTAGGAGAGATGGCATTAAGAAGGTGGGTGGGCATGGGATCAGAGGAACAGGTGGTACATTTTGAGGAAGAAAGGAGAAGTGTAGTTTCCTCAATAGTAACTTCAGGAAAGGAGGAAAGGGAATGAGGGGAAGGAGAGAGAGGGGAACAGACTAGTGGAGGGAGAGGTGGTGAGGTAGAGAAAGCAAGGTTTATCTTTTGAACCTTGTTGTGAAAGAATTCAGCAAGGGTCTGAGGAGATAATGAAGGGGGAGTTGGGGGAGGGGGCACCTTGAGGAGAGAGTTCAATGTGGTGAAGAGAAGTCGAGGATTAGAGCCAAGAGAGTTGGTCAGTTGGATATAATAATCCTGTTTGGCACGTAAAAGAGCACGTAATAATCCTGTTTGGCACGTAAAACTGTGGCTCTTGAGCAATCTGTGTATACTAAAGCTTCATTATTGATTTATATGTATTTTTATG
This sequence comes from Microcaecilia unicolor, assembly GCF_901765095.1. Classification (NCBI taxonomy): domain Eukaryota; kingdom Metazoa; phylum Chordata; class Amphibia; order Gymnophiona; family Siphonopidae; genus Microcaecilia; species Microcaecilia unicolor. The sequence continues at coordinate 191,018,021 of NC_044039.1, read as the reverse complement.
GCTTTTATTGATTTATCTCGTGCGTCATGTTTAATATGTTTTAATATAAGTTTTGTATTTCATTAAATACCACACTCATCGGTTATTTTTTTTTCTTACAGTTTATATGACACTATAATACCAATACAATGGAATTGCTTTGCTTTAACGACATTCTCGTATTTATGTTTAGTCTATTTCTTTTTTTTTTATATTTTATTTATAATTTCAATTTTTCACAAGTATTCAATCTTGTTATAGAAAAACAGAGTAAGTATAATACATATAGGAAATAAAGATAATAAACTTTCCCCTCTTATACTAAGAGAGGTAAGAAAAACACAAAACATCCTCTTTCTTAGACCACCAAAACTTGGAGGGAGCGTTAAGCATATACAGGTGGTTTAAATAAAAAGAAACTATCTTAAACATAGATGGCCTGGTTAACTCCTTACATCTTTATTATTAATCCTGATCTTCTTAATATTCAAATACTATCTGGTTACTTTCTTCATTTCTAGAAAAGTTTTTAGCTGTTGCGGTTCAAAAAAAACATATTTTTTATCTAGGTAATTTACCAAACATTTACATGGATAAGACAAAATAAATCTCGCTCCCAGCAGTCTAGTCTCTTCTCTAAGTGCCAAGAAAGCTTTTCTTCTATCCTGTGTGGTCTTGACCACATCCGGGTATATCCATATCTTATCACCAAGAAAAGTTTTCGCGGCATTTTTGAAATACATTTTCATTATAGCATTCATATCCTGTTCGAAAACCAACGAAACAAGCAACGTTCTCCTTGCTGAAACTTCGGTTGCTGACTGTTCTAAAAAGTCAGTCAGATTTTGCAAATCTGTGTTTAGTCTATTTCTGATGTTATATCACTTGTTATATATTATATATGTCAGTCTATTAGATTTCATATTAATTATGTATTTATGTTTGTCATGTAATTTTAATATATTTATATATTTTATGTGTGTACATCCCTGATGCAGGTTTCCTCTGTTCTTCAACGTGGCCTTTTCTCTCTTAGGCGTTTCCATTCTATTTCTAAATTTCTCGAGTTCTCCGACATTCATACTCTTCTGCATGCATTCGTAATTTCTCTCTTGGACTATGCTAATGCTGTTTATTCTGGCATCTCTAGTTACCAACTTCGCTGCCTTCAAACTTTGCAGAATGCAGCAGCCCGTTTCCTCTGCAAAGCTCGTAGGTTTGACTATCGCGCCTCTGTGGCCCTCACTTCACTGGTTACCGATGAAATACTGCTCCTGTTTTAAAATTCTCTGTCTTACCCGTAAAAAACTCCACTGTGGTTCTCCTGCCTACTTATCCTCTCTTATTATTCCTTACACTCCTTCTCGTTCCCTTTGTCCCCTGGATTCCCATCGTCTGGTCATCCCTTCCCAAAGATTGGCTCATTACGAGCCCACCTGTCACTCAGCATTTTACTTTTTTGGTTCCTAAATTGTGGAATTATCTCCCACTGGCACTTCGTTCTGAACTGTTTTTCACTCGCTTCAAAAGCTCCACTTAAATTCGTAAGGGTATATCATGGAGTATGGGGGAGGGTTACGGGGAGGTGGCGTTCTGTTGGTTCTACGTGTGTACAAGGTAGAAGTGTGGTGGGAGTGCCGAGGGCTATAAGAGTCAAGGTCCTTGGTGCTCCAATTTGTACAACATGCCTCTGTGTCTCATGTTCTTGCCTTTGGTTCTGTTTATTATTTAGGAAATTTCAATAAAAAGATTCAAACATAAGGGAGTAAGGGGAGTTAAACTTTAAACAAAAGGTATTCCTTTTCTCTTTTACTTAATGATCTAGACCAAGAGGCTAATGCATGGAAAGTCTGTATTGTTTTATACTTGATTCCATCAATTAAAATTGCGACAAATAAAATGTTCACACATATAAAGTTGTAAGGAGGGGAGGGGGCAGGGGGGGAGAAATCGAAAAAAGTGATTGACGATGTTGGGTATGTTGTTGGAATGTCGATGTTGTATACTGAGCCATGTTGTATGAATAAGTCAAGCTGATTTGTATTATACATATCGTCAATAAAACAGTTTCAACATAAATTTCATTTCCCCCCCCCCCCCCTTGTGGATGATTTTAACCCTTCTGCCAGTTGATTGTGGGCTATATGACAGTGGTGGCCTGTTTGGTCTAATTTAATCTATATAATGTTGTGTGATTCCTCTGTCCTGTTTTTCATGGAGTTCCTTTCTATTTTATTATATTTGATTTTATTGTACACCACTGCAATCTTATTCGTTAGACGTGGTGGTATATTAAAACTTTTAATAAACATAAACATTTGCCGAAACAAGGGCCATGTCGTATCCAATAAAATCTGCTTCCTCCGATCCTTGGCTCTGTCTCATTGTTCCTTCTGTGACAGACTACATTGTTATTGTGCTGAGTATAGAAAAGTGCCTGCCCAGACTTCATTAATAGAACATTTCCCAAAGGAGCTTATATTGCCTTGAAGCCAAAGCAATTTACTGCTGAAGCTACATACGTCTGTTATCCAGCCACATGCGTCTGCGGCTAGAAAAGACAAATAAAACCCACAAAATGGCAAACAGTGAGCAAGAACTATATTCATTTATTAGAAGAGCTAAGGGATTCTGGTTCTTCATTTCCTAGGACAGTCCTTTGGGATTGTGAGAGGAACGATGCAAATAGCCACTGGCAGCAATTCTAGCCAATCCAGTGGAAGAAAGACCGTGATTGACGTGACTGCTTCTGTCTTTGGCGTTCTTTGTCTGCTGTTGGTTGGAACCATCATATTCCTCCTGAAGACTCGTACTACAAGGTGAGAGCGGTACACTGACCTGTGTTATCCCCAGGGAAAGGGGGGGGGGAAGGGAAATGGGATTTGATATACTGCCTTTCTGAGGTTTTTGCAACTACATTCAAAGCGGTTTACATATATTCAGGTACTTATTTTGTACCAGGGGCAATGGAGGGTTAAGTGACTTGCCCAGAGTCACAAGGAGCTGCAGTGGGAATTGAACTCAGTTCCCCAGGATCAACGTCCACTGCACTAACCACTAGGCTACTCCTCCACTAGCAACATTCCATGTAGAAGCCTGCCCTTGCAGATCAGCAACGTGGCCGCGCAGGCTTCTGTTTCTGTGAGTCTGACGTCCTGCACGTACGTCGACTGATTAGTCAATAGCACTTTCAGTCTGATCCCCACCCCCACCCCCACCCCAAGAATTACCCCATCCCCATACTCCCCTGCCCTTGATCAAACCTCGGCCTTACCTTTTCTGCATGCCAAATAGGAACTGTAAATACGTGCGTAAGCAGCTTGAGGTAAATTTCAAAGTGGAAATATGCACATACTTTCATTTTGACAATTTGCTGATACCTGCACAGGGAAAGGTATGTATATGTTATTTGTGTATGCACACAGATATAAAACCCATGGTCTTAATTTTTAAATAATGTGTTGTGCCAGCATATTTATTGTGGATTTTCTACTACTACTATAAATCATTTCTATAGCACTACCAGTCGTACGCAGCGCTTCACAATAGAAACCTCATTACTGTGGGGGCCACCAGGACAGGTTTGAGAACCGTTTAAGCAAAGTGCTAGTGAACATAAGTACATAAGCATTGCCATACTGGGACAGACCGAAGGTTCATCAAGCCCAGCATCCTGTTTCCAATAGTGGCCAATCCAGGTCACAAGTACCTGGCGCAAGGTCCCAAAAGAGTACAATACATTTTATGCTGCTTAACCTAGAAATAAGCAGTGGATTTTCACAAATTCATCTTAATAATGGCTTATGGACTTTTTTCCTTTTAGGAAATTATCCAACCCGTTTTAAACCGTGCTATGCTAATTGCTTTTACTCACTCTCTGACAATGAATTCCAGAGTTTAATTACATGTTGAGTGAAGAAATATTTCTCCAGTTTGTTTTAAATGTACTACTTAGTAGGTTCATTGCATGCCCCCTAGTCCTAGTACTTTTGGAAGGAGTAAACAAGCAATTCACAGCTACCCATTCCACTTCACTCAGTATTTTACAGACCTCTATCATAGCTCCCCAAAGCCATCTCTTCTCCAAGCTGAAGAGCCTTAGCCACTTTGGCCTTTTCTCATAAGAAAGTTGCCCCATCCCCTTCATCATTTTTGTCATCCTTCTCTGTACCTTTTTTTAATTCTTTTGTATTTTTTTTGCGATGCGGTGACCAGAATTATACACAGTATTCGAGGTGTGGTCACACCATGGAGCGATGCAAAGGTATAACATTCTCAGTTTTGTTTTTCATTCTTTTCCTAATAATTCCTAACATTCTATTTACTGTCTTAGCTGCTGCACACTGAGCAGAGGGTTTCAACATATCAGTGTTGATACCTAGATCCTTTTCCTGGGTAGTGACTCCTAGTGAGAGGTGTTTGGTTGGCAGGGTTTGTATTGGAAATTGTTAGCTAATTTTGCAGAACAGGCACAGATAGGCAATGCTATTTAAAACTGTCTTACAATATGTTGCAACCTATCTCTAGAGATGATATGCTTGGTGTGAAAGGGTAATTTACAGGCTTATTTTCGAAAGTGATTGCCGGGCATCTTTCGTCATAAATCGGAAGATGGCCGGCGATCTCTTAAAAGCGGCGAAATCGGTATAATCGAAAGCTGCTTTTTTGACACCATCGCCGCTTTCCCGTCGCTGAGCCGGAGAAAGTTCAAGGGGGCGTGTTGGCAGCGTAGCGAAGGCGGGATAGGGGTGGGCATGGGCATGACTACCAGATGGCCGGCTTTCACGGATAATGGAAAAAAAGCGGCATTGATCAGTATTTCGCCGGGTTTACTTGGTCCTTTTATTTTCACGACCAAGCCTCAAAAAGGTGCCCCAACTCACCAGATGACCACCGGAGGGAATGGGGGATGACCTCCCCATACTCCCCCAGTGGTCACCAACCCCCTCCCACACTAAAAAAATAAAAATAAAAAATTTTTTTGCCAGCCTGTATGCCAGCCTCAAATGTCATACCCAGCTCCCTGACAACAGTATGCAAGTCCCTGGAGCAGTTTTTAATGGGTGCAGTGCACTTCAGGCAGGCAGACCCAGGTCCACCCCCCCCCCCTACCTGTTCCACTTGTGGTGCTAAGTGTTGAAGCCTCCAACCCCCCCCCCAACACCCACTGTACCCACATGTAGTTGCCCCCCTTCACCCATAAGGGCTATGGTAGTGGTGTAGAGTTGTAGGGAGTGGGTTTGGGGGGGATTTGGGAGGGCTCAGCACCCAAGGTAAGTGAGCTATGCACCTGGGAGCTATTTGTGTATTTTAAAAAATTTTTAGAAGTGCCCCCCTAGGGTGCCCGGTTGGTGTCCTGGCATGTCATGGTGACCAGTGCACTACAAATGCTGGCTCCTCCCACGACCAAATGCCTTGGATGTAGCCGGGGTTGAGATGGCCGCTTTTAGCTTCCGTTATCGCTGAAAAACAAAAGCAGCCATCTCAAACCCGGCTGAATCCAAGGCATTTGGCCGGTTCGAACCGTATTATTGAAACAAAAGATGGCCTGCCATCTTTTCGATAATACGGTTCGGGCAGCTGTTTGCGGCACCGCCAAAATAGATCACCGGCAATCTATTTCGCTGGTGCCATTCGATTATTCCCCTCTTAGTCTCCATGCCTATCTAGTTATCAGCTTCTCTGATTTGAGTACCAATGTGCATAACAATTTCAGCCAGTCTCTTTTTGCTCAACAAGAATATTTTTTCATAGGAAACTGGACCACTTTGTAGAGGCCATTAAATATCTGTCAAATCTGTTCAGCCAACACCCAAGTTGAAATAACAGATAGAAGTTCTCAAAATCCTCCATTGTCCCAGGTACAAAATAAGTACCTGTATATAACGTGTAAACCACTTTGATTGCAACCACAGAAAGAAAAAAGCTCAAATCTGAGTATGAAAGTTTTGAAGCAGTGAAATCTGAAATATAGCAGATACAATCAATTCAAGCTACTTTGGTGACTGATGCTACATTTATTTGTTTCAAAATGGGAAATATTGATAATATAATTAGAAGCATTAACTTATGATTGTTGAGTTTTCCCAAACAACAAAATTCTATGTCAAAAGAAATATTTAAATTGTACCTGATTGAAGTTTTGGGGTTAATAAAAGGATCTTTTCCAAGCGATCTCATGGGCTGCTTATTTAGCGGAGAAGAAATGTGATAGTACTGAAATTGCTGGAGATTTTGTTTCAACGTTTTTATTGAAGACGATACAAAGAACTAACACTGTCATCAGTAAACATACAACAAACAAGCCCGGACTAGCCAATAAAACTCCAGCATGATAAACCGTCCTCAACTTTTATATTTCTCCCCACCCCCCTTCCCTAGTTCGCCGATTATTTCAATATTCTATTGGTGACAAGCAAATGAGAGTACAGATCGCTTCTGAGATAAACAGTATGTTGACATCAACATATGCGAAATATCTACTATAATAAAACGCACCCTCAATGTTCTGAGGACACTGACGTCACTGAAGTCACTCACACACCGGTTCGTGGTTTCATGGTGGTGAAGCCACCACAACATCTTCATGCCCCGCCCTCGCGTCACACATGATGATGTAGAGGGCGGAACATGAAAACAAGGCTAATTAACGCACGGGGAGCAGTAGGGAAACATGCGGAGCGTGTTTTCCTATTCCTCCCCTTCCAAAAAATCCCAGCCGCCCAGGACGTCCACATCAACCCGGCCCCTTTCGCCACATAGCCCCGCCCATGGTACCACACTCACCCTCAGCAATGTCCCTTCCCCCCTGTCACCTCCCCGCTCCCCTCCCCTTCCCTTACTCGTGTCTCCCTGGTGGTCTAGAGGTACATGTGGGAGTCCGGCCGAGAGTTCAAGCTGCATCATGAGACTTCAACTCTCAGCGGCCATTTTGAAACGCCGAGAGCCGGACTCCCACACGATGCAGCAAGGAAGCTACCACCACCGCTACGGCCAGGAAAGAGGGGGCTCTTTCTTTCCTGCCCTGACCGAACAGGTACCTCTAGACCACCAGGGAGACGTGTAAGGGGAGGGGAAGGGAGTCCCCTGCCTGCTAGCGCCCGTTTCATCGCCGCCAGAAACAGGCCATTTTTACTAGTCATTACATAAGAAAGCCTGTCTTCCACCCTTTTGAACTACTCCTCCCCTCCTCCCACCCCCCCACCCTTGAATGCTATGGTTCCATTGTGAGTAGAGTGAATTTAGGGCTACAGAAACGAGTTTATCAGACTATAGTGAACCCAATTCCCTTGAACACTAGATAATCATAAAGAGTGTTGGATGTAAGAGTACAATGTGCTACTTTATTGGTTACTTTGGTCAATAATTCTGAAAAGGATTGTTTATGAAAACTATACTTTTGAAATAGAGATAAAATGTTTACAGGTCAAAAGATTTTGATGTTCCCAGATATTTCTCTCATGAAACACAGAAGCGGAAGAAGTAGTTTTTATTGCTCCACCCTGGTGTTCTGCAATTAGAAGCAACGTTCTGTCTTCAGTTTCCCTGTATATCTGTCATAATATATCAGTCAAGTGAAATATGTATTATAGGAAGCTTCATGCTTGACTTCATTTTTGGCAACTAAGGTTGGGAGATTCCCCTCAATGACAGGAACCAACTAACAAGGTAAAGATATTTTTGTCTCTCTGATCATGTAGATTTTGGGGGGAACAAATGTATCCTTTCTTTTTAATACAATTTCCTGTTTCCTCCTTTTATTGTATAGGAACCATCAGGCAGTGGACAAAAGCCATTATAATTACAGACTTTGTTTTTTTTTTTTGTTTTCCTGAGGATGAATTTGTATTCTCTCTCAATGTTTTCTGTATTAGTTTTGCTGCAGAATGTATTTCTTGGTTTGTAATTAGTAGATTGATATAACATTTTGTTGAAAAGTACTTACTTTTCCATGTTACTATCTTTTAGCTTCCCCAGATTCTGGAAGAGAAATTGTGACCTAGAACCTTTTGGAACAACTTTTGATAAAGGGTTTGACAATCCTATGTTTGATACACCTGAATATACTCCTGCTGTGAGTAACTTGTGCTTATAAATCTTTCCTTTGTGTTAAATGTTTTTTTTTTTATCAATATAATAAAATATCAACTATATTACAATGAAGTCTTGTGGGGCCACCGCTTGTAGTCTCGGCAGCCATTTTAAACAAGTGGCGGCAGTGAGACGGATCAGCAGCAGTGGGCAGGAAAGAGTGGGGATCTTTCCTGCCCCCAAGCAAGCCACTAGACCACCAGGGTGACTTCAGGTATGTGCGGGGAGGACACCCAGGGCTGAACGGGAGGTGGATACAGAGTGTGAGTGCAGGGAGGAGGGGAAAAATGGGGCAAGGAGGTTAGATTGAGAACAGGAGATGGTACGAAGCTATCTAGCCCAATGGATTGAAGCAAATAGGCAGAGATTGCTGCCACACTGGTTCACCCAAAACAATAGCAAAAGAGTTTTTAGAAATAATGGACTGCCTGTGCGTGGTCCATCTGTAAAGAGTCAAGAGCTGTTCCAGTTGGTAGGCAGTGCCTTCAAAGGTGGAGGACAAAACATTTTTTTTTTTTACTTGATAGCTTTTTAATTTATTTGAAAGCTTCCCATATATAGACATAAATATCATGAAATAAAAACTGAATATCACTAAAACAGCTTCAAAACTTATTGCTGGTAGAAACAGCACTATTAAAGGCTGTGTTTTGTGCTCATTTTTCTACACTGTTCTATACAATACAGTAATACATGGCCAAATTTCAGTGAGGATATCCTGTTTACTGATGGGTTCATCTTAACTGTTGTAATCTGCCTTGGGAAGTCTGGTGTTTGGAAGTAAAATTAAACTCTCCTTTCATTGGGGTACATGGAATCACATCTTCTTATCTCTTTTGTACAAACTGATTATTCTGTTTTGAGCATGCTTCAGAGACAAGTGGTTTTCATAAGTATTGCTCATGTTTGATCTATTCTTACTGTACGCCGCCTTAAGTGAATTCCTTCAAAAAGGCGGTAAATCAGGGGTGTAGTCAGACCGCGTGGTGGGAAGGGGCCAGAGCCCGAGGTGGGGAGGCACATTTTGGTCTGCTGCCCCGCCATCGCCCCCTCCCCGCCACCCTGCCCCTCCCCGCCCACTGCTGCAGCAGCAAAAACCTTGGCTGGTGGGGGTCCCCAACCCCTGCCAGTTGAAGCCTTCTCCAGCACCAGAGTCTCTGGCACCGCCGCGTTGCCTGCTTTCTCTTCCCCCTCACGTCCTGCATGCTCCTTTTAGTGAAATTGAGCATGCTCAGTTTCATTAAAAGGAGTGTGAGGGACATGAGGGGGGAAGAGAGAGCAGGGCAGGCAACACAGCGGCGCCGGACAAGGCTTCAGCTGGTGGGGGTTGGGGACTCACGCCAGCAAAACCAGGGGCCCAGAGAAAAGTTGAGGGGCCCAGGCCCCCGTAGCCCCACGTAGCTACGCCACTGCAGTAAATAAATCCTAATAAATAAATAAGTCAAAATAATAAAAATAAATATTTCTTGCAGATCTCTTTCTTGGTGGTTGTGGTGGTGGTGGGGGGGCTGGCATGGAGATTACTTGCAGTGGGACAGGTGGGGACGGGTTAGATTCCAGCGGGGACAGGTTGGATTTCTGTCCCCATGCAACTCTCTAGTCTAGATTTCTCAGTTGACGTCTAGTATTGCCTATGAATATTTTCCTCTGCCTCTCTTCTAGGATGTGCCTGGCTTATACTCCGGAGAAGATGCACTGAAGGGAGGCATTGTGAAAGAGAGTGGAATTTATTTCATCAACCCTCTTTATGATGAAGATGAATGCAATGGTTAACTGGAAATACAATGATATTGGGAAAACAGAGTGAGTGAAGGCTGTATCGCATTTCCTTTCCATTTCTGTTTAGTAAATCTGTTCCTCTCCAAATATTTACAGCATTCTCACTTCTAGAGAGATCTACATCTAAAAATAAAAGAAATACTGTGAAATCCACGTGGTGTTAACAATTCCATATTTAACAACATAAAATTCTATCAGACTCATTAGTATCTATTTAAGACTTACACTCTTTTTTTGATCAGATACTTTGTTTGACATTCTGATGTTGTGATGATGAAAAACCACCTCTGATGTTTGCTCTGAATTAATTACTTTGCATTTCATTTGACTTATTGATCTTTAGGGAGCAGCACTGTGCTCAGTTTTCAAAGCACACACTTCTCAAATTAAAGAGCACTTTTCCAAAACTCACTCAGTCCATTTTTTGTGTCTGTTTTGAGCGGTGCAATTAATTTCATTCATCAAGGCAAGATTCATTTACTGTAGCTTATTCCTGTGTCAAAACTCATGGCTCAAAAGTGGCAAAAATGGATTGAGTTTTGGAAAAGTGCTCTTCATTTTTGGCTCCATTCTTCCCCTACCTATCATGCTAGGTTTTCTGTTGTAGTTTCTGCGTGTCATTTTCAACCTATTTCTCCTTCACCCTCCATTGTTTACGTGCTGTCCGCTCGTTACCTGCCTCCTCATTGTGTCCCCTTATTCTGGCCCTGGTCAGTTCCCACCTTGATTACTGTAATGCAGTCTATGCCAGCCTTCCTCTACACGCCATCAAACGTCTACAATTAGTTCAATCCACTGTCTCCACAATGCACACAGATTTGACCTCATTACTCCTCTGTTCAGAATACTGGTTGCCAATTTCTGCTCCCATCAATTTCAAAATTCTCCTGCTAGTCTATAAGTCCAGATTCCCTTCTGCCCCTGCTTACCTTAACAACCTCCTCCTCCCTTATACCTCCCTCTGCTGCCTCCACTCAAAGGACAATAATGTCCTCACACTCCCCCCCCCCCCCACCTGCATGATTCGACTTTCCTCCACCCGTGAATCTGTTTTTAGTTACATAGGACAGTGTTTCCCAAGTCAATCCTGGAGTACCCCCTTGCCAGTCAGGTTTTCAGGATATCCACAATGAATATGCATGAGATTGATTTGTATACACTGCCTCCACTGTACGCAAATCTCTTTCATGCATATTCATTGTAGATATCCTGAAAACCTGACTGGCAAGAGGGTACCCCAGGACCGAGTTGGGAAACATTGACCTAGGACCTCGATTATGGAACGACCTTCCCTACACATCAGAAACCAGCCCAACATTGCAACCTTCAAACACAGCATTGAGAACACACTTTTTCTGTCTTCTCCACAGCTGCCTAGTCCCTTCCCTGCCTTCTATTTTACTTTTCTTACCTCTGTGATACTGTTTAAATTTTTTTTGATTGTTATATTGCTAGGCCTACACAAAGACATAAAGCGGTTATCAAGTACCTAGAAATAAATAAATAAGTAAAATTGTCATTTCTTAAGGCTCTGCTCCCTGATTTTAGACATCTCTTTCATAGAGATCATATGCAATGTTTTTAGAGTCTAGTCAGAGCTGAAGTGTAAGAGAGAGCTGTGGACACAACTCTTTGCTAGCAATCAACACTGTAGTATCACCATTAACTTATTCACAGGGGTAAGGCCCGCTAAGTCAAGAAGCTTCCCAAGGGTTAAACTTCACAAATAAAGTTAAGTAAAACCTCATAAATAAAATTAAACAGCAGAATCAATATTCAGGCCCTAATATTCAAAAGCAATTATTTGGATAATGGTAGTTATTTTTTGGATAATTGCTCTAGCTGAGGATTTTCAATGTACTGTCTGGAAAGTGCTGCTGAAAATCATTATGGACTGCCTTGGCACTAGAACCAGGGCAGGAGCCATTGGACCACTAGTCACTGGCAAGGAACTAGGTCAACCCAGGCAGCAGCTTGATTCAAGGATGAAGCAACTCTACAGCCCCTGTCACCAGGCCAGGGTAGCAGAGGGATGAGCTGGGACTCAAGAGCACATGCAAGGCTGCAGGCAGTCCACAGCAAGCAACAGCTAGGTAGGGAAGCCAGGCAATGCTATACTCCTACACAGCTTAGGGGAAATACAGAGTCCAAGCAAACGCTTTACTGTTACCGGACCGGTTGTAAATTCTAACATTCCATGTCCAGAACCTTCAGACTTCTTCTATTGTCACAGCCAAAGTGTACTTGCAAATGTCAGACCATATGGCCACAGTGATATATGGACTGTCTATGTACACCTTAAAATGAGAAAACTTCAGTGGTATCTCACATTCAAATGGAGAGTGCAAACAGGGCAATTGCTCTGGGCCCCATCACACAGAGGACCTCAAATTTGCTTAAATTAACGAGATACAGCTCGCGTCACCTCCCTAATGTCAACTCTGATGCCACACTGAATATTTATGAGATAGGTTTGCATGCAATTGTAGTGCATGCAAATTTAACTCATGCATATTTATTGTGAATATCCTGAAAAGCTGATTGGCTGGGTGTGTTCTGAGGACTGGGTTGAATACTCCTGTCTATGTGGAAGATTCAAAGCTCTACCTTTGTGTAAGTTTTCAGCTATTTCCATCACTGATCACTCAGAAAAATGACTGTCTTCTTCAATCCAGTCTAAAATCTTCAGCCTTCATAGTGAGACAATTGAGTTTCCAGTCAAGGTTTCTCAACACCCATTCAAGATATATCATTTGTTGCAAGAAAACCATATATTAGACACACCTTCCCCTTTAAGGAGAAGAGGTGTTGTATCTGATGTTTCACAAATGGCCATGACCCCATTTACTCTCCTCCCAAGGCCATACTGCACTATTTGTATCACTTTTATCAGCTGGACCTGCAGACATTCTCAATCAGTACAGCACAGTGCTCTCTTGATTTATTATGATCCGATCAATAGGCTAACAGCTTCACATTGTCCTATCATCTCTTGCTTCATGAAAGGGTTTCTCCATGTTAAACCACCATTGCAGAAATCTCCTGGACCCTAGGGTTGACAGCTAAATCCACATTCGCCCAACAGGGTTGATCCAGTCCTGGCTTTACCCCATTGCATGCAGGGACGTGTGGTTCTGATTTCCCCATGGGATTTCCCTAAGCAAAGCCAGGCTACAAAGTCCCTACATGCATTGGGGTAAGCCCAGGACTGGATCAACCCTGTCGGGCGAATATGGAGCTAGTTTGCAATCCTACTGTTGCCTTATATCTCTTATGAAACTACTATGTGAGCCCATAGAATCTGTTTCACTCAAGCCTATCACCTGTAGAGTGTTTTCTTGTAGCTCTTACATTGTCTAGAAGAATAAGCAAACATCAAGCCTCATTAACCCTATGACCACATATTCAATTTTAGCACCACAAAATAGTCTTTTGAACTCATTCCAAAGGTAATAATAACACCTTTCCATGTCAAGGGGGAAACAGTACTGCCCGTTTTGCCCTAAATCCGTGCATAAAGTTCCCTCAAGCAAGCAGCCCCTGATTTGGGGGGGTGGGAGGCAGGGGCATGGAAAGGATGGTTACATAGCCATGTGACCCTGCAGCATGGAGGCAGAGCACAGAAACATCATTCATTCATTTAGAGGCATGGAAAGGATGGTTACATAGCCATGTGACCCTGCAGCATGGAGGCAGAGCACAGAAACATCATTCATTCATTTAGAGGCATTTGATTTACTTTAAAATAATGTTGCCACTCCACCTCTATTAACATAGTCTTTCCTGACAGCCAGACTAGTGCACATCTTCAGCAGGCAGTGGAAGACTTACACTAGTAGTTGCAAAATCATGATACTTCAGCCTGACAGTGGAAGGTGCTTCTTTGGCTACCAGAAAAGAATTAGTATAGGCAGGCAAAAGAAGGCAGCACAGAAACGTTATTTTAAAATAAGTTATGTTTTCCAGCTGCTGTCCCTTTCCTTAACTTTTGAAGGAAGTGAAAGGATAAGGGAAGGAGAGAAGGGGCTGGGAATCTTTCCCACCATGGGGGGGCTATTAGCAAGACTTTGCTTGAAGGCCCCTCATTTGAACTTCCACCACTGCCCTAAAACATAAGGATTCACAAGAGAAGTCTCTCTGCATTCTAGGCTGCAAATGGGCTCTCACTATGTCAAAAGAATTTAATCCATCAGAACGTCTATGCACCTGTTTGTCTCCTTCAGCTCCAACAGAGTTGGCATTCCCATAGCCAAGTAGAACTTTAGTAAATTGGGTAGTTTCCCGCATCCAATTCTGTTACAAACCGGTACTCCTCTAACCTCACTGAATCAGAGTCACTACAGCTACAGTGGCCTTTTTAAAGTCTGCTTCACTGGATACAATATGTAAAAGAGCAACTTGGTCCTTGTGTCATCCCTGTATACATCACGGTTTGGTCCAGTTCAGAATCAGAAACTGTGGAGTCAGTGGAGCTGTGCTGGGTCACCTATCTGTATAATTTTGCAACCCATGCGTCTTCTTCATGATTGGACAGTTCATAAGATTAGAAGCCCCAGCCTCAGTTGCCATTCACTTGTGACTCATGTCTGCTTTATTTCTCACTTGTAACAGGTTGCTCAATCATGCTGTCCATGCTACCACCTCCTCGAGAGCTACATTCATTTCTGAGCTAGAAGGCGGTTCCCCTTTAGAGGCCCTCTTCTTTCCTGTTCACGTGGTCATTTTGAGAGGCAGATGTCCTTTTAATACAATTTATTTTGCTGCTTTGTTATTGGAAATACTGGAAGTGAGGCTACTGCACAGGCAGTCATGTGGCAGAGCTTTGGAGTTCTGTCTCCACCTACTGGTGGATGGACATGGCCCACAGGTCTTTGGATTGATCTGTTGGGACCAATGGAAAGAAAATGATCAATAAGAACTAATTTCTTCTTCTATTGAGTTGCTTATTAGGTGTTTCATTGGTATTATGCTGACGTATTATATCTGTTGTTTGAATATTCTTCCATGCAGTCTGTTATGAAGTATAACTTTGTTAAAATAATAGTAAAATGACCAAATATACTGTACAATAAATGAGGTATTATATTAAACTGGACTTGCTGTACACTGCCTTGGGTGAATCTGTTCATAAAGGTGGTTAATAAATCCCAATAAATAAATCTGAGGTACTAAAGAGATCCCTGGCCAAAGGGAGGTCTTCACATGTATAGCACTTTAGACTGGGCTCTGAGCTAGCTGTTCTATCCCAGTGACCTTCAATGATATTACTAACTTTGTGCCTGATCAATCCTGCTATGAAAAAATACCCATTACAGGTGAGAACCAATGCTTTCTAGAATTACAGTCCACATGAGTATGTGGTTTGAATAGTGAGTATATTTCTTAGGACAGAGTATGTTCTAAAGTACCAGTGTTCCCACCTCATTAAAGTGTGACCAAGAGTGCAGTTAGGAAATGAGAGGCAGTGGCCTTCTCTGTCTGCCAACCACATGATCCATATGATTATAAGCACAAAGAAAGCCCCACTGAACTGTTCCAAAAGTCACCATGTGCTGTTTTTTTCAGCTGTACAAAACAAAAAACATACAATTGAAAATTTCCAAATAGTTAAGAAAAACTCAAATCTCTGTAGATCACCTAATGCAGAGCTAATGCATACACAGTGAAATTGGCACACGAAGCTTGGAATGGCCAACAAGCAGGATTAGTTATGGTCTAATGATGTCAATCAATGCATTCTTGATTCACTGCTTAGGAACTGAATGTGGAAAACGCAGTTTGTTTGTTTTTTACCATTAATGATAAGCAGATGTGTGTTACAAGTCACAGAGCAGCCACATACACTATCAACCTGAAGGTCACCTGGCTGCAGAGGAGTTTTATCTTCGGATACTACAGCTTCTCCATATTCCTTGCTTGCATGGTTTTGAGATAATGTCAGACATGTAGGCAGACCAGTGCATGAAATAAAATAGATTATACTTCTCACCCAGGCTCAAACCTTCTCTCAGCAGTTTAAAAAAACATGCATAAAGGAGGTCATGCGAGGCTGTGAGCAGGATAAAACACGTTACAGCTGCTGTGGGGGACCTCTTTTAACATGCCTCCAT
The DNA here is from genome assembly GCF_901765095.1 of Microcaecilia unicolor. Lineage (NCBI taxonomy): Eukaryota > Metazoa > Chordata > Amphibia > Gymnophiona > Siphonopidae > Microcaecilia > Microcaecilia unicolor. The sequence continues at coordinate 191,002,062 of NC_044039.1, read as the reverse complement.
CTTTTAGCTTTTATTAAAGAGTTCAGAGAGTCATCTCCCACCTCCCCTCCTTTCTTGGCAGAGTATTGTATGGACAAAATTGTAACTAAGGCAGTTGACAAAATGGTGAGAAAACAAATGGAAAAAAAGACAAGGAACAAGTTAAGCTGCATGAGAACAAGATGGCAGATGAAACGTCAGTAGTAGGTGACTTCCTAGTGGCTGATTTAATACAAGCTGTGGTGAAAGTGCTTGACTCTAAATCTGATAAAATATTTGACCAGTTGGACGTTTTGTAGCAAATGGGTGAGTACTCCAAGACTGTGATTCCCAAACCTGTCCTGAGGGGATCCTGATTGGCTGAGATTCCTCCTGGCTTTAATAGGATGACTGAGCATGGCAGAAGGTAGCCTCTGGGCTTTCTTGATAGATCTGGCAGCTTTAGAAGTGTTGGTTATGGACTCAAAATTAAAAAACCCTGATGATCTGGAAAACAAATCTAACGGCAATAATTTACACAGCATAGGTTTGCCATAGCAGAATATAATTTGGCAAGTAATCTGTCATCTTGGTTGGTTCAGGAGCTTGCACTGATTGAGGAAGTGGAGCCGAAGGATGGATTTCTGTTAGGTACTTGTGATCTGGTTTGGCTGTTTGGAAAACAGGATACTGGGCTAGATGGACCATTGGTCTGACTCAGTATGGCTCTTCTTATGTTCTTACGAATACTCTAGTTTTTTTTTACCTTCACCTTCAGGATACCACTTGTTTGACAGTTAGGGGTAGGGAGGAGGGCTTCTGTTAGTAGTATGTGTGCAGCCTTGAGTGAATGTTGTTAGAATAGATGGAGATGTGGTGCTTGATCTTACATGTATATGTGCAAAGCATAGTGTGCTGAGCATTTCCCTTGTGTTGCTAGCAGCAGTGTGATATGGTGCTGCTGTGAAAAGGGAGTTAAAATGTGTATTTTGCTGGACATATGAGTTTGGATGGTGGGGATGAGTGCAACACAAAAAGAGGTACAGATCTGCCCACAGCCAATACAAAAACACATAAAAAGCAGATCATCAGTGATAATAAAAGGAGTGGTTTATTAAAAATGGTTACCCGACATGGCCACATTTCTCCTACAGGCTGCATCAGGGGTAAAATTAAACACACACAGCACAATAATCAAACAACAGAAATTAAAATCCAGTCAACAAAATTGATAAATATCAAAGGTGACAGATAAAAATATAACAACACTAACTTTAAAAACATCTCATCTGGCGAATAAATACTCAGGTATAGGTAAAAATGTGCTTTCAGTGCAGGTACATGTGTATTTGAAGAACAGAAAAGTAACAAGTATAGTACAGGCAACACGTGTAAGTGTGCATCTATATTAATACAACATCTCATTCGCAAATACTCTTTGCAGCATAAATTCAGAATCTATCTAGTGATAAAGTGAGCATTCAACAAGCATTGGAGACAATGAATGCATTAATGTCCATAAATATTCATCATGCTAAAAATCTGTTTTGCATCATAATTCAAAATATATATACATTACAAATACATGACTGGTGGAAGAAAAAGCATACCAGTGTTCTGTGCATAAAAACAGGCAGTAATAAAAAAAACAATCAAATCTATCAACTTTGTATTTTTTATAGGATGTATGCAAAAGATTTGACTAACACAGGTTTTTTAAATTCCCTTTTAGGTAGGTCTCCCTTCTGTTTTTTTTTTTTTTTATTACTGCCTGTTTTTATGCACAGAACACTGGTAAGCTCACTTTTTCATCATTATTGGTATAATCTGTACATGACTACGTTAAATCTGATTGTAATACAAATACATGTACTATACTATAAAGGGTTTTCTATCCTGCTAAATCCCATTATTACAGATTCAAAGAAGGTTTACAAGAGAAAAACTTACATGCAATAGATTAATACAATAAAACATTTTCTCCCCCATTAACATGAGAAAATGTTTTATTGTATTAATCTATTGTATATACATTTTTCTCTTGATGTAAACCCCATTTGAACCTGTAATAATGGGATTTAGCAGGATAGAAAATCCTGTATAGTATAGTATATGTATTTGTAATGTGGATAATGGGGATACCAGTAACAACTCCAACCGAATGGAACAAAATACCAGTACGCATCACAGGAAGAAGATGCCCACTCCAACAATTGGAAAAGCCCAATCGCCACCTAAACAACAACCAGCAACATGAAACAAAACATGACCACCCAACAAAACCACTACAGCAAAATAGGCAGAACATACAGACAACGATAAACTGTTAAAAACACCAACATTAAACACGACACGCTTGTCCCAATACAAATAGGTTACATAAATGCGAGATCGGCACTAAATATGACATTACTAAGAGACTGGATAGAAATGGAACAACTCGGACTACTGCTCATAACTGAAACATGGCTGCACCTTGAAGACAACCTATGCCCACCAGGATACAAAATAATATGTATCAACAGAAACAAAAGATAGGGAGGAGGCGTTGCAATAATATACAAATCCTCCTTTACAGCAGAACCTGTTACTAAACACACATCTTCAACAATCGAAATCCTGGCAAGCAAAGTCACAGACAAAACACTAACTGACCAGCTATGCATCACATTATTCTACCGCCCCTCCAGGAAGCTGGACGATTGCCCAAGCTGATTTCACGGACTTCATATCAAACATCTGCACCAATCACCTAAATATCCTACAAATAGGTGACATAAACCTGCACCTAGAAAAACAAAATGACACAAACACGAGAACGTCACAAACCAATGGAACTTCACAACAGCACAAGGAGTCTCATCGCACACAAAAGGACACCAATTAGGCATACTGGCCCACAGATTCTCAACAGCTAACAACCACATATTCACAAACTACACATGGGAAGAGGTACCATGGCCAGACTGCAGCAAGCTCACTTTCACACTACAATGGAAGGAAAATGGCAAGAAAAGAGAGCCAAGAACCCAACACACATTCACAACCAGAGGAAAAGTAGACAACCACACATTCTGGACAACAATAAATGAACTCAACGACATATGACCTAAGGATAAACACTTCATGAGAAACTGGGATGAAACAAGTGAAAACACACTAAACAAAATATCACCACTCAAAACACAAACAAAAATCACAAAACAACCACGTCCCTGGTTTAATGACAAACTACTACACATGAAGAAACTCTGTAGGAAACTCGAAAGAGCATGGGTCAAAAACAAAACAGATGCAAACAAAACCATTTGGAGAAAAGCCATAAGAACATACACAAACAGCATAAAGAAAGCGAAAGCAGATCACTACAGTACATATACGAACCTCGACCAGACCAATATGAAAAAAATATTCGAAATTATGAACAAACTACTGAAAACCCAGAACATATTGGTGACAACTGAACCACCACCAAATGCAGATGAGCTTGCACAATACTTCAAAAACAAAATAAACACAAGATCAAACCTTGCAAAAGTACAAATAAACGTCACAACAGGACTGCAAAGCACACAACAACCACACCACAGCAGACAGAATATGGACCACATTCAAACCACCTCAACCAGACACAGTAAAGAGACTATTGACAAAATACGTGCATGAATACTGCCTACTTGACAAATGCCCCAACTACTACTACTACTAGCATTTGTATAGCGCTACCAGACACACGCAGCACTGAACACTTGACATAGAGAGACAGTCCCTGCTCAAAGATGAAAAACCCACCAGAGTGGTTCGAGTACCTCACCAAACACATCGTATTCATGTTTGAAAGAGGTCAATTTCCAACAGAAAAAGACAACATAGTACACCTATCCCAAAAAAACACTACTCAATACCACTACTGACCAAAACGATGGAAGGTCTAGTAACACAGCAACTAACGGAATACTTGACAAAATTCTCAATTATTCATAAATCCCGATCAGGTTGCAGACCACAATGCAGCACTGAAATGGTCATAACCACCCTAACAAAATTCAGAAGCATACTATGCCAAGGACAAAACATATTACCAAGTGTATTCCACCTAGTAGACCACACCACACTAATGACTCTCGACAACATAGGAATCAGCGGTGCAGTGGCAACATGGTTCAATGGCTTCCTAAAGACAAGATCCTACATTGTAAAGATGTCATACCAAACATCAGTCTCATGGATCTCTGAGTGCGGGATACTACAGGGATTGCCAATATCACCAATACTGTTCAATGTAATGATGGCGCCACTCGGAAAAAAACTGGAATTAATGGGTTTCAACCTATTTATGTATGCAGATGACGTTACCATCTTTATACCTTTCCAAAACAATATCACAAACATACAGGACAAAATAAGAAAAGGATTGGACCTCATGGAAGAATGGGCAACAACTTTCAAACTCAAACTGCACAGAGACAAAACCAAATTCCTAGTACTATCCAGCCCACACAACCCCACATCTTACCAAAAATTCACAATCAACCAACAAACATACCACATTGAAACACAACTTAAAATACTGGGAATCATTCTCGACAAACACCTAACACTGGACAATCAAATATCAGCAGTAACATCAAAATGCTTCAGAACACTATGGAAACTGAGAAGAATAAGAGACTATTTCCCTAGACAATCTTTCTGGATACCTGTCCAATCAACGATACTATTGCAACTAGATTACTGCAATGCAGCATACATAGGGTGCAAGGAAAATACACTAAAATCACAGCAAAAATAGTCCAAAACGCAGCAAGACTGATTTTCAAGAAATTTAAATATGAAGAGCAACCTCAATACCTGAAACATTACATTGGCTATCAGTCAAGGCAAGAATATTTTTCAACGTGAGCACCCTAATCCTCAAGATACTATTCGGAATGGCACCTAAATATATGTTTAACATGATTGAACTATCTTCAAGAAATGCCAGCCCAGAAAACAGAAACTACCTACTTACTCCTACATCTACCCAACTGCAAAAACACCATCTACAAAACTATCTACACAGCAGGATTTAGCTACCTGGGTTCCAAATGGTGGAACTTGATACCAAAAACCATAAGAAGCGTCTCAAATCTCCTCCAATTCAGAAAAGAAATGAAAACCTCTCTCTTCAGAAAAATCTACAGCTAATCACAAAGATATAGTCAACTTCCTTTCAAATCTACCTCTTCAAAAACTACATATCACCAAAACACTATAACTGAACACAAAATCTTCCCCCATCTTTTCCACTTCAAATCTCTCTCTTCAAAAACTCTATGAACAACCACATGAACTATAGACGCCCTCTCCACATTGCATGACACTACTGTAACGCCACCAAATGTAAATTATAAGCCAATTTGAACCAAAACTTGGTTTTGGATAATAGTGGGATACAAGAATGCATAAATAAAATAAATACATATTTTGATTTATGATTCTATAAAGATTTTTGCATGATGAACATATATGGACATTAATCATTCATTGTCTCCAATGCTTGTTGAATGCTCACTTTATCACTTGATTCTGAATTTATGCTGCAGAGTATTTGTGCATGAGATGTTGTATTAATATAGATGCACACTGACACATGTATTCTATATTCTATACTTGTTACTCACTTTATGTATTCTTCAAATGCATGCACATGTACCTGCACTGAGAGTACATTTTTACCTATACATGTCCTTCGTATGTATTTATGTGCCAGATATGTTCTTAAAGTGTTTTATATTTTTTATTTGTATTCTATGATATTTATTGATTTTGTTGATTGGATTTTAATTTATGTTTTTTCCTTTTGTGATTACCCGACCTTGGCTAATATCTGTGGAAGTTACAATGGGGTATCATTGTCCTATTACATTAGTGATTGTCAAGAGGGTGGAGTTCCTGGTATCCGCACCTGGGACAGTAATAAGAGAACACCAACAGCGCATTTAAGATAAGTAATCATTTTATAGTTTTGAAGTATTTTTCAAGTATTTCAATGCTGGTGGTGCCATGATTTTCATCCATATACCATAATATCACAGGAGTGCAAATATAGGGATGTACTGAGCACTTATTTACAATTTTTTAATTTATATAAATATTCTATGTACAAATAAATCAATAGAATATTAATCTATGAATTTATTAGTAATATGAGTCAACAAAGGTGGATGGATTAATAATATAAATTGTTAATATTTAAAGGCTTATATAGTCCAGTTAGTGTAGAAATAATGAATATACATGAGATATTTGCATACAAAGTAGGCAGTGCATGCAAATCTTTCATGGCACCACTTTAATTAGATTATGAACCCAACTGGAATTGATTACTTATTTTATTTGTTACATTTGTATCCCACATTTCACCATCTATTTGCAGGCTCAATGTGGCTTACATAGTACCGGAGAGGCGTTTGCATACTCCGGTGTAAACAAATTCAAATTAATGTTGTGGTAAGATAAAGTTCATGTGGTACAGCCACATTAGAAAATCGTTCAGCGGAACAGTTGTGTTATATCCATTTCATACTTTCGGTTTGTTGTGTTGCAGAGATCAGGCATTTATGACGGATTAGGCGGGTGTGCTTTTGTAAACAGGTACGTTTTTAGTTTTTTCCGTAAGTGAAGGTGGTTGAATGTGGTTTTCAAGGCTTTTGGTAATGCGTTCCACAGTTGTGTGCTTATGTAGGAGAAATTAGATGCATAGGTTGATTTGTATTTGAGTCCTTTGCAGCTTGGATAGTGCAGATTTAAGTATGTCCATGTAGATTCGGATGTGTTTCTGGTTGGAAGGACAATCAGGTCTGTCATGTATCCCGGGGCTTCACCATAGATAATTTTGTGGACTAGAGCGCAGATTTTCAAAGCAATGCATTCTTTGATTGAGAGCCAGTGTAGTTTTTCACGTAGTGGTTTTGCGCTTTCAAATCGCATTTTTCCGAAGATAAGCCTAGCTGCCATGTTTTGAGCGTTCTGAAGTTTCTTTAATATTTATGAATTATGATTATGAATATTCACTAGAGATAGCTTGAAAACCTGATCCCCAGTTTTGCTGTTTGACAGATCTGCTCTAAATGCTTACATTGTTGTGAAACTTGTACTCTTATGTACCTCCATTGATGCACAAAACTAATATATACTGTATTAAATGGTCACATGATCTACCTTTGAACTGTAGATAACATAACATTCCTTCTGTTTGTGACAAGTCTCATATTTAAGCACCCCTCCAAGATCCCATCAAGAAGCTTCTCAGTATAACCCAAAATGGAAAAATTAATTACCTGATAATTTCTTTTTCATTTAGTCCCATAGTATCAGCCCAGACAAATGGATTGTGACCATTCGCCAGCAAGTGAAGATAGAGAACTCTGAGTTGTGCCACATAAACTCCTGCACTTAGCAACCAAGCCAGTATTCAATAACAAAGCAGTGAAAGAGAGTGAATTCCAGAGAAAAAACTCCAGCCTCTAGCTAGAAAAAGAACTATGAAATAAAGGGCAAAACTTGTGCCTTAGAAATAACGGAACCAGAACAATCAACTAATATTTCCTCTGATTATGTCCAAAGGATCAGTCAAGACAAATGGGACATACAAAAGCAATCCACAAGAGGGGAAGGACCGTGATATCCCTGAAGCGAGAACTTTAGCCCTGAAGGAAGCATCTGCTTGAGTAGACACATCCAAACGGTAATGCTTAACAAAAGAATGAGAAGACAACCATGCCGCTGACCAATAGATCTCTGCCAATGAAACTGCCCTACACTCTGCCAACAGTTGCCAAAGACCTGGTAGAATAAGCCTTGGTAGATGTGCATGGGAGCAGATCTATCCCTCAGAATGTAAGCCAAAGAAATAGCCTTATTGAGCCATCGAGCCACTATGGCTTTGGAGGCTGGCAAACCCTTCTGGGGTCCCACAAAGAGAACAAAAAAAATGATAAGACCACATGAAATCATTGGTAGCGGTAAGATAGCTCATAAGGACGTGCTTCACATCTAAGTCCCAGGGAAGCATATTCTGCAGAATAGACCTCCCTGGAAAAAGGAGTAAGAAAAACAGCCTAATTGATATGAAAAGGAGATACAATCTTTAGCAAAATGGACGGAACTGTCTGTATGGAAACTCCCGGTCAGAAAAGTGGAGAAAGGGATCCCTGCAAGAGAGAGATTGAAACTCAAACTCTCTGTGCAGACGAAATGGCAACTAGAAATATTGCCTTTACAGTAAGATATTTGATAGCCGCAGAACAAAGGGGTCTGCCTGAAGAGCATTAAGAACCACTTAAAAACTTTCTGAGGACAAATATTGTGGAGAGGGTGACGCATATGAGTGACTCCCTTGAGAAATCGCACTATATCAGGATGAGCAGTCAATGAGACATTCTGTATCTTGCCTCTATGACACACCAACACTGCCATTTGAACCTTGAGCAAATTGAGAGCCGAGCCTTTTCTGAATCCCTCCTAAAAGAAGGATAAAATTTGAGACAAGGAAGCACGAAATGGAGAAACACCATTCTGTGCACACCAGCTATAAGCCAATCTGTGGAGGAAGAGTCAACCGAGGAGCGATTTGAAGATGGATGAGGTCCGCATACCAAGGATGTCTGGGCCAGTCCGGAGCTACAAGAACAACCTTCCTGGGATGACAGGCAATCCTGCGCAACGTCCTTCCCACGAGAGGCCACAGAGGAAACATGTAAAGGAGGCCGTCTGACCGCCAAAGCTGTACCAGTACATCCACTCCTAGGGAGTCTCCCTCAGGCGGCTGTAGAACCTTTGTACTTGCGCATTGAGTCTGGATGCCACGAGGTCCAGAATCGGAAGGCCCCACTGAGGTGAAATTCAATCTTTGACAGTTGCCATTCCCCTGGTCCAGAGATACTGCTGAAGAAATCCACTTGTGAATTCAGTGGACCCGCTATTTGAAACACTGAAATAATCGGAATGTTCAATTCCGTCCACTGAAAAAGATGTGCCTCCTGGAAAGAGATTCACTCTTTGTTCCTCCTTGTCTGTTGATGTAAGACACAGCTGTGACGTTGTCTGAGAGCATGCGCACTGGCCTCCAGCGAAGAAGAGGCGCAAAGGCTAGTAGAGATTTTCCGGATAGTTTGAAGTTCCAATCTGTTGATAGACCAGGAAGCCTCCACTCTCGATCAGCGACCCTGTGCAGAGTGGTGGAGATAATGGGCTCCCCATCCAAAGAGGCTTGCATCCGAGGTGAGAATACACCAACTAGGAGTCTGTAAGGGTAACACCACCTGAGTGTGTGCAGAGAGAAGCCACCAAGTCAGACTATGTCTGGCTTGAATTGTCTACCGCAACAGCTGGCCATAAGTCCCCGAGACCACTGGTTCAACATGGACGACTGGGGAGACCGTATGTGGAACTGTGCCCAAGGCAGAAGATCCAAAGTTGCCACCATAGATCCGAGAACCTAAGCATAATCTAACACCTGCATGCAGAGAAGAGAGAGAAGCCTGGCTGGACCAAGGCTATGACAGAATGAAGAGTCTCCACGTGGAAATGCAGCACTCAGAGACTTGTTCACCCCTCTGAGATCCAGAAACAGATGGAAAAAAAAGAGTCTTCTTTTTTTGGGACGACAAAATAGATGGAATATTGACCTATGCCCCTCTCTGTTGGAGGAACGGGCTGAATGGTCCTCAGCAGGGCTGGTCTTAGGCAGAGGCGACCAAGGTGACCGCATAGGGCCCCGCGCCTAACGGGGCCCCGCGCAGCGCGCCTCGCTCGTGCCTCCGCTCCGACCTCCGCCGCTGCTCACCTTAGTCGCCTGAGATGATCTCCATTCCTGCAGGTCAGCTGCTCCGCTCCCGCCACCACCAGCGCGGTGCCCACTCCCGGCTTGGGCCCGCTGAGCCCGCCGTCAGCTCTCGAGTCCCCGGACCCCGGCGACTGAGCGATGCCAGTGAGCCAGCCCAGGCAGCGACGGCCCAACCCCCGACGACGACGACAGACAGTTACAGCGCGACGGTTCACCTCCAGGCTCCAGCTTCCCGCTCAATGTCCCGCCTTCTGATGTATTTCCTGTTTCCGGACGCGAGGTCGGGAGTCTCTGAGCAGGAAAAGCTGGAGCCTGGTCGGAGGTGGTGAGGATGTGAGGTGAGCCATCATTGCTGACGCCAACAGTTGTGCACTTATGCCAAATCAAAAGCGGATTCCATGCAGGCAGGCAGATCAGAAGTGTCTCTTCTCATCTAACGACGCTTGCAGACGGTGCAAGGGTTGGAAATGTCTGCCTCCCTGAGAGGAATTTGGCTCAACAACATTAGTTGCTGGGGAAGCTGAGCAAGTAAGATCTTCTGGCTTGGAAGAGGCTGTTTCTAACATATCTGGGTTATTTTCACATAGATCTGCAGATATTTCTCCTGATAAAAATTTGGATGGCAATAGCAGATTTAGCTAAAACACTGCTTCCAGTAATTAATGATATGACACCTCGAATTAATCATTTGGAAGCTAGACTGCAATCACAGGAAGAAAAGATTACTAAGCTAAAATCTGAGAATGGAAATCATGAAGTAGCACAATCTGATATAAAGTAGGTACAATCAGTTCAAACTATTTAGTAACTGATGTGGCTACTTGCCTCTCTGGTTTGATGGGTTACAGAGTAATAGGGGAATTTGAAAGTACTGAATATTTTCTTAATATTTTTCCTTTATTCTCCTTTGTTATGAGAATTGGAACTACTAATTGTAGTGGACTTGAACTGAATAATTTCTGGGGAGGGGAGATTTCATGATAGCATTGTGCTTATTATTTCAATCAGTTTTTTTGTACAAGTTTAGCTTCATTTGTCTTTATTTGAAATTTCATAAATAAAAAAATGTTCTAAAAATGGAATAATCTTATCAATGGGGCGGAGTTAGGGTGGGGGCGGGGCCCCACCAAATTGGTCTGCATAGGGCCCCGCACTTGCTAAGACCGGCCCTGGTCCTCAGTCACCTTAAAGAGGCTAAGGTAGTTAGCACTGCCTGACTCTTTGCAGAGCTGCCGCAAGGGACCAGCATGAAAAGATCTGCGAGTGGCTTTGAAAATTCTAGCTTGTAGCCATGGAGAATGATATTGAGGACCCACTGGTCTGTGGTAATGGTAGACCACTCCTTGTGAAAGCGGGAAAGATGCCCACCTATGTCTACGCACAAGGAGTGAACATTGACCCAGTTATTGCGAAGGCTGTGAAAAGGGAGAGGTTCTTGAGGAAGCAGAAAAGGGCTTCTTGCTTAATCAAAAGGAAGATCGAGTCTGAGGAAAGTAAAGTTTTTGAGTGGAAGCACTAGCCTTCTTGAAAATGAAACTTAACTGACCAAAAATTAGGCTTAGGCTTGTCCGCAGGTTGCTTGCTGGATCTTGGAATCTCCCAGATCTTTAACAATCTTCTCCAAATCCACATCAAAGAGTAGTTTCCCCCAAAAGGGCAACTTTGTACAGCGCTGTGTAAATCTAGTAGCGCTATAGAAATGTTTAGTAGTAGTAGTAGTAACTTTGCCAGATGAGTTCTGGATGCCAAATCAGTGGCTCAATGTCTCAACCATAGCCAACGTTGTGCCAAAACAGCCAAGGCTATACCCTTAGCTGATGCGTGGAGAATATTGTAAAGGACATCTGTCAAATAGAACCCTGCCTCTAAGGTAGGGAGAAAGTCTGGAGGCGAGTCTAATGTGGATAATTATTGAATCCACGATAAAGAAGCCCTAACTACAAAAGAAGAAGAAATTGCTGCCTGAGAATTTAACGCAGGTAGTTGAAAGGCAAGCTTCAAGGACGCCTCAGGCTTGCAGTCATGCATATTTTTAATGCAGTGCCACCTTCAACAGGGATAATGGTACATTTAAGTAACAGCAGTAATAAGGGCACCCACCTTAGGTAGAGCAAACTGTCCTAAATTAGACGGCAGAAGGGGATATAATTTGGACACAGCGTGAGCCACCTGGAGGTTAGAATCAGGGGTCTCCCACGGAGCTGCAATAAGCTCTTCCCTAGCCTCATGAATATGGAAAGATACAGGAGGTCTCTTAGTAACTGATATAATAGATGGAGCAGGACCAGAGAAGCTGGAGAAGACATGTTTAAAGCCTCCATAGATTTTGTGATCAACGGAGGCAACTCCGCTCTCAAAAACAGTCTAGCTACAGTAGGCTCATCACCACCATCTGCCTCTGAAATGTCCAAGTCAGGGCCATCAGCAGAACTAAGACAGTCAGAATACACAGATAAAACCTCCTCTGAGTCCCAAGAAGGCACACTCTCTAAATCCTGTGAAATGGAACATTTTTGTTTCTTAGGAAGCTGATCCTCAAAAGCAAAGTGAGGGGAAGGAACTTGAACAGACTTTAATAAAAAGGCCTGATATAATAAAAGAACAAATTCAGGGACATAGTAGCGGGTGAGGAACCCACTGACAAAATGGCTGCTGAAGCCTCAAGGAGCACAGGAGCTGTTGGAACTCAGCTTGCCAAAAACCACCATCGGAGCAGGGCCTGATTGAACTCTAGGAGAAGGCATACTGACGGCCAAAGTAGGCAAACGCGGCATATACATAGAAGCAAAGCATGCAGAAACTGGTAGCCGAGAGCTTAACCCTGCAGAATGCACAAGACTTAATAGGCTCAGAAACAAAGAATAATAAATATACTCACAGAAAACAGCCAGTCTTGTGACCTCCAAGGCACTGAAGCTCCACAATCTTCCCACAGCACAAGTGCTCTCAAAAAAGAACCACAGTGGCTGTTTTATTTTTAAATAAGATAGAGGCAGGAGAAAAGGAGAAGACAGATAAAGAGGTAGGAAGTAGCAACAGGGGAGCAGGGAGGGATCTAGACCACTAGGTTTACACCTGAGGCACAGGATATTCTCAACCTCAACTGAACCTGCAAGCAGGACAGGAGGCCACAAAGAAGTCACCACTGCACACAGGAGCTGCTACCCCACCTGCAGGAGATAGAGAAAGCTTGGTTGCTAAGCGCAGGAGCTTATGAGGCACAACTCAGAGTTCTCTATCTCTACCTGCTGGCAGATGGTCACAACCCATTTTTTGGGGGCTGATCCTTGGGATGTAATGGAAACCAAGGTATTTACACCAACCTCCCCTAAACCAAGCTACCTGCTTCTGATCCATCACCTCCAATCCCTAGTGAACAAAAGGATTCACAGACCTTGCCTCAGCCTGTGCTGCAACCAGTCTTTTCCCTGGACGTCCTGTTATTCTTCTTGCTCACAGGCAGCATATCCCTCCCTTTAACATGAACAAGCAGTATTTCATAATCAGCACTTGTTTCTTTCTGGTGCATAGTTAATCTTGAGGAATGAGTCTCAAGATTTACATGGCTCATACTGGAAAATTAGTCGTGTACTGGAAGGAAACAGATGATATAAGTGCAAAAGTCATGTCATAGAGAGGAATGTTGGCTGAGAGCTATAATAGTGGTATCAAGGCCACAGGGGAGGGGACAGAGAATGCAGCACAGGCTGGTTCTATGGCTGCTGATCCCAAACTGTGGCATGCTAGGTGGCTGCTTAGCTTATGTACTGCTTTCCCTGCTAGGGCAACCTGTACAAAATAGCCCTGGTTTTAGCCATAACAGAAATGGCCAAGGATTGGCTGGATGTCCTGGACAAAAGTCGCACTACTTTTTGTGGCTGTGTGGATTACAACCAAAGCTGGGGGTAAGACACAGGAGGGTGCCTGGATGCTGAATTAAATACAGGTCTTGCAAGAACCATAGAGGAAAATGTCAAGGCCTGAAATGCTCTACCAACAAAGGCAAAAATGTAAGCATGTTTTGGAAAGATATTAACAGGCAAGAGTAGTTAGGCAAGAAATGCATGGAAGCTGATGTTGGTTTAAGCATGGGAATGTTATGTGCTCTTTATCTGAAGTCCTACAGGAGGAGAAACATTTTAACCGGGCAGACTACATGGGACTTATATTCTGCCAGTGTCGCTATGCTCATATTAGCCCTCTCCTCAAGTCACTTCATTGGCTCCCTATCCATTTCTGCATACAGTTCAAACTCCTCAGTAACTCTCCACTCTTCTCTCTCCCTACACTCTTCCCTGGGAACTGCGTTGGTTGGGTAAATCTCTCTTATTTGTACCCTTCTCCCCCACTGCCAACTCCGGACTCCGTTTCTTTTATCTTGCTGCACCATATGCCTGGAATAGACTTCCTGAGCCTGTATGTCAAGCTCTATCTCTGGCCATCTTCAAATCTAGGCTAAAAGCCCACTTTTTTAATGCTGTTTTTAACTCCTAGCCCCAATTCACTTGTACAGTACCCATGTATGTTTTATCTTTGTCCTGTTTGTATGCCCTGATTAGATTGTACGCTTTTTTGAGCAGGAACTCTCTCTTCATGTTCAAGTGTACAGCACTGCATATGTCTAGTAGTGCTATAGAAATGATTAGTAGTAGTAACTTATCTTAAAGAACATAAGAATAACCATACTGGGAAGACCAATGGACTATCTAGTCCAGTATCCTGCTTCCAACAGTGGTCAATCCAGGTCACAAGTACCTTGCAGAAACCAAATAGTAACAACATTCCATGCTACCAATCCCAGGGCAAGCAGTGGCTTCCCTCATGTCCATCTCATTAACAGTTTATGGACTTTTCCTCCAGGAACTTGTTCAAAGCTTTTTTAAACCCAGATGTGGTAACGGCTGTTACCACATCCTCTGGCAAGTTCCAGAGCTTAGCTATTCTGAAAATATATTTCCTCCTATTTGTTTTAAAAGTATTTCCATGTAACTTCATCCAGTGTCCCCTGGTCTTTATACTTTTTACTACCACATATTGTTACTACGTTACAAGACAAATTTCTGCAGTGCTGGATACTAGCATAGAGATCGAAAAAAGTTCTCTTTATTATTTATACACAAGCCATTTTCATAAAGGAAACAAGCTTTTATCATTTAGTTTAAAACAAGTTTTTTTCAAATGGAGAAACCTCCTAAGAAACACTATTATGCCTCTATTGTTTTCATATGTTAAAACAGATCACTATGAACTTTAAAACCTTCCTCTTCTGTTTTATTAACAGGTCAATTGTTCAAAATTCTCACAATTTAATAATTACAAAGACAGACATTAAAAAAGTAAAAATCAGAATACCCCCAAAGCAGTAGTGTTCAGCTCCAACTGAGCCCTCTTCATTGATAATCTGAGGAGAAAAGCAATTACTGCCAATTAACGGAACATGATTAAATGTCAACTAGAACACGCCTGAAAATTAAAAATAAGTGCAAGTCTTGTACAGTGTTTCAGAAAGAAGCAATAGACATGGCATAGCATTACTTGCCCATTAAAACCAAATTTTAAATAAGTCATATTATGCTGTTGCAAAATTGGCACAGAAGGCACACTAGTGTGACAATGACAAACTGGATATGCCAGTCACAGTATTAATCACAAGCTTTCAGAGAAACGGTCACAAATCTTGGGTTATTAATCTTATAATACATGGAAGCAAGAGATTAAAATATACACACAGAAGTACGTTTTTGCAAGGGGCCACAGCAAACGTTTATATGTACGTTGTGCATTTTTTTCTACATGATCAATTCTTAATAGTTAGGGTGTCCTTATACAAGACGTGTGTAAAAGTGAAAAGGGGAAGAGAAGTTAAGCAGCATCCTCTCTCCTACATTCTTCACAGTCTACTTTCTGAATGCTATCAAGTGACTGTATGAATGAGGCAAATCACTTAATTCTTGCACATTTCAGAAATGTCTTCTGTTTCCTTATGCTCAGGGTTTTAGTACCCATATTGATCCTGAGGAAAACAGGATTCCTTGTGACAACTCTTTTTACTGAATGATGTATAAACTCTCATGCACATGAGCTTTAAAAACCACATAGATCCCCCCCCCCCTCTTCAGATGTGGGGTCGACAGCAACTTATATGCAATATCTTTGGAGATTTCTTGTGTTGGTCTAATAAAAGGTGTCACATCTGATACAGCAGAGAATCCAGTAATTACTTACAGGAAGTCCTACTCAGACCACAGAAAAAAAGTTTTAACCCAGGAAAAGCTCCAACTGGATTGGCCAATTCCTATTATTCTGGCACAGAGAGCCCTTCTACATAGCTGATATGTGGCTTACTTAAAGATTTGAGTCAGGCTTTTTTGAACTTTAAACATAAGTTATTTCCTTGCAGGACAGGCAAGGACTAAAATTTGCTTTCAGAGTGATTACCGATGCCTTATAAACCTGGTCTAATGGGATATGATGAGGAATGTAAAGCTTCTAGTGGTATAAGGAAGAATAGGACAGGAAACAGTAATATATACAGGACTAAACATCAATAGAAAGATATAGTCATGTAGTTCAATATGTAGTGTGTAAATGAGTTAAAGGCCTCAACTGCAACTTTCATGTCACCTTAGATGCGCTATGGATGCTGAGAGCAGTCCATAGCTTTCTATCGCATTCTAAAGGACTGAGAACACAGTCACAGGGAAACGGCAGATAGTAATTTATCTGAGAATGTAACCGGACCTGCTTTTGTTTCCTATGCAGAACTCCAAATTCTGTCTAAAAGGATTTCCTGAAACGAGACATTTTCTCACTACTGTACAGAAAAATAATATTACCGAGACTGGTTAGCATTAATACTAGCAGCATCTCTTTATCTTATCTTTTCCAAGCATAAGCAGCACCGTACATCAAGAAGGGATAGTATTTACTGAGTGTATTTATATAATGCAAAAGAACAGTATCACTGTCACGCAGACATGAGTCCATGAATCTCAACTGGTAACAGTGAGCAACTGCATATATAAAAAGCCTTATCACCATGTATTAAAGAATGTTTTTCTTTGTTTTTAATTATATTTTCTATCTACAGATCAGATTTATAATTTTTTTATTGTGCAATATTAGAGATTCAGCATTCTTCTTGGTAGTATCCTCTGGAAGAAAGGCTCCCTGTTCTCCCAACACTTGGCAGTAGCAGTCATGCATCGCAGGTTGATTGGTCCAGTCCATCCAGCGTAAGCTGATTCCTATGTGGAGAGTTGGGGCTTGGAGGGCCACTGGGATTGGAGCTGTTTGAAGGTGTAGAGTGTTTGGTGGAATCTGAATCAGGCTGTTAAAAAGAGTCACAGATATCTCTGTTAGGAGTTAGCTATGAAAGATCCTTGCTCAGCTGAGTTAAAACAGCATGTTTATATTATATCTGCCATTCTTTTAGTCTTCTCTTTTTTACATAACCTGGCATCCTATTTCTGAATGGCTTCTTTTGTACTATAACAACTTGAACACAATCCTCTTTAAATGAGTATATAGTAGTGAGTTTTTAAAATTTTTTTATTTTTATATATATATCACCTAAGAAGGAAGGAAAAGGCCTCAATTGACTCCTTTTAAGGCTCCAAGCCCAACATTTCACGGAGTTCACAACCTCATCATTGGCTTAAAAAAAACTCCAAGTCTTTAGATAATATACTTATTTAAATTCATAGAAAAAATGATCTAGTACTTAGCTTGTACATGTATCTACACTGAGCCTGCAAAAAGGTGGGAAAATGTGGGATACAAACGTAACAAATAATAATAATAAAGTAATAATCTTCTTTACAACCGTTCAATTCCACAGCCAACCAGGAGGTGGAAGAGTCAGCAGAAGAGAGCAAGAAGTTAATGTGTTGACTCTGATTTTCAAGCACAGGCTCTGATGTGCCTTCCTCAAGCTGAGATAATTCTCAGTTTTTGTTCCACGAGCCCTGAAGGTCACAAAACCTTGGCCATGGTTGGCTGTGGAATGGAATGGCTGTAAAGAAGATACAGCTACAAGATAAGTACTAGCTCATTTTTTCTATGAATTTAAATAAATACATTATCTAAAGACTTAGGGGAGGTTTATTAAGCCAATGATGAGGTTGTGAACTCCGTGAAATGTTGGGCTTGGAGCCTTAAAAGGAGTCAATTGAGGCTTTTTCCTTCCTTCTTAGGTGATTATATACATATATATATATATATACACACATATATACATATACAGTGCAATCCACTTAAGTGCAAGTCTGGGACCAAAGAAATACATGCAGTTAACTGGAGCGTGCACTTAACCGTTGTGACCCAAAGAAGCTTGACATCTGATAAACATATGTACAGTACTGTTTATTATATGTACAGTATACAGTGTACGTTAACTGACATTATACAATCTCCGTTAACCGACATTAGGCTTACTTGAAGTAATCAGTCATAGTCCTCTGTACACTATTGTGTCTGTGAGTTCCATAGACTACGTCTGCCAGACAGTAAAAACTGTCATAGCACTGACATCCAGTGGCCTCCAGATAGGCCCGCACAGTGTTGAGACTCTCCAGTGCTCTTGCAAAAGTGACAGGAGGTTGTTGAATTTCATCAGCATGTGCCTCGCTGCTCATTTCATCATCTGTTTCATCATCAGCCATTGCCTGCATGTAGGCGCATATCTCGACATCGGTGCTGTCGTCAGCTGTTTGTAGATCGTAATCAACAGCTACGTAGTGATGAAACTCCTCTTAAGTAACACCGGCTGGGACGTCAATAGCCTGTTCATCTGACGCGTTTGCAACAGCTGCATCTGTTTCGTCCCTCTCCACATCCTTAACAAAGCTTGCCCGCTTGTAGCAGTTCACAATGGTTGACTGCTTAACATGATTCCAGGCTTCTTTCTGCATATGTAGGGAATCCAACAGTGATAGATTACGAGCCAGTTCAACAGCACGTTTACCCTTGCCAGTCTGGTCATCCATAACGCTCATCAGACGATGCAGCACAAGAGCCCGATAATGTCGTTTGAAATTGGCTATTATGCCCTGATCCATAGGTTGGATCAGAGAGGTAGTGTTTGGTGGCAGGAAGACCACCTTGACATTAGACAGCCTGACATCATCACTGTGTGCAGCACAATTATCACAAAGCAACAAAATCTGACGCTATTGTGCCCACATTCTAGTGTCTAAGTTCTTTAGCCACCGTTTCCAAATTTCCCCAGTCATCCATGAATTTGCGTTAGCATCATATGACACAGGAAGTCGCTTAACATTCTTGAAGCAACGGGGCTGTTTGCTCTTTCCAATGACGAGTGGTTCCAACTTATTACTCCCATCAATATTGCTGCAAAGGAGGATCGTCAGTTGGTCCTTCGACGTTTTACTTCCTGTAGTTTTGGCTTGTTTGAATGCAAGTGTTCCATCAGGAATCGCTCGCCAGTAGAGACCATTTTCGTCAGCATTGAAAATGTCACGCAGTGCAAACTCATTCAAGATGAATCTAACAACTAGAGGCTGTCCAGAGATGGGCTTACCCTCTACACGATGAAGATAAGCACTAATTGCACTGACGTGACATCCTGCCCAATCACCTGTAACCTGGACTGGCTCCTGTTGGAAATAGGATGTTTTTGTTTGTATCTTTTTGTCTGACCCCAGTGTGGCAGTTCTAATATTATAAAATGTTTTGCAGAAGTGTTGTAAGTTGTCTTACAGATCCTTTTCTCTGTGTAAATTTCATTCATGTCAAATAGTGGTTTATGTAGTAATTTCATTCAGCGCCCAAATAAAGCTTGCAGTTTCCACACAACAACTGTTGAGGATTTTCTTGGCATTTGCTCTTGTAGTTACTGCAGAAGAAAACCCTTTGCCGCACAGTAAATGCAGTGACAGATAATAGGCAATAAGTGCATCTGTGCCATGCTTGATAAAACTTTTCTTCACTCAACATGTAATTAAACTCTGGAATTCGTTGCCAGAGAATGTAGTAAAGGTGGTTAGCTTAGCGAAGTTTAAAAACGGTTTGGATGGCTTCCTAAAGGAAAAGTCCATAGACCATTATTAAATGGACTTGGGGAAAATCCACTATTTCTGGGATAAGCCGTATAAAATGTTTTGTACTTTTTGGGATCTTGCCAGTTATTTGTGACCTGGATTGGCCACTGTTAGAAACAGGATGCTGGGCTTGATGGACCTTTGGTCTTTACCAGTATGGCAATACTTATGCACTATATGAACCCTTACAGAGTTGGCCTTGAGCAAGCAGGGTCTGTTTAGGACATGAAAGGGGATCTAGGGTTTTGCCCTCACACCAGGTGGCAAACCTCCTCCATTTGAAAGAGTAGCACCTCTTAGTTGAATCTTTCCTG
The DNA here is from genome assembly GCF_901765095.1 of Microcaecilia unicolor. Lineage (NCBI taxonomy): Eukaryota > Metazoa > Chordata > Amphibia > Gymnophiona > Siphonopidae > Microcaecilia > Microcaecilia unicolor. Next base: position 190,981,900 of record NC_044039.1, on the reverse strand, counting down.
GAAGTCAGGAAGACCTTGGAGACACCCTCCAGAAGATACAAGGAAGCAAATTCTAAGCTCTCAACATCGAAGCTGTGAGGGCCAGACACTGGAGATTGGGATGTAGAAGAGATGCCTCATTCTGCGTGATGCCTCGTTCTTCTGAGGATAACTCTAGAAGAAAAGGGAACAAGATCTGACTGGGCCAGTATGGGGTGATAAGGAAAATAGTCCTGCAGTCTTTCTTGAGTTTCAGCAAAGTCTTCTCCACAAGAGGTGTGGGAGGATCCGCATACAAGAGATCGGTCCCCCAATGAAGGATGAAGGTATCAGATGCTAGTGTGTTGTAGGCCTGGAACAATACTGTGGGACCGTGATTGTACTGAGTGGCAAAGAGATCCACCGAAGGGATGCCCATCACTTGGAAGAATTTGTGGCCAACACCCACGTTGAAGGACCACACGTGCAGTTGCATAACCTTGCTCGGTCAGCCAGGTGGTTGGATTTACTTGCCAGGTAAGTGGCCTTGAGAAGCAATCCATGCTGGAGTGCTCTCGTTGCTACATTTGAATGGCCTCCTGACACAGAAGGCGTGATCTGGTGCCTGCTTGCTTGGTGTAATACATCGCAACCTGATGTCCGTTTGAATGAGAACAATTTGGTTGATCAGCCGATCTCTGAAAGCCTTCAGAGCGTTCCAGATTGCAAGTAGCTCCAGAAGGTTGATGTGAAGATCTGTCTCCTGGGCTGACCAGGTACCCTGAGTATGAAGACCATCTAAATGAGCTCCTCAACCTAGGTGGGATACATCCATTGTCAGCATCTTTCGGGTGTTTGGAATGGAAGTCCCAGAGTCAAATTGGAACGTATTGTCCACCAGAGCAGAGATTGAACCAGCTGTGGTGTTACTCGGATGATATCCGCTAGGATCCCCTTGGCCTGGCACCACTGGGAAGCTAGTGTCCACTGGGCAGTTCTCATGTGAACAGTTGCCATGGATATCACTAACAACATCAACATTTACCAAGCTGTGACTTTCCAATGGGCTCAAATTTGAGTGGCGAGAGTGACAAAGTGTCTGCCCTCGGCACAGGGAGGAAATCTTGCACCCGCTGCATATTTTACAAGGCTCCAATGAACTCCAACTGCTGGAAAGGAAGAAGGGACTTGGGGTAGTTTAAAATGAACCCTAGTAGCTCCAGCACTCAAATAGTTCTCTGCATGGACTCCTGAGCATTGTCTCTCGTCGTGCTCTTCCCCAGTCACTCATTCAGGTAGGGGAATACATGGACTCCCCAGTCTGTGTAGCAAAGCTGCAACTACTACAAAACATTTGGTAAAGATCCTTGGAGCCAACGCGAGGCCAAAAGGCAACATGCAATACTGGAAGTGATATGTCCCCAGCCGAAACTGAAGATACTTCCTGTGACCTGGAAGTATTGGGATATGAATGTAAGCACACTGCAAGCCCAAAGAGTATAGCCAATCTTTTTCCTGAATCATGGGGAGAAGGCTGCTCAGGGAAACCATCCTGAACTTTTCTTTGATCAGGAATTGGTTTATGACCCTGAGGTCTAGGATAGGACGCATCTTCCCTGTCTTCTTTTGCACAAGGAAGAAACTGGTATAGAATCCCTTCTTCCCCTGGTGGAACAGGCTTGACCGCATGGGCCTTTAGAATGGTGAAGGGTTCCTCTGCAAGTACCTGCTTGTGCTGAGAGCTGTAGTGACTTCTTGTTAGGGGGCAATCTAGTGGTCTCTGTCGCCAATGTAGGGCGTAGCCGAGACGGACTTACAAGAGGCCACCTTTCCTGAAAAAACTTCAGCCTCCCCTCAACCGGCAGGTCATCTGGGACGGCCACTTTTACTGTGTCTATGCTCTGCTGGAGCCAGTCAAAAACCCATTCCTGGCTTTGGCTGGGTTGCTGTCTGGGTCTTAGGCACATGCCATTGCCAGGAACAAGCATGCTGGGGCTAAACCTGCTGAGGCTGGAGAGAAGTAGCGTACCTATACCTCTGAGTAGCAGGGACCTCTCTTAGACATGCCCAAAAACCTCCTGGATGAGGAGGCAGTTGCAGAAGATGTCTGGTGGGACACAGTACTGATGGTATCGTTATGTTTTTTTTGATGAGGTCAGTGACCTCTACCTTCTCTCCGAAAAGGCTATCCCCCCCACCCCCCCAGCAAGTGGCAACCGCCAACCTCTGCTGAACCGTCGGGTCCAAGTCATAGACATGCAGCCATGGGAGTCTGTGCATTGCTATACTGAACTCCTGGCTCTTTTGAGAATGGATTCCAACACCAGGGAATGACGAGGCAACTGGGGCCTATCAAATCTCGGGAAAGACTGAATCCGGTACATGGTGTCAATCTTCTTAGGGAGGACAGGGACCGAAAAAGGGGACTCCCAGTTATTCACTTGAATAGCCTGCAAGATCTCGTGAAGCGGGACTGTCACAGCCTCTCTAGGAGGAGATTAGTAATCCAGGACCTAGAACATCTTAGTCCTGGGCTCGTCCTCCACTTCCAAAGGAATGGGAATGGCAGCTGCCATTTCCTTAACAAAAGAAGGGAAGGAAAGGTTCTTTGGTGCAGACTTTCTTTTTCCTGTGGAGGGGGAGGGATCTGAGAAGTACCGTGGATCCTCATAATACTCCCATGAGAGCTCCTCATCGGTGTCAGTGAGAAACTCCTTATGGGAGGGCTGAGACTGAGTCTGCCCCGACAAGGAGGAGCTATGTCCCCGGGAGGTGTTGGTTCCAGTCTCGATTCCAACGAAGCTTCCTTCACCGTCGTCGAGTGGCTGCCGGCACGGGCGGCAGTCAGTGCCGAAGCTGTAAGCAGCACCGGCATAAGAGACCTCCCTGCAGGCTGATGGCCACACGGGGCAGCAACAAGAGGCATGGCAGCCACCCTAGATGCAGCTGCACTCTGCATTATTAGCCCCGCCAATAGTTCAGGGAACAAGGCTCAAAGGCAATTATCAAGGGCTGACATTGGGAAAGGCTGGGGCATGGGTTCAGAGACAAGCTGCTGAACTGTCGGGGTCGGAGCAGGAGCTTAGTCCTGGATACATGGAGACCCTCATATCACCACCTCCTGTATGGAGGGGGAGTGGTCCTCCTGGCGCCAACGCTTCTCGGGTAGCGGGTGTTCCCTCAGTGTCCTGGAACTATGCCGATGCTTCCTGGGCTTCCCTGATGCCAGTCATTGATGCTCCTCGGTGCAGAGGATGATGTTGAATCCTGACATCGCCTTTGGGTTGGGTCAGATTCTGACCAGTCCCAGGGGGCTTGCACAGCAACCAGCATTGAGGCAGTTGGAGACCCACTCGATGCATGGCCTTTCTCAGTGTCGTACGGGATACCGACGTTGAGGTTTCGGACCTGGCTCCAAAAAGTTTCTTTCGTTGAGCCTCTTTGGCCAACTGGGTTCTTTTCTTCATATGAAGACACAGTTAGAATGGGTATGATCAGGGCCCAAACACTGAAGACACCAATGGGTGTCCTTGTCAGAGATGGTTCTATTGCACTGGCTGCAGCGCTTAAAGCCACTGGGAACCTTCAATGACGTGGAAGGGAAAACAGCTGTGGCAAAATCAAAGGACTCAATGGTGCTAAAAAAAAAAAAAAAAGAGACAACTCAATAAGTACAAAGTGAAGAAAACACAACACTCTCTTAGTTAACAGAGATCTCATTATACTGTGGTAATAACACCCCGTGCTTTTGACAGTTTCTTTGCAGCACACATTTAAAAAAGTAATCACGGATCAAAAAAAAATTTCAGGAGGTTTTGTTGTTTTTGCACAATCGTCAACTCAATCAAACTTGGCTTAATAGTAAAAAAACTTAACAGATATTGTCCCAAAAACACATCATTAAAGATTAAACAGCGGACTTATCTAAATAATGTGGTGTTCATGTGAATTTAGGCTCAACCCTAGCTGTAAAGCTCAAATTAATGTGGTCCCGACGGACCCGTTTCGCAATAGCTTCATCAGGAAACCCACTGGTAGTGGCTATAATGCTGCTGGAAAATGGTCACTCCTTTGTGAGTCTCTTTCCTCCGTTAACTAAGAGAGTGTTGTGTTTTCTTCACTTTGTACTTATTGAGTACTTAAAAAAAAAAAAAAAAAGAGGCAAAGCACCAGAAAAACAAAGGAGCAAGCCAGACCTAAGCTCGACTACTGAACACGGCAAAAACAAAGGAAACAAAAAGGGGCCGGCCCCCCCAAAACTGTAAAGGAAAGGCAAAAAAAAAAAGTCCTGAAACAGAAAACAAGACAGAAATAAAAGGAAAAGACAAGGGAAGGCACTAAAAAGATGCTCTGGAAAAATTCTTGAACTGAGCTGTGAGGAGCGACTAGAAACGGCGTCCTCTCCTCACTATGGAAAAAAAGAAAACTAGTGGTCCCGCGCTCTCGCAGTAGGAAGTAAGGCATTTGCGCATGCCCAGTGGGAGCGTGGCTCATGCTCTTAAAGCTATACAAAACTTTTTTCAAGTACCAAACCAGGCGACACAGGACATGTCACCCACATGTGAGAATTGCTGGCGTGCTTGTACTCAGAGGATATAAGTATTCAAAAATTGCCCACTCTAAGTATAAATGAGATAACACCAGTAATTTTCACAATCAAGGGATTCAAATGTTTGGTATCACTTTAAAACACTATAATCCTTTACCTCTTTTTCAAACTCCTGGTCTGGATCTGATGTACTTCGAAGTGGCATGGCTACTCCTGAATCACCAGTACCTGGAATACAAAGAGAGGTCTCACTCTTGTGTAAGTATACTGATGACTCCCTAGGGATGAGCTGCTTCCTCAAGCTATACCTGTGGATGGCCAGGAAATATAGGGTTTGCCTCGCTGCTGCAGGGGCTGCTGTCGAGAGAGGTTAGAGGAGGGAGGACGGGCTCTCTCTCTTGTATTTTCATCTTGGGATGAAGGTAAGACACTCTGCAAAATTAAAAAACAAACTAAATAACCCCTGAAACACACCTGAAAATGTGATTGCATCCTCAGCCAATGACAAATGTTAGAAATATTTCAAGTCTCTTTTTTTTTTTTTTTAATGAGATCTAAACATATAAAACTAGAATTTACAGAAACTGATGTTCACAACACTTACCTAAATGCCAGAGGGAAAGATAGTTAACTACATTTTTGTAGAAGTTAAATACCTTTACTATGTAAATTGGCTCGGAGCTCATTATCAAAGATTTAAGAAAGCTTTAATTACTTGTTTCTTTTATCATGTGTTTAGTGATTGCTTCTGAATTTTAGTTTTTCTTTGGATTGATGGGTTGGGCCTCATCTGATGTACCTGGAAACTTAGATGACAGTTTTTTGTATTAAAAGTTTTCACCTTTGAGTTGTTTATTGTGCTCCCTTGGGGTTTGCATACAGAGATTTGTATCTTTATAAACGCCTCAAGGGTACAGAACGAGGTCTGTAGCCGAGGTCAAGCAGTCCTCCAGAGGAAGAGCACAGGGGGAGGGACCCGGCCATCCGGGTGTGACACCCCACAGGGAATAAGAAGCCCCTTAGCACTTACACCCTGTAATAGAGATCCAAGTGTGGGTTCTCTAACAATTACAATCCAACCTAGAAACCCCAAACGGGCCTACCAGACTGAGTACACTGCACAGGCTGCACACATCTACCCTCTGCTGAGACTGAGAAAATACTGGTTAGTAGAAGGAGTGCATAACCCAAGCGTATTGAACAGTCTGGAGGATTGCTGAGGAACTATCAAATATAATAAACCTTAAACTTGTCTACCAACATTTTACCAGCATACCAAATTTAGAAACTGTGACTAGCCCAGTGGCTCACGTAGCTGGTCTTTATCTGCCGTCATTTACTATGTTACTATGTAAAACTACTGGACAACTCAGATCCATCTACTCTTAAGATGAATAGCATTCAAGGCTCAGGAGGACAAAATATGTTTCAGCTAGGCTGACTTACTGCATTAATTATTCTTCAGATACTTGCATTCTCATTCTATATTGGCTGGGGATGGGTGACAGAAGCCCCAAAATCATAATAATCCTCAGAAAGGCAAGACATCAAATACCTTTATAGAACAGGGGGAAAAAAAAAAGTAAAATCTGGAGAGCCTTGTATATCAAATCCTGTAGTATGGGAAACAAATTTCTAGATCCAGAGGCTGCAATGATAGAAGCCAATTTGGATTTAGTGGTGGTCACAGATACGTGGCTCACGGAGAACCATGACTATGGCTATAATCTACTCAGGAAGGACAGAGTAAGAAAAAGGGTGGAGGAGTAGCATTATATGTTAAGAATAATATTAAAGTAACAGATTTGCAGGACATATGGGGTAAGGAAGAAGTACTGTGGTTTAAACTAGTAAAAGGGAAAGGAAAATGTATTTACATTGGAGTAATATATGGGTCACCCGTATAGTCAGAAGAAATGGACAGAGATTTAATTGAAGACATTCACAAGATAGCTAAGAAAGGGGAGGAACTACTAAATAGGTTACTTTAATATGCTGGACGTTGACTGGAGCATCCCTGCTGCGGGGTCATCTACAAGCAAAGGGATCTTAGATTCTCTATAGGAAGAACTGTTCTAGCAGTGGGTGATGGAACCAAAGCGGGATAGAGTGATTCTAGACCTGGTGCTTACAAACAAGGAGAATGATTCTGATGTTATGGTGGGAGATCATTTGGCATCTAGTGATCATTGGATGGTGTGGTTTAATATTAAGTCGCAGAAAGAGATGTCTTATTAGAGATTGAAGGTCCTAGATTTCAAAACAACTAACTTTGCTGAGATGGGGGAATTTCTCAGGGAAGAGTTAGTTGGATGGGAACAGATGAAGGAAGTAGAACAGCAGTGGGTGAAACTGAAAGGAGTTGTTCTAAAGGCAACAAACCTTTATATTACATAAAAGTAAGAGGAAAAGAAGGTCAATCTGGTTCTTGAACACAGTAGCTGAAAGGTAAGGGGAAAAAGGATAGCCTTTATACATTACAAAAGGACTCTGAAAGAGGAAGACAGGCAAAAAATATCTATAAAATCTAAGAGAAGCTGGGAAAGCTGTCAGGAAAGCAAGGAGGCAAATGGAGGAAAAGATAGCCAATATGGTAAAATTGGGGGACAAGACATTTTTTTAGATATGTAAGCAATAGGAGGAAGTGCCATAACAGCATTATGAGGCTCAAGGGTGAGGGGGAGGAATATGTAGAAGTTGATAATGGTAAAGATGAAATGCTAAACAAGTATTTCTGTTCAATTTTCACGGATGAAAGGCCGGGGGCGAGACTGCAGAAGACAAATGCTAATGAGGATGGATGTATAGTAGATTAGGACCGATTCTCAGAAGACTGTGTTCGTGAGGAGCTGGCTAAACTAAAAGTAGACAAAGCGATGGGGCCTGATGGGATACATCCAAGGGTACTCATGGAACTTGGAGAAGTTCTGGCAGCTCCGTTGTCTGACCTGTTCAATGCGTCTCTAGAATCTGGAGTGGTCCCGGAGGACAGGAGAAGGGCTGGGGTCCCTCTGAACAAGAACGGAAGCAAGGAGGAGGTTGCAAATTACAGACCGGTCAGTCTGACCTCAATGGTGAGTAAATTAATGGAAACACTTCAAAAGTGGAGGATTGTGAGGTTTCTCAAATTGAATGGACTGCAGGACACGAGGCAGCATGGTTTCACTAGAGGCAGATCTTGTCAGAGAAATCTGATTGACTTCTTTGATTGGGTGACCAAACAGTTTGACGTGAGAGGGGCGCTAGATGTGGTGTACTTAGATTTTAGCAAAGCCTTTGACACGGTTCTGCACAGGTGACTGATAAGTAAACTGAATGCCCTTTTGTTTCCCTTCCTCCTGTTTCCACCTATGCCGGGTCCATGTGGGACCGTGGATCTCCTTGCACTACTACTGCTTTCTCTGCTGGTTCTGCCTCCTCTGACATAAACTTCCAGTATCAGCAGAGGAAGCAGTAGTGGCACAGAGACAGCTGTGGTCTCATGCATCTTCACTTCGTGTTAAATAGCACAGACTTGGCAGAAGTGGAAACAAGAGGAAAGGAAATGAAAGATGCTGTATGGATATGGCAGGAGTGAGAAAGAAGGGCAATGCAATATGGGAAGGCAATTTTCCAGTGGGCAGGAAAAGTTGCGGGGCTGAGGAGACTTAGCCTCTAATATTAGGTGCCTATAAAGAACTCACAAAATGCATGTGCTGTAAATGTGTTGGAAACAATATCACAGCATGGGGCTGAAAAGATTGGGGGGGGGGGGGGGGGGGGGGGAAATTCTATTTTAACAAAAAAATAAAGGCAATTATAAAATATGATAAAATTACAGGTACTGTGCATTTTGCTTTATTTATGCATGCATTTGCTATTTAGGATAGATCATCTAGCTGCTTGTGTCATACAACTTACAACCATGTGGGGTGAATTCACCTTTCAGGATCCTATTCACTAAATGACAACAGCTCTTTAAATGATAGGGTTTTAAAAAAGTTTTAATAACTTCCTAAAACAAAAGTCCATAAGCCATTATTAAGATGGACTTGGAGAAAACCCACTGCTTATTTCTAGGATAAGCAACATAAAATGTATTGTCCTGTTTTGGGATCTCGCCAGGTACTTGTAACCTGAATTGGCCACTGTTGGAAACAGGATGCCAGGCTTGATGGACCTTCGGTCCGTCCCCAGTATGACAACACTTATGTTCTTATTCAATACTTAAATTTATTTATTTGTGGTACATTTATACCCCACATTTTCCCACTAGAGTGAGCACAATGTGGCTTACAATGTTACAAAAGGTTACAATGCAACGAGGGTAATGACATGACAAGTCAGAAAGACGGGAAAGTACAGGAGGATTATACAAGGATGCTTGAATAGGTTGGAGTAGTAAATGGGTATACACAAATTGAGGTAGGCGGGGATTAAGCGTTAATTGGTACGACAAGCTTTCTTGAAGAAAAATGTTTTAAAATCTAATTTTAACCTTATGAAATGAAGTACTGAAAATATATATCTATTTATGTGCATTTTTTTTTTTTTTTTACCAATGGGAGATCCATAAGGACTTGCATTCCATCTCCAGGTCCCATATGAGCAACGTGGTTGAAATTTGTTGGGTTGGATATCATTCTTGATCTTAGTTCTGGATCTCTAAGCATTTCTCTGTAATGAAAAGAGACACTCTCATAATTCCATGATAGCCTGTGCACTCTTTCTTTTTTTTTTTTTAGCCTGGCAAGGAAAGGGATAGAAAATAAAACAGAATATTATAATGCCTCTGTATCGTTCCATGGTGCGACCACACCTTAAGTATCATGTGCAATTCTGGTCACCCTATCTTAAAAAAAGATATAACAGAAGAACCAAAATAATTAAGGGGATGTAATTCCTCTCATATGAGGAAAAGATTAAGAGGTTAGGACTCTTCAAATTGGAAAACAGACAACTAACGGGAACATGATAGAGGTCTACAAAATACTGGTTGGTGTAAAACATAAATGTAACTCGTTTTTTTTACTCTTGCAAAAAGTACAAAGATTAGGGGACACAAGAAGTTACATGCTACTACTTTTAAAACAAATAGGAGGAAATATTTTTTCACTCAATGAATAGTTAAGCTCTAGAACTTGTTGCCACAGGATGTGGTATCAGTGGTTTGTGTATCTGTGTTTAAAAAAAAAGGTTTGGACAAGTTCCTGGAGGAAAAGTCCATAGTCTGCTATTGAGACAGACATGGGGAAAGTCACTGATTGTCCCTAGGATCAGTAGCATGAAACTTGCTACTATCTGGGATTCTGTAAGGTGCATATGACCTGAATTGGTCACTGCTGGAAGCAAGATACTAGGTTAGATGGACCATTGGTCTGATCCAGTATGGCTATTCTTATGTTCTTATGTTTATCAGATTTGATCTCTACTGGGGCACAGCACCATTAATCTTCATTTACAATAACCTGAGGGTGTTTTCCTCCATTTTTATATCTTCTTCCAAATACAGGCCAGCCACTGTCTTTGGTTAGAAACTACAAACCACCATGCCCTCCAAACAAGGCCAGCTGAAGGCATGGGCAAGGTAAGCACTGGCTCAGGTGCCAAGCCTCAATGGTGCTGAAAGACTGCCTCACTAGCTCCCCTGCAGAAGCCAACTCCCTGCTCTTCTTGGCTAGTTATAGCAGCTCCACCCCTCCAGCATATCTCATTTTTCTCCATCCCTGGGTTCAGGGATATTTAAAATTAGACCCCCCCCCCCCCCCCCAAGGTCTAATTTTAAATATGTTTTCCCCTCCTGAGCATCGGCAGTGGTAGATTTTCACATAACACTCCTTGCGCTGGCCTCAGGGTCTTCCCTCTGCCATGCCCCTTTGATATATCTTTCTGCTTCATTAGGGTCACAGCAAAGGGAAGACACTGGTGTTGGCAAAGGCAGCGTTATGTGAAAGGCTACCACTGCCGCTGTTCAAAGTGAAAATGCATTTAGAGGCAGACCAGGGAAGCTGCTGGACTGCAGACAGGGGCGAGATCCTGATACAGGTACAGAGGGAAGAAAGAGAGACATGCTGGACAATCTTTCAATGCTACCTCTCCAGTATTCCCAGCCAGCATGGAAAATGAAAATCTGAGACTGTCTACATGGTAGCCTGTAGCACTTGCCGATAAGTAACTGGGTTGGTCTGGGATTTTGTGCATATTAAAATTACATTCCGTTTTTCACCTGAAAAAATGTGATTCACAGTATTCAAGATTCAAGACTTACCGTCTTTGCTGTAAGCGCTCCTCCTCTGGCACCTTAAATACAAATCTTCTTTTACTTCTGGTACGAAGCATTTGCTTTTTGCTGTTATCAGAGGTTTCTGGCACAGTGAGGGCAGACCCTTCTGTAACTGCAAATCAAACACATATAAAACACTATACAATAGTTTCTGGCAAGATATGTATTTCAATGCTATAAGAAAGTTTTATTTTTGAGGATGTAGGAAGGAAGAAAGTAGTGTCACAGATTCTGGGGAACACAGAAATAATAAAATACCACTACCAAGTTCAATTAATACATTCTGGTTCAACTACAATAAGAGGATGAAAAGTAATAATGAACAGTAAAACATATCAGTTCAATTTTCTGTAATATGAAAACAATGTAGACTCAGGTTCTTACAACTGATGCAATTCTTGCTTACTGCTGTCCTCTAAGAATTCCATCTGCTTCTACATGGTCATTTCTTAAATTTTCCACAGTCACTTCCAAATGACTTTTACGACATGTTTGTCTCTACTAATAACTGTACTTCCAATTGCAGCTTCTAACTACCATAATAAATGACAAATATATTTCTAACACCTTCCTATGTTACACATATAAAATATGCTTCTCACTAGGGAGAAAGTAGATGCTGGTCTTCAAAAGCTCTTGGTTAGTCTACAAGGTGCCACTTGCCTCTGTCAATTTTGTTATGCTAGACCGACACAGATATCCCTATATACTTAGTTATACGTGTGAAATGATTGTACTGATTCTTTATTTTCAGATTAGATCTTATGAAACAATTTGTACATGCCATCATGAATTTTAAGCATATTTCCATCTCTTCAACTGCACCATAACTTGATTATTAATGTCTCTCTAATTTTGTCACTTATGAGAATTCAAAGTTAGGAGCAGCTCAGATGGGGACATATTGGGGGCTGTAATGCCAATTTGCAATAGGCAGAAAAAGGAAACAGAAGCTTAGGCAAATTGTAGTGCCATAGAAGACAGTAGAAGGCTAATGGGAGAAGTAGTTTCCACAAGTTTGAACCTAAAGCTAAGCAAGATACTGACAGCAGAAACAAAAAGCTTACTAAGATACTTCAAAAACATAACAAAAAGGCCATACTGGGTCAGACCTAGGGTTCATCTCGTCCAGCATCCTGCTTCCAACAGTGGCCAATTCTACTACAATTCAGACCACAAGTACCTGGCAGAATCTCAAAGAGTAGCAAGACTCCATGCTACCAATCCCAGGGATAAGTAGTGGCTCTCCCCATGTCTATCTTAATAGCAGATTACAGACTTTCCTCCAGGAACTTGTCTAAACCTTTTTTAAACCCAGATACGCTGCTGTTACCACATCCTCCAGCAATAATTTCCAGAGCTTAATTATTGAGTGGAAAAATATTTTATCCTATTCGTTTTAAAAGTATTACCATGATATTTTAAATACCAATTTTACAAACATGGGAACAAAGCTGGAAGGCTCTTGGGGACTGAATTTCAAAATGATAAAGATATTTGTAGGCTCGTTAAAATAATTTTATGAAAAATTGTATTCAAAGCCACTGGGTGAAGGCCTTGAGGGTGAAATATATTTGTTGAGCATAGATCTACCCAACATCTTGACAACTGAGGGGTGACTTTTGAACTCCCCAATTTCTGAGGAGGAATGGGTCATTAAATAAAGTGCACCAAACCTGATGGGTTTAGAGTGGAGTTCTGGAAAATCTTGCAAAATAGCATGCTAAAACTTCTTAAATGAATATTTAACCATATTGTGGATTGTCAAATCTTGCCAAACAGTTTTTCCTTGGCTCAAATAATAGTCTTCCCCAAACCAGGAAAAGACCTGTTGGTCCCATAATCTTATAGTCTCATCTCTTTGCAATGTACAGAAGTCAAGTTGTTGGCCAAGATCGTGGCTAACCACTTGGCCTGAATACTGACTTCTTTACTGTTAGATTCTCCATCCTTTATTGTAGCTGTGTGTTGACAGCTGTTTGTGAGACTGTACATCCTACACCCAGTGTGGTCTGTTACCTTGAAGTGTTTATTCATCCAATGCACTAGGTTCAAACATCACCATATGAACATAGTGTGCTTCTTATGACCCCTGAGGAGGCGGCTGTGTCCACAAACACGGACCCATGTCGGGTTATTCCACTGGTGCTTTTCAGATAAAGAACTTCTGAATACCTCCTCTCAGGCTGGACGTCAGTTTGTCGCCCTCTGCTCCTGTGTTATTTCTATTTGACGTCTCGTGGAAGGTTGTGTCCCGCTTCTGCTTTCTTACATATTCATTAAGAGTCGCCATGTAGTTTTGAATGTTAGGAAAACCTTGGTGTCCATAGAACAGATCAATAAGGATAGAAGGTCTTCACTGTTGGTTAGTTTCGATGCACAGAAGACCTTCGATCACATTCATTGGGGATTTATATTTAGCATTTTGAGCAAATATGGAATCGAGAGTAATTTCAACTCAGCTGTTAAAGTTCTTTACACTAGACCTAGGGCTCGAGTGTGGGTCAATGTACAGCTCTCTGATCATTTTCCTGTTCTTACAGGCACTAGACAAGATTGTCCCTTGCCCCCTTTATTATGTTTTAACTTTGGATCCTTTATTGAGAGAGATACAAGGAAATTCAGGTGTACAATGAATCCAGTTAGGAAGACAAGACTTGCAGCTTTCGCTAATGACTTGCTAGATCACTTAACCCTCGGGACTCTAACAACTCTTAGAAAATTTTGCAGAATATGAGGACTTCTCTGGTTTTACTCTTAATTACCATAAATCTAAGACTTTGGCTGTAGGACCGGAGTTGAGTAAAGAATAGGGGTTGATGCATTCCCTTTGCGTTGGGCAAAGGAGTCTTTCAAATACTTAGGCATTGTTACAGACTGATACTAAAAGGGTTGGCCTTCACCTTTTAGCGCTTACTCAATGCCAGTTTGTTATCTGGAAACATCTGCCCCTATCTTTAAGTGGCTGTACTTGTTTATAGCAAATGACCATTTTTCCTAATTCATGCAAGTTCTACCCATAAATTTTTTGTGGAGATCTTAAGAGACTAGAAAACAAAAAGCGGAACAGAGAATCCTCATGTACAGCAAAAGCAATGAACACAAAAAGTGAGGACGAAGAGGAAATCCAAAAAACCTTTATTAATGATAAAATGACAACCCGACACGGCTGTTTTTCGGCATCAAAGCCTGCATCAGGGGTCAAACAGATCTTGTCACTGAATAAAAGACCAAGGGAAATATGGCTGTAGGACTTCCTTAAAACACAAGAATTAAGCAGTCAACTGTGAAGCGCCTCGACGGCAATACACACAAATGCAGGCATATGTTAGCTGAAGGGCTTGGACATATAAAGGTGGGAGGCTATAAGACACAAGGCCTTTCCCTTAGTTTGGTGTGTTGAAACATTTTTCTTATCTTTTTCTCTGTCCTTTTGGTTCTGCACATGGAATGGTATAACTTCTCTATTCTTCATATGCCTATTTGGAATATTGCATTATATAATTTTTGTTATTTGTTATTGATTTCAACTAAAAATACTACCATGTAACGTCACAGAATGTCCCCTAGTCTTGTACTGAAAGAGTAAACATTCAATTCATGTTTACTCATTCTACTTCCACTCTGGATTTTGTAGACCATCATATCCCCCACCGCTGTCCCAGGCATCTCGTCTCCAAGCTGAAGAGCCCTAACTCTTAAGTCTTTCCTCAAATGAGAGGAGTTCCACCCCTTAATCATTTTGGTTGCCCTCCTCTGTACCTTTTCCAGTTCCACTATATCTTTGAGACATGACGACCAAAACTGTAAACAATCCTCAAGGTGAGGTTGCACCAGTGAGCAATACAGAGGCATAATATTATTCTTTGGTTTATTTTCTATCCCAATTCCTGGTATTCTGTTTTCTTTTCTGGCCATAGCTGCACACTGAGTAGATTTCAATATATTGTCCATTATGAGACAAGGATCTTTTCCTGGGTGGTGATTCCTAATGTGGAAACTAGCATCAAGTAACTATGATTTGGATTATTCTTCCCAATGTGCATCACTTTGAATTTGTCCACATTAAATTTAATCTGCCATCTGGGTGCCCAGTCTTCCAATCTCCTAAGATCCTCCTGCAATTTCTCAGAGTCCATATGCAATTTAATTTTGAATAGTTTTGGGTCATCTGTAAATTTAATCACCTAACTTGTAGTTTCCATTTCCAAACCATTAAAAAATATGTTAAATAGCACAATTCCCAGTAAAGATCCCTGGGGCACTCCACTGTTCACATTTTCTTCAGTGAGAGAAATGGCCATTTAACTCTTACCCTATGTTTTCTACCTTTTAACCAGTTCCTAATTCATAACAGAACGCCGTCTCCTATCCCATGGCTTTTTAATTTTCTCAGGAACACAAGAGAGGAACACAAACAGGAATAGCACATAAAGTTGAAAAGAATCAAAGAAATCAGAATGGCGAAAGCACAAACAGAAGAAAAAATGACATGATGTAAAAAAAGGGTAAGACTTTTTTCAGGTATACTGAGGAAATAAGGATGGCCAGAGGTAGAATTACAAGTCTCCAAAGACGCGGGAGGGCCAATGTGTGGAAAGTGATAAGGGAAAAGAAAAAATACTCAACTAACAGTTTTTTTTCTGTGTTCACTGCAGAAAAATCTGAAGGTGGGCTACAAATGATTGATACCTATGAGCATAGGTGTCAGTTCTGTGGGTGCTGTAGAAGCTTGAGCACCCCTCAATATTGAGAAAACCCCTTCAATGTGTCCAGGGAGGTGTAATTTCTATCAGATTTAGCACCCCAATCATTTTGAAAAGTTGGATCCTATGCCTATAAGAATGACCCCGATACCACACCATTCCCAGAAGATAGCGTTTATGAACAACTTGCAAAACTGAAAGTGGAGAAACCCATGGGAGACGATGAGATACATATTAGGATACTGAGGGAGCTCAGAGAGGTTTTGGTGGGTCCCCTAAAGGATGTGTTTAATAGGTCCTTGGAGATGGAGGGAAGTTTTATAGGACTGGAGAAAGGCTAATATAGTCCCTCTTCACAACAGTGGGAATAGAGAAGAGGTGGGAAACAATGCCAGTAAGCCTTACTTTGGTGGTGGGAAAGATAATGGAGATGCTATTGAAGAAAGGCTATAGAACTTTCTATAACCCAATGGGTTGCAAGATTTGAGGCAACACAGCTGCATTGATGTACACTGTGCTAAAGAAATGATTATTTTTTTGTCTGGGTGAAAAAAGAATCGGTTCAAGGATATGCACTGAATGTGATTAGTATCCGTATTTCATGAGTTCTCATATTTATTCTTTTGGTCTACTTAAATTTCAGCAAATCCTGATACTGTTCCTCACAGGAACCTCATGAATAAACTGAGCAGCTTGAGGATGGGACCTAAAGTTATAAACTAGATCAGAAACGGGATGACTGACAAGTGACAGACAGCGGTGGTAAATAGAAGAAAAAAAGTTGACTAGTAGAGTGCCTCAGGAATCCATCCTGGAGACAATTCTGTTCAATATTTTTGTGAGCAATATTGCCAAAATGTTAGAAGGAAAAGTATGCCAAAGCAGGAGTAGAGGATGACACAGTGACTAATCCACCACGGAGATGTAGTTCAAAGGAGATTTATTCAAGCAACAACAAAACGAGACGACCTGACACGGGCCGTGTTTCAGTGGACGCTGTTGCCTACCTCAGGGGTCAATATACACAACTTAAAACACTGAGACAACTGAGAAGTAATGTCTGCTGCTGTAGCAAAAGTCAATAAAAGCAGCAGCCTCCACAGCACAGCGGTGTGGAGAGTAACGCACTGTGAAAGATTCACAGGTCAGAATTAAGCCTAACTGAATGAATTGACAACAAAAGATTACAATTACTATTGGTTAAAATATAAAACACCAGAAATACATTTCTTCAAAAAGAAAAGTCTAACATGTGGCAAAATAACACATATTCACTCGTAAATTCAAGAAGTTGCGTAAAGAGTTCCACAAATTTACGGATAAATAAGGGAAGGCAGATTTTTAAAAAACACCATTTTACTTTTTTTTTTTTTTACTGGCTGTGTTGGCATTACTGCATGGCAACTGCTAATGTGGCTTTGTAAGAGGGAGGGTTTGTTATTAGCAGGACAAATTATGAGTGGCTGCATATACAGTAGTGACATTCCATATAATATTCTATGTATAAATAAACAGCATTTAAACTTAATACACGATTTTACAGGTAACCAGTGTAAATTTTGAATGACAGAACAGATGTGATTATATTTTTTAACAGAATAAATTAATCTGGCAGTGGTATTTTGTAAAGTTTGTAATCTTTTAAGGGCAAGAATTGGGCAGCCAAGATATATTACATTAGTCCAATTTTTTGTGCAACTATTCTAAAATGATCTCTGTGATCGAAGTTTCTTAGGACACGGTTTCCAAAATAACCTTTTCATTAAGCAAATTGATATGATAATCAAAAGATAATCTAAAGTTATTCCTAATACTTTTAAGTAAGGTTCAAATTGAACTATTTTTTTTTTTGTTTAAAGTCAAATTTGTTACAAAAGAATCAATTTTTGGAGGGTACAGTTGAAAAGGTTTAGTTATCAACATTCAATTTAAGTAGGTGATTTGAAGCCCAATTTTCTACTTTATGTTTACAGAGCTGAAATAAAATAACAATCATTTTGATCACGACGAAATGGCAGCTAATTGTTACATTATCCACATAAGAATAATATTTTAACAGGAAGCAAATGTAATGCATTTCATAGAATATTCATCAGAATGTTAAAATTAACTGGGGACATCGGATATCCCTGAGGGACTCAAATAATTTAAAGACATAGACATAGTTTGACCATTTCATTTGGGGGCAAAGGGTGTAGCTTGGCATATTAGCATATTCATCTGCATACATACATCTCATTCATATTCATTATATTAAAAGAAAACAACACAGACACACATCAGACTAAAATGCTGAATATGAAGCTAGAATATCAAAACAATGTACATATTTTTAACTGAAATGAGCCAGCACCATAGGAAATTTCTCTCATTATGCCCCCTTTCACATTCACACGAATTTACAAGGGGAGAGTTAGAGAGTTGCACGAGGACAGAATTCTAACCTGTCCCTGCCTGTCTCTGTGGGGAAGCTAACCCATCCCCGCCTCAAGTAATTTCTTCCATCCCAGCTCCTGGCCTGCCCTAGTCACTTTGACCCCCTCCCAAGAAAGCCAGATTCTATAAGCAGTCAAAATACTAGTAAAAATAACAAATAATTTTCTTCTGTATTCTGCTAATCACAAACTTATGTAAGAAACACATATCCATGAGCAGCATATGTTCCTCTCTCCATCCCCTTCTATCCCATGTACTCTATTTCCACTTTTCCCTTCCCCAATCCTTCATGTATGTCCCCCTTACCGATCTTTTTTCCCTCTTCCCTGCACCCACCCAAACTCCCTCCACTCTTTTTACCAAGGAAGTTAGAGAAAACAGGAGACAGGGGGTGAGCCTACCTAGCCTGTTATATGGGCTGAAGCCAGTAGGCGGGGATTGACGCCACACTAGTTCACCCAAAACAATAGCAAACGCTATTGAAAACAATAGCAAAAAGATTATTAGAAATAAGGGACTTTTTTTTGTTTATATTTATATCACACATTATCCCAAGCAAATTCTGATTCAATGTAGCTTACATTTGAAAAAACAATTAGACAGAACAATAGAATTTAGTTATATCATGGGTGTAGATGGATATGTCTGAAACATTTAACAAGGTTGAGATTCGTATACATACCCAACTGGGCATTTAAAAAAAAAAAAAAAAAAAAGGCAAGTGTATTTTTATAATATACCACTGCAATCCACAAAACAAAAGGTGCAACCAGAGAAACAATAGCTTGCTGGAAGATGACTGGTAAGAAAAGAACCTAGAGAATTCTTGGTTTTAAAACCTAGAGTTCTCTCTTTGGGAGGTTCTTTTGCAATAAAATTTGCCTGTAGATGTTTGGTGTCTCTAAACACAATTAATTATGTTTCCTTTGACCCAAAGAAATCGCATGAATTTATTTCCCTCAATGAGGGTGAAAGAAATGCCTCTCCAAATGAGACCACTTGTTAATAATATGCTGTTTAAACTGGCTGTGATTGTTTGGCTTTTCCCTGCTGTATAATTGATTTAGATTAATTATAAAGTATTTTCCTTAGTTATTTCTTTGTATCTTGATTTAGCAATTTGTGGACTAAGTTTGAAGGTATTTTTCTTTAATTTTCAATTTCTATGAATATTGTATTACTGACATTTTGCCATGCATTTATGTTTGTTCTTTGAATGTAATATCATTAAACCCATAAAATAAAATTAAATAAAAAAAAAAAAAAAAAAAAAAGAACTTTTCAAGTAAAAGACAAAAGATTGTTTGTTTTGGGCTATCTGGCAGCAAACCAGACCAAGTCATGAGCAGTATCCTATGCAAACTCAAGAAATCTTAATGACATATAAAAAAATGTCACATCTACTTACGCTTAATTTAGTACTTCAAACTGAAGTGGAAGGAAACAAGCATTTAATCATAATTCTAGATATTCTACATTAGTACCTTGCAGCGCCCCCCCCCCCCCTTTCAATTTCATGTGCTACATCCCCCCTTTACCTTGCTTGGGCTGCCACCACCAACTTTCCTTTCCCAATAGCCACAAACTTTAGGCACTATTCTTTAATTTCGGGATGAAAGAGACCTACAGGGAAATTGTACTAAGCATGGTACCATGAGCTGTGGGAGGAAGAGGTAGGGCTGCCACAAAGTCTCCGAATGATTGTTGGCTCACAGTTCCCATGCACAGTACAACCTTCCTGCTCTGTTCGACAGTGCCATGCATACCTCACTATTCAAAAATAACACTTATGATCTGTGAGCTTGTAAGTGGCATTCTTGAGGTTCACAGTCTATTCCAAGAACTGTTGTAATGCCTTTACTGTGACAATCCAGCCTTTTGGGATATTTTATCACAGAACTAAACGGGTCCATTTCATAAAACACATCACAACTTTCCCAAATCAGAGTTCTAGGATTACATGATGTTAAGGCCATTTATAGAAAACTGTGTGTAAAATCTAACTAGTGATAATTGGCTGCTTTATTGTTTTTCAAACACAATGTACCTACCTGACAACTTGTTATTTAGATATATTAGTCGTGGTGGTTCCGAATTCAAAAGATTCAGTGTACCTTCCGCATTTAATGGTCTAATCTGTTTTACAGAGATTGAAAAAATTGTCAGTCATATTTCATAGAAGTATCAGATCAAAAACAAAGCAGTACAACAAAGGAATGAAAGGCACATACCCTTCTTAAGCCAATTGTCTGAACCCATTCCATAGTGTAAACATCGAAGACATCAAGGCCATACTCACTGTACACTGTTACGTAAGAAGAGTTGCAAGCTGGTATAAAAAAAGAAAAAATATACAAAGTTCAGATTGCTAGTTTAATCTTTTGGTTTTATTTCTTATTAAGCACAAGTTTTTCCCCAGTATTTCAACCCCAGGTTAGAAAAGTAATGTAATGCAATGCAAAGATTTCAAACTTTTAATAAAAATCAAACAGGGTCAAAACATTTATGCCAATTTCTGATTGCTCTTTGACCAAGACCCAAGGATACTCAGTTCTTGGCCTTTTAGCAGTGGAGAACTTGCACAATAACATGCGTTTGTTCCTTATCACCCACCTTACTGGGGACACAGTGGCATTATGGTAAGTGCCAAAAAGTAACACTCTTAATTGATAATCAATAGTAAATCTAATTCAGGAACCACTTACCTATTATTTTCAGATTCAGTCTGCCTTTCTAGAATCTTATGGCACTAGTGGTTAGTGAAGCAGCACGAGAACCTGGGGAACTGGGCTCAATTTCCACTGTAGCTCCTTGTGACACTGGGCAAGTCATTTAACCCACCATTACCCCATGTAATATGTAAACTGCTTTGACTGTAACCACAGAAATGCGGTATATCAAATCCCATCCCCTTTCCCCTTCCCTTTAAATATAGTGATCTCTGAATAATATCTGGTTCTTTGTTTCTAGGTCTGCAAGCCAAAAACTTACATGCCAATATTTGCAAACATTTAAAGCAGCAACAGGGATAAAGCAACAGAAAAACATATACATACTACAGGCAACAGGAGTTGCAGGCCACATGAGCTCCTGCAAGCGTGATCTCCGACCATGTGCATCGACGTACACTCCCATATGGCTGAAGCAAAGCAGGTACTCCTCATTACTGAGCTCCACAGCACAAAGGGCATCACAAGGATGCTGGGAGAGGAATGAAAGAGAGGAGTCACTAGGATTTACCAGGTTTACTGACTGTCCATCTCCCTGGACGTTCAATAAAGAGAACCCAGACAGATACCCGACACAGAGCCTGTCCCTGAAGAATGCCATCCACTGTACATTTCCAGGAGCCTGGATTTCATTGAACTTCTTGTGGAAAGGTTTAGTTCTGTGTATTTCGTAACAAAGAATCTGTCGCTTGACTGCTACAAACAAACAAGTTGAGGAGACTTTCTTCAGTGTTCCGGTTGCAATGAACTGACAGCCTTTAGTTTCTGGAAGCTTAATGTCAAAGCTGCTTTCTGATCCATCAAGAGAGGCCCATGGGTTCAAGTGAACATGATGGTTGCGACCACAGATGAGAACAACAATTTTTTCTTTAGGAACCAACTCGATCTGGTACACCTTTTTACAGTCTGCAGCTCGAACTATCACTGCAATTATAATGCAAGTTTTAATGAGTATTAAGAACAGTTAAATGAAAACTGCCAAGCTGTTTAAGGTTCACAAGTTTTACAATCAAGAGTTACACGAATGAAGAGAAAGGGTTAATTTAGTCCAAGTTTTTTAACATATCAGTTTTTAAAAATCTTTAACAGTAGTCGTAAGCTTGGAGAAAAGACAGCTGAGGGGAGATACGATACAGATCTATAAAATAATGAGTGTAGTGGAACGGGTATCTTTCCAAAAATACTAGGACTAGGGTGTATGCGATGACCTACAAAGTAGTAAATTTAAAACAAATTGGAGAAAATGTTTCTTCACTCAACGTGTAATTGAACTCTGGAATTTCTTGCCAGAGAATGTGGTAAAGGCGGCTTAGTGGGGTTTTAAAAAGGTTTGGACGGCTTCCTAAAGGAAAAGTCCATAGACCATTATTAAAATGACTTGTGGAAAATCCACTGCTTATTTCTGGGATAAGCAGAATAAAATGTATTGAACTGTTTTGGGATCTTGCCAGGTATTTGTGACCTGGATTGGCCACTGTTGGAAACAGGATGCTGGGCTTCATGGACCTTTGGTCTGTCCCAGTGTGGCAATACTTATGTAATTATGTACTTATAATTTAATTTGGAATTACATAGTGCCTTTTATCCAAGTCAACAAAACATACTTTCACAGGACTTCAAAATAGGGATGTCAAAACACTCAAATCAACCCAAAGAAGTTTGGGTTTGGGTTTTGTCCCACTGAACTTACAAGAAGAGGAGGATAAAATCTCCATGCGTGTAACAGAGCAAACCAGGACTCAAATTGGTCACTTTGAATTGATCTGAGAGATGAAAACCCTATCTTGGAAACGTACCAAACAGTCTCTGAGACGCAGCTCTTGAAAAATCCATTCAAAGTTCATTAAATACAAGCAGTATGCAGGGCAAGAGTTACTGTCATGGCGTATGCATTCAGTGGGGAGTGGGCTGAGTTGTCTCTGTGGCCTCTAAAAAGAAACTACTATTATAGTTCAGGTGGCTACTGGAGACAGGTGCTATTGCTGTGCTCCTAGTAGCTGCTGGGGAGATAGGCCACACTGCTCTACTCCACACTACTGCTGGGGGAAAGGCTGCTGCTCTTGGAAAGTAGTTCAGGAAGAAGCCAGAAAGAGAGGGAACAGAAGGGAGGAGCAAAGGAGAAGACAAAGAAGTCTCCCCCCCCCCCCCCCAAGAAAGGACAGCTCAAAGAAAAGGGCAAATAATTTTTTTTCCCATGTTCTAAAATGCTTATAAATAATTTTTCACTGCCACACTCCCTCCCCAGTGTGCTCCATTTCACTACAGAGCTTGTCTTGGAACAGTAAGTAATAACCATGCCTTGAGCAAACTTTCAACCCTGGTAACTTCTCCTTTCAGTCTTTTCTAAATAATTTCTCTATTCAATCATGGAGGAGTATCCCAGTGGTTAGTTCAGCGGACTTTGATCCCGGGGAGCTGGGTTCGATTTCCACTGCACCTCCTTGTGACTGTGGGCAAGCCACTTAACCCACCATTACTCCAAGTACAAATAAGTACCTGTATATACTATGTAAACCGCTTTGAATGTAGTTGCAAAACCACAGAAAATCAATATATCCAGTCCCATTCCCTTTCAAAATTAAGTGCTACAGCTGTAGGGTTTAAAAAAAAAAAAAGTATTTTCTCCTGGGAGGACAAATTTCACTGCATTGCACCAAGTCCTGTGTACCAGTTAGGACTACATCTAAAGAACTTTCCCCTTTAGTCGGTTTCAGGATCAGCTGCTCCACATCAGGATGGGCTGGAGTGGGCTTTGACAGAAATTGTTGGGAAGTAAAGCCAGTGCTGGACAGACTTCTACGGTCTGTGTTCCAAAAACAGTAAAGACAGATAGAGATCAAGTATATGTATTTTATACTACATTCATATCATATGCTATGAGTGTGGGTGTTGTGTATCTCAATAGGGGAAGGGAAAAGATTTTAAGGTTGAACTTAGCAAGTAAAATGTTGTTAGCAATACTGATGTATTGTTGGTTTTATCATAAATTGATAATGAATATGACTGTTGGGCAGACTGGCTGGACTGTGCAGATCTTACCATCACGAGTGAGTTCTATCACATACAATCCTTCTTCTGTGCCAATGGCTATTCGATCTTGATCTAAAAAAAGAATGGAAAATACATCACAATATATAAGTAAATTAAAGACCCACTTCTGAGTTTATTCATTACTTAAGCAAAGATTTTACATAATAGTGTCTTCCTGGAAAGAAATAATTATATTCTTAGAAGATTCTGAAAATACCGTACAAAAGCCTTAGAGAGAGAAAGCAAATTACTTCATGAAGTACAAAAAAAAGCTATACTAATTTTATAGCAAAAAGAGGCAATCAACTGTTTTCTCATCATCAACAGGAATGTGATTTATAAAAACTGGTGAAGCTCTTGACACAGCAGGCCCTATACATATGTTAAACTGTACTAATGTTTTAAGTTCTACATCATACTTCTGGTTTTAATTATTTCCTATTCTGTTCATTATCATGAAAGGACAGAAAAAAGAGCAAATGAAATAAAAATTAAGGCAGCCTGAAAATTTTGATAAACTTTTATTTTAACTCCAGGTGCAAAATTGCTCTCTAGACAGGAGAGGAAGAATATATCTGACACATGCGGACTGGAAGGTTTAAAGAAAGAACGTGAATATTTTTCAGTTCTCTAAAGGAAAGCCATAAAATCGCCCAAAATCATTAAATGTTCTGATATGGAACCAGCAGCAACCCGAACAGTAACATCTATTGTAGGATAGATATCCCCGGAAGGTATTAATGCTAGATATGATGATACAATGTATTTTATGGCTGCTGGCGTTTCCAATGCATTGTTGTTCTTTTGTGTCTATTTTGCTAAGACAGTCTACTAAACTAGGCATACCTATGATAGCAGCAGTGGAACTTGCTTTTATAAGAGGCAGGGTACTATCATACGCTTCTTGGGGAATATGAACGACCTGGTTTTTCAGTTTGTTTTTGTGTAGGATGGTCTGTAGTCCCTCTAAGATTCCAACCCATTTCTTCTTCTCAGTCTCGTTTTCGGTCAGGATTAGCAGTGATGAGATCTTGGGAGGTGAACCTAAGAGGGAAGCTGTCACCTTGACAGCCAAAAGAAGGCAGACAGCTGTGAGAAAAGGAACACTCAATCATGCAAGTCAACTTCCCACTGAAAGAAATTTTTTTTACTTAGCCATTAAACAGTTGCCTGTGATCTGCTGATTTAGAACTAGCCAAAGATATTTTGTATCTATTTTGTAGAAACTGCTCCAGGAGGCGCGTGTGTTCCCCTCCACTTATACAATAAGGAGGATGAGTTTATTCCCTCCAGGAGGATGTGCATTCCCCTCCTTTATGAGTTCATGCCCTTGTGATGGGCCATCGTTCGCTGTGAGGAAAGCTCTTGTGATTCCCATTGCGGTTTGCCATACTGCTTTGGAAGCTTCAAATACTGAAGAGGCAGTGGAGCTAGCTGGCCAAGAGGGCACTGTGAAAGTTTGAGTGCTCTCTATCTCCCCTGCTGGTTGATGGACATAACAGTTTAAATTCCTAGAAGTGTTCCTTTGATGAACCAGAGCAGCTTCCAGTATTTGTATATTCTTCCTTTGAAAAGAAACCATTTATTTGTAAACACGGTCAACCACAACTAGAGGTGGCTTTGAAGTCTTCCTACTCTACTCTGACCCACTATTTAAAAATACACTTTCCTGTCAGCATGGTCCAAGTCCAGCAGTCTTATTTATGTAGAACAGGAAGTGAAATATTCTGCATTCTATGCAGATGCAGTGTGTAAACTGGAATTTCTTAGTTTGGCTCTTGACATTTTTCCTACTGTAATCAGAATAACATGACTCTGCATAACATACCACCTACTGGGGAACAGTTCAGTATAGCGAATTTGCAGGTTGTTAAATGCTGGTACATAAGTAAGTACATAAGTAATGCCATACTGGGAAAAGACCAAGGGTCCATCGAGCCCAGCATCCTGTCCACGACAGCGGCCAATCCAGGCCAAGGGCACCTGGCAAGCTTCCCAAACGTACAAAATTCTATACATGTTGTTCCTGAAATTGTGGATTTTTCCCAAGTCCATTTAGTAGCGGTTTATGGACTTGTCCTTTAGGAAACCGTCCAGCCCCTTTTTAAACTCTGCTAAGCTAACCGCCCTCACCACTTTCTCCGCACTTTGTCACCGCAGTGACTAGGGCATCCACTGTAGGCATTTGAAAACAAGCCATATGTCCCTCACGCAGAGGGTATAACTACTCAAGATCTAACATGTATCTAACATGCTCAAGATGCAGGTGCTGTGCTATATTACAGGTCTATAGCAAGAGAAAATGCATACAGTGGTTCTCTTGTACTGAAATGTTTTTTAAATTTAAAAATGTTTTGACCCACTTAGTACATAAACCTTAGGAGGAAATTAGTAACATGGAAGCTAAAACTTATTTTTGGTGCTGGGCTACTACATGGTCTCTCCTTCTATACCTAATCTCTAAACCCACTAAGACTGGCCTCCTTCAGTTTGACCATAGTTAAGAGTACCCTAGGGAAAACAAAGTTGCTTACCTATAACAGATGTCTCCCATAGACAGTAGGATTAAGCACCCAATGTATAATTAAACTCTGGAATTCGTTGCCGGAGAAAGTGGTGAGGGCGGTTAGCTTAGCAGAGTTTAAAAAGGGGCTGGACGGTTTCCTAAAGGACAAGTCCATAAACCGCTACTAAATGGACTTGGGAAAAATCCACAATTCCAGGAACAACATGTATAGAATTTTGCACGTTTGGGAAGCTTGCCAGGTGCCCTTGGCCTGGATTGGCCGCTGTCGTGGACAGGATGCTGGGCTCGATGGACCCTTGGTCTTTTCCCAGTATGGCATTACTTATGTACTTACTTATGTACTTATGTACCAGCATTTAACAACCTGCAAATTGGCTATACTGAACTGTTCCCCAGTAGGTGGTATGTTATGCAGAGTCATGTTATTCTGATTACAGTAGGAAAAATGTCAAGAGTCAAACTAAGAAATTCCAGTTTACACACTGCATCTGCATAGAATGCAGAATATTTCACTTCCTGTTCTACATAAATAAGACTGCTGGACTTGGACCATGCTGACAGGAAAGTGTATTTTTAAATAGTGGGTCAGAGTAGAGTAGGAAGACTTCAAAGCCACCTCTAGTCGTGGTTGACCGTGTTTACAAATAAATGGTTTCTTTTCAAAGGAAGAATATACAAATACTGGAAGCTGCTCTGGTTCATCAAAGGAACACTTCTAGGAATTTAAACTGTTTATACCAAAGACCACAAAATAATTGTTTCTGGGTTATCACTCCAGTCTCTTGCCACAAGTAGATGATTACTTCAACCTGCCTACATACCCTGACAATGTGCCATGGGGGACGATGAATCTTAGAAGTCTGTCCACCCTACTATTTCAAATTTGCATAGCCTTCTTTTCCGATAGTAAATGTAATGCTTACTGGAGAGTGATGCTGCTATCACTAGAAAGGCAATTATTCCTGAAATTGTTAAAAGTATACAAGAATAGTGAAAACTCCAACTTCATTTTACAGTACAGTCTCAATTACCTGACCTAAACAGGACCAACCTGTTGTTGGATAATATAGAGAACACTATATAAACCCCTCAAAAAATGCATAAACAAAAGCATAGAGTTTCTGATTTTCAAAAATTGCTCTAACACAAAGATTTTTAATAGAAATAAATGTGATGATGTCACTGAGAGGGGGTCTGTCAGATATGCCGAATGGTCGAATTACTGAAGGTCGGATAATGAAGACTGTACTTTAGTTCTTTCATGAACAGTGAGAAGTTTAAGTCCCCAGATTGCTTTTGAACTCTGGAGTTCTTTGGGGAAAGCACAACACCACGCATTTCTAAACAAAGAACAAATTAGAATTTGCCAAACTTATATATTTATTGTTTTATACAGTTGTTATAATAGCACCAGAAAGCAGACATCACACCACAGCAGCAGAATAAGCAACTGCTTCTCATTAAGCAACAATAAACCTGACATCTAAAAATAAATGGTCTTCACAACTGAAGTGGGTATAAAGAAACCTACCCTGAATATACATGGGATGTCTTTGCGGGTGGCATGTATTACATCTGGAGCCAGGACTGAGCTCACAGAAAAATCCTCATCTCTGAAGAAAAGAACACATCACAAGATTGAGAAAGAAAATATTAAATATATATATATATAACTAAAGAGAAAACACCTACATCTGTCCTCCGCTGTGCTGCATTTTCATAATTTTCTAAAACTACAAAGACTGACTCAAGAATTCAAGCACAACATGTTGTTTTATTATAATCAAAGATGGGTAGGCTACCCTAATTATTTTCATTTAAACTGATGTAAGCACCATAGATGAGCACTGGATACTAAGTGACTAAAACTGAAGATAAACTATTCTACTGTGTGGTGAAGAAGTACTATTTGGTGTATCATACAGATGTCTTCGCAGCTATTTAGGAACTAAGGAGCTTGTCTACTAAAATGGCCTAAGCAGTAACATGTGAATTAGTGCACGCTGTTAGTGCATGAGTAAAGTAACCATTACCGCACTGGCACGACTAATTCATGCTAATTGCTTAGCCTGTTATCAGGACAGAAATGAGTGGGTTATGGGTGGGGAATGCACATTGTATGTTATCTTACCATGCACCATCACTGTTGCAGTTAGGGTTGAAGCACTTAGGAACAGTGGTGATGCACCCTTACTGGACGTAGCTGGCAGGGATCCCAAGCCCTGCCAGCTGAAGACCTCCCCCTGATGACACAGAAAATGCTGCAGCTCCCTGAACCACCACTGTCGGCAAACACGCATATACAGATTTCAGTGCATGCGCAAAACTAAGTATGTGTAGGCGTTGGCAGTTCAGGGAGCTGAAGCAGACTGCTGAGGTGGTGAGTAGTGTTTCTGATGCTACTGGGGGAGGTCTTCAGCTGAGTTCACCGCCAGCTCAAGTATTTTATTTTATTTTTTAAGTTGAGTAGGGGGAGAGGTGGACAGCGAGTAAAGGGATCAGAGGGAAAGAACATTTGCTGCCTACCCACTTCTTGACTAGGCAACTCAAAACCTATGTCCGGTTATGCTCTTGATTAGGAGACGGTAAGTGCATCTGTGCTCTAAAGAACTCTTCTGTGTAGTAACTGTACAGGAATATGCTGGGAATCCCCTCCCCACAATAGACACTTGTGTATTAGATGCAAAAATTAATACAAAGAGGGGCATAATCGAACGGGGCGCCCAAGTTGTCATGAGGGCGTCCTCGCAGGAAGGCCCTGTTAAAGGGGCGGGGCAACCCGTATTATCGAAACAAGATGGGCGTCCATCTTTCGTATCGATAATAGTCAGGGATGCCCAAATCATGAAATTTAGGCTGATCTTAGAGATGGTCGTCCTTAGGTTGTTTTTGAGATGGCGTCCCCGGTTTTCGGCGATAATGGAAACCGAGGACGCCCATCTCAAAAACGACCAAATCCAAGCTATTTGGTCGTGGGAGGAGCCACCATTCGTACTGTACTGGTCCCCCTCACATGCCAGGACACCAACTGGGCAACCTAGGGGGCACTACAGTGGACTTCACAAATTGCTCCCAGCTGCAAAGCTCCCTTACCTTCGGTGCTGAGCCCTCCAACCCCCCCCCCCCCCCAAACCCACTCCCCACAACTGTACACCACTACCATAACCCTAAGGGGTGAAGGGCTCAACATTTACCACCACAAGTGTAACAGGTGGAGGGGAATGGACCTGGGTCCGCCTGCCTGAAGTGTACTGCACCCACTAAAAACTGCTCCAGGGACCTGCATAGTGCTGTGATGGAGCTGGGTATGACATTTGAGGCTGGCATAGAGGCTGGAAAAAAATGTTTAAATAAATTTTTTTTGGGGGGTGGGAGGGGGTTGGTGACCACTGGGGGAGTAAGGGGAGGTCATCCCCGATTCCCTCCGGTGGTCATCTGGTCAGTTCGGGCACCTTTTTGAGGCTTGGTCGTGAAAAAAAATGGACCAAGTAAAGTTGGCCAAATGCTCATCAGGGACGCCCTTCTTTTTTCCATTATCGGTCGAGGACACTCATCTCTAAATCACGCCCCAGTCCCACCTTCGGTACGGTGCTGACACGCCCCATGAATTTTGGTCGTCCCCGCAACAGAAAGCAGTTGAGGACGCCTAAAATCAGCTTTCGATTATGCTGATTTGGGCGACCCCGAGAGGACGCCCATCTCCCAATTTGTGCCGGAAGATGGGAATCCTTCTCTTTCAAAAATTCATCTGAAAGTCTACGCACTAAGTTTACTGCACTTTAGTAGACAAACCTCTAGATTTCCTAAAGCTGAAATCCAACAAAATTTGAAGATTTTACTGATTATTTCCACACTATTATTAAACAAAAAGAAATTCTCTTGCACTTCATTTATTTTTTTTTCTGTACTGCATTTCTCATAAACAAGATTGCTTGATGTTAGTAATAGCCTCAACCTACCCTTTATTTAGTTTCTTCAAGCTCCTCTGGGCTTCTAATTCATTATGAACTCTCATTTTTCCCTTCTAACTTACTTTAGACTAGTCACTGTAGCCAACAGTCTTCAGCCATCATGGGCCCTAAATTTGGCCAATAGGTGTTGCCATTGTACAATAACTATAACTTTCCCCACCACCAACTCCAGCCCAGTGACTACTGCCTCCACAATATCTCTAGTCTCAGTTAATCCATTGAACAGCAGATATGAGCATGGAATTGAACTAGATCCCTCTACAAGACAGTGCCCAGGACTACAACAAACCTGACTCTAGACTTTTAACTTATGAACAGAGATTCCTATTAGAACAAACCTGAGATCCAGTACTTGACTTGCAACCACTCCTGGTTGTGTGGATTTTCCTTCAGGTATATCGTACAGGAAGAGTTTGCAGTCACACACAACTGCATAAGCTCTCTGCCACCCTTTTTTCACCCCTGTGGGCTTTGGAACCTGTAGGGAAAGAAATTAATAACTTTTACTTTGATGCTTCTGAGACTTTCCAGGCAGAACCAAGGTGACCCATCAAAAGAGGATTACACTATCTTTTATGTATAGATTTATGGCGTTCTGCCCTTGTGCTCTTACTCACAGGGTGCATTGGGAGACAGGTTTACATGTGCATTATGATGAGGCTGATTGAAAACAAATGGAACCTGCTTTAGCTATCAATATCCAAGAAAATAATTACAAAGTATTTTATTGGCGATTAACTCCAGAGAATTTACATCGTTATTTTTCCTTGCTTCGACCCTTTGCTGGCGATAATGTGGTCAAAGGGAAATTATGGGCCATATTTGGTGGAGCTGTCCTAGGGTTTGCTCTTTTTAGAAAACGATTCAGTTTTGCATCCATCTGTGAAATGGCTGGGAAATACTTTGGGACCTGGTTACTTTCTTATTAAATAGAAAAGTACCTGCTCTGACAATACCAAAGAATACTTTACTTAGATTTTGCTTCAGTGTGGTTAATTATTGCAGGTAACTGGGAAAAAGTGGGCCCCCCCCCTCCAAATATACATGGTTACTTAAACTTTGGTTTCTATACGGTATGGAGATGTTATCAGCCCAACAGAGAAAATCTATTCGTAAATGGGGAAAGATCTGGAAACCTTTGATTTGTACACGAGAACCTGAGCAAATAACATGAGTAGCTTTGCTTCATTTCTTTTTATGTTCCTACTTCAGAGACACTCTTCTGTTTTTGTTCTTGCTGATGCAGGTGTGTGTATGGGAGGGGAGGTTGGATTTGATTGTTAGAGTGTTGCTTATAGGGGTTGTGTGTGTGTGTGTGTGTGTGTGGGGGGGGGGGGGGGTTAACACTGTTTAAAAAATGTATACATTGAAGGAGGCTGATGCATATTTGTAACTTCTCTCTGCAGCTGAAACTTGCTGTTATTGTATTCAAATCTTTGGCTTGTTTCTTTTGTTCTCCAAGTTGATTCAATAAGTAACAAAACAAAACAAAACAAAAAAAAGACAACGACAGCTGTAGTTTGTAAGTAATGATCAGAGCAGGGTTACTTTTTTTTTTTTTTGTGAAGGTCACTGTAAAAAGTGGAGTTGTTTACCTGTAACAGCGATTCTCCATTAACAGGAAAATGCAGACACACTTGTCTGTAGGCTGCCTGACTAGAATTGCCCTCTCTAGATTGATAATAGAATATTCAACCAATGAGGTAGCTTAGACTACTTCTTACTCTGGTGATGTCAGCACCCTCCTCAGTTTGGCATATAACTAGTGTGAATTTAGGTCAAAAATGGGTAGGAACTGCATAGGAATATAGATCTCCCAAGGAATCTCTACTATAGCACATGAGACAGCATTCACTGACTTTGAAAGGTCTTCATATACAACTTTTTTTTTTTTTTTTTTTTTTTAAGGGGAAGGTAGGTGGGGAGCTGTCTCTGCATTATCCTGTTGTTCACGGAGAATACCTGTTACAGGTAAGCCTTTGGGCACATCAATGGTAACAAGTAAAAAATGTGTTTGTACATATTAGTAATACACAGATATCAGGTGGTAGTCGCAAATGCAGAAAGCTTCCTGCCATAATTCTGCAACAAGGATATTCAAGGTTAAATCAGCTGCAACAGTATAATAATTAAATATCAATACAAAATGTAATATATGCATGTAAAAACAGGGCTTATGTTTTGGGGGAATGCCTGGAACGCAGTTCCGCCACTTCTTTACAGAGTCCACAGCAGCAGGGATGTTCTGCCCCAGCTCCTCTTTTCCAGACAACCTTGAGGGAAGAGAAGGAAAGGGGGAGTCCACGGCAGAATGGAGAATAGTCACTCTACTCCCTTTTCCAACCCCTTAACTCCTGTTGCTTATGACCCTGGACAGACCACCATCTCCCCCATGTTCAATAGTTCCACGTCCTTTTTGTCTACAAATTAAGGTGTCTTTTACTAAGCTGTGGTAGCATTTTTAGCGCACTCTAAAAATAAGCGTGTGCTAAATCAGGGGTGTAACCAGACTTCGGCGGGAGGGGGGTCCAGAGCCCGAGGTGAGGGGGCACATTTTAGCCCCCCCGACCTCCCCCCTGCTATTGCTGATCCCCACTGCTGCCGCCACCAACTTTGAGGACCCCTGCCGACGACCCTCTTGACCCCCTCCCACCGATGACCCCCTCGCCCCCCTCACGCTGCCAACCCTCCCCCGCCGCGGGCTACCTTTGCTGGCGGTGGACCCCAATCCCCGCCAGTCGAGGTCCTCTTCTTCCTGCAATGGCTTTGTTCTGTTTCTGACTTTGCAGATCTGCAAAGATTAGTTCTGTTTCTACGAGTCTGAAGTCCTGCACGTACAATGTGCAGGACGTCAGAAACAAAACGAAGCTTTTTCAGGAAGAGGAGGACCTCGGCTGGCAGGGATTGGGGTTCCCCGCCAGCAATGGTAGCCAACGGCGATGGCGGTGTCAGGTTGGCGGTGGGGGGGGGGGGGGGGGGTCGAGAGGGTCGTCGGCAGGCGGGTCCAGGGCCAAATCTACGGGGGCCCAGGCCCACGTAGCTACGCCACTGTGCTAAACACTACAGACATCCATATATTCCTACGTTGGAGAAGGAATAGGACTATGTGGCTGAGGGGTGGGGGGAAGAGATAGAAGGCTGAAACGGCAAAGATTCTGGAGGAAGCTATGGAGCATATGTCACTAAAGAGGGCTGCTGTAAAATCTTTTGAAACAGCTGGACAAATGGAGGTGTTTCACTTATAACACTTTTCCTTTAATAAAGGCTGTGGTGGTAATGGTTTCTATTAAATTTAAGTAAAAACATCTGAGATTTGTCCACAGTCCATTATAGAAACTTATGTTTTCCCTTTTAAGATTTTATTTTTAACAGATTTGATCTCCAGTAAGAAGAGTGTAACTCAGTATTTCAGGTGTTTTACAAAGCTAATGGTATGCGAGTTTGCTCCTGAAGTAGTAAGGCTTTAGAGGATGGTCTGTCCAGGCATAGAAGCAAAGGGCGAGGACATAGGCGTAGTTTGACTATTTCATTTGGGGAGGGGGTGGGGGGGGGAGTGCAAGGGATAGAGAGTTCAGATTGGTGGAACAGGGAAAATATTCTTCCCCTCCCCTCAAATAGGCATTGATTAGTTTACTCTCCCCTCCATTTCCTTTGTGTTTTCACCTTTTCCTTGTGTTTCCCTTTACTCCCCTATACTCTTCCATTTGCCTCCCCTCCTCACTTTTCCGCACACTTTCTTCCTCCCCACATCTCCATAATTCCATTTACCGCCTTCCCTCATCTCTTCCTCCACTTGCTGCTCTCCTCTAAACCACCCTATTCCTCTTTACTTCTTTCTTCTTCTGACCCTTCCTACATCTTTCCTCCCCACCCTTCTCAGCAATTCTTCCCTTTCATCTCTTTCCTTCCCCCTTCCTCCCCTGCCTTTCCTCTTGCTTTTTTTTCATCTCTTCTCTCCACTTTTCTCTCCCTTCATTATCTCACATCCTCCCACCCCCCATATCTCTGCCATCTCTCACCTTCCCACTCCCCAGTACACACTGCTGCTCTCTTCTTTCCCTTCCTTCTCCTAATACACTCCCTCACCTCTCTCCCTTTCTCTTTTCCTTCACCATCCTGGAACTCTTCTTCTGGGGCAGCAGAATATCTTTTTACTTGGAAGAGCCAAACAAGCCAAGCTCTGTCCCTACCCCTTTGCACTCCCCCTGGTGTTGATGCTGTATGGGACAAAAAAGTTGGTAGGGCCATGGTCCCTGTGACTCACTCCATTCTTCTGCCTATGCTCACCTTCCTTTCCCCTCCCCCAGCACACTCTTCTCTTCCCATCTGCCTGACACTTTGTGAAGTAATATAAAACCCTCCAAATGGACACAAGATCATACCATACCAGCAGAATCCTTTACTTCAGTTGCAGAGACACAGCAAGACTCTCACCTGATATAAAATAGGGAACCAGAAAAAACATGCAGACAAAAACTAAAAGAGGTGCAGGATTCTGCATGTCGTGCAACATCAGAGAAACAGAAAGAAATACAGTTCTCCAGTACAGTACAAAATAAAGCCGACACATGTAGATTAAATCACTAAACTGAAAATAAAATCATATTTCCTACCTCTGTAGTCTGGTGATTTTATTATTCCAATCATCTTGTTCCCAATCTTTGGCTCTGCTTTCCTCTGTCTGTGCTCATAACTCTATTTCCAGGGCCTCCTTTCCATTTGCAATTTCATTTCTCATCTCCTGCCCTATGTCTGGTACTGATCTTTCATGTTCAGCTTTCTTTGATTTCTCTGCCTCCTTCTCAAATTTATATTGTTTTTAATCTCTCTTCTCTTCATATGTAGCCTGTCTTTCCTCTTACCTTTATGTGCAGCCTGTCTCCCCTCTTCCTGTCCCTTTATGTGCAGTCTGTGCAGAGACACAGAGAGACAGAGACAGAGCCAGGCCCGAGGAAGGGCTGCCGTAGCAGCCACTGTCCCTCACTCACTCAGGCCGCCACTGCCCCCACCCCCTACCTTCCTGCGTCGGTGCGTTTGCTCCTCCCCGGCCTCCCAGGTTTCAACCTATGCTGCGTAAGCCAGCATATTTGAAAATATAAGTTGAGATCAAATAACAATGCTGACAACAATAAAGAACGACAATATGGATACAGCAGCTCATAGGTTTGCTTGCTTTGTTTTGGGTGAACAACTGCATGGAGGAGAGGGAAAGGGAGACTAACCTAACTGGATTCATCTTTTTGAAGTCATGCCGTCTCCTGTTCTCAATCTAACCTCCTTAGTTCATTCTGACTCCTCCACCTTTTGCGGTCAGTCTTCCCCGCCACCATCGCTTCAAACAAGAGGCTCCAACCTGACTAACACTGTCTGTTCTGGCTCTCTCTCCTCCTGCGGTCCATCCTCCCCACATCCCTCTTCAAACCGGAGGCTCCTTACCGATGCAGCGGTTCTGAGCTCTAGAAAGAAAAAGAAAAAGATAAAGCTGTTGATAAAGAGCCACGTGCTGCAGCACTGACAGCCATGCTCTGCTGGAACCTCCCCCACTGCAGCAGGAAGTGTGTCACAGGGCGAGGTTCCAGCAAGCCTTGCTGTCAGTGTGGGCTCCATACTGGCAGCTTTATCTTTTTAGAGCTCTTACCCACTGTATCAGGAAGGAGCCTAGAGAGATGAGCCACAGGCGGTGGGGGAGCCAGAAGGGATAGAAGACAGAGGAGAAAGGGATTTATGATGGGGCACAGGGGAATGGGGAAGATTATGTCGGCACCCAATCCAGCAACGTTTCAGGCAATGCCCCCCCCCTCGCTCCCCCAAACTACACCATGGGCCTTGCTCCCCCAAACTACACCATGGGCGAGAATATTAAAGAATTCAGAGTTTATTCAGAGTGGAGGAGTGGCCTAGTGGTTAGGGTGGTGGACTTTGGTCCTGGGGAACTGAGTTCAATTCCCACTTCAGGCACAGGCAGCTCCTTGTGACTCTGGACAAGTCACTTAACCCTCCATTGCCCCATGTAAGCTGCATTGAGCCTGCCATGAGTGGGAAAGCGCGGGGTACAAAAATGTAACAAAAATAAAAATAAATAAATTTAACCTCACACTGCATACTTTAAATATGCCAGACATCTTTTGTTTTGGCTCTCCTGCTTCATTTTGGTTTCCAGCACATGATAACCTGCTGTAAACTGGGCTGTGGCGCAGTAAGTCCTTATTTGCACCTGCCTGAAAGGTTTTCCCTGTTTTGTTCATCCCTTCTGTTAAGCAATTGCCCTGGCAGATTTCCCACTGAAAAGCTCAGATCTCAATTCTCTCTGGAACCTGGCACGCTTGAGCTGATCAGTAGATGTCACTGTTGTGCAATGACTGTCCTTCCAGAGGCTATGAATACCACTTCTATATCATCCCCAACCTTGGTCAGCCAGAGAGGGGGGAGTGGGTGGAGGCCAGCTCTGGAATCAAATAGTGCTGCCGATCCTTGTGCTGAAACTTGGACTTCAGGCAGCAGAGAGATTAGTGCTAGAGATTGGCCACTTTTGGTGTGGCACAGCAAAGCCTGTAAAGTTTCTGGGCATTATTGGGAGGATGGGCTAAATAATGGAATGAATTAATACATACAAAGTAAAAGAAAAAAAACAAAGAGCCCTGAAAGTGTCAGAAAAATCCCATGGGGAATACACAAAACAGTGAAATATATTAAGGGACCTGTTTACTAAGTTGTGTTATAGGTGTGTTAGTGTTTATAACACGTTAACCATGTTTGTACACGGTTAGCGTGTGCGCTAATTGTAGGTGCATTAAAAAAACTAACACGCCTTAGTAAACAGGGCCCTAAATTTGTTACAAAAAATGTTTTGTAGATTAGAACACAATGTTATAAAACCAACTTACAAAAGATGCAAGTACTAAGCTGTTAACTTAAAAAAATAAAGAAAGGAGTTTAAAAGAAGGCATGAAAACGGAATTTAAACAAAAAAAATAAAACTAACGTACAACACTGGAAAAAATAAGATTTTCTGATATATTACGTTTAAATACCACTATGGTGTCAAAAGGTGTGTCATGCCACAGTACTATCTCGTGCAGTATTTTACTGAATTATGATAATCCTTGTGGAACTACTTTGATAAGTTTTAATTAAATTTAATACATCAGAACTTCTTATGTTTTCTAGCTGTGCACCTTAGTTTTATTTTTTGTTTAAATTCCTTTCTTTAGTTTTCGTGTTCATGAGAAATAATGACGATGTCCTTATAAAAGTAATGCACAGTATAGCATTTTTTTGAACATCTTGGTATTCAGTTAACTATCAGGCTCTGATTTATACACTTTAACTTCAGATTTTAAATAATTATTAGTTGTTCTTTCCGCATGTTCAGAATGCACTGACATGCCTTCTGGCACCATTATGCTTTTTAAATGCCACACTGAGCTTGTACCCAAACCAACTGCCCAGCTCCTATAAAGTTCATATATTCATAGAAAGTAAAATAATCTTTTCAATAGCAGTATAGGATCTGTCAGAAGCTATGACTCCACTTTTAAGGCCCAATTTATCGAGCCAAACACAATTTAAAGTGGGCATGTATGTGTCATTGATCCAAAGACTTTTGCTACCAAATATTTTTTCTTTTTTATATTACATGTTCATCAAAAATTTACTTTTTATCAAAATCTTTCAGACAAAATCCAACTACTTAACTTAAAAAAAAAACTTCATCTTCTTTAGTTATTCAGTTCTTTAATTCTTTAGTTATCAGCCTTCGGTCTTCCAAAAGACAACACACATTGTGACAAAGGAGACTTCTCATGCCAACACGAATCCATGTTTCTCTAAAAGCTGTATCAAGGACTGTCTCCGCTATCAAACAGGCAGCATCTTCTTGCATGGCATTTTATCTGTTTTCTACATTGATAACAGCTCAGTACTCAAGTCTAAGTTGTTTTTTTGTAACGCTGTGCTCTAATTTACAAACATATTTTTTTGTAAAATTTAATATAGTTCAGTATTTTGTGTTTTCCCCACCGTGTTTTTCCTAAGATATTGCTGGATATATATATATATATATATATATATATATATAGACTGATAGATATCTCTCCATGTATCTATAGATATTATTTATCATTGTCTGTTTTACTATGGCTTGCTAAATGTACTTCTTTTGTTTACAAACAAGTGTTTCCTCTTATATAAATTCCATTTACTCACATACGTATTCTTAAACCAATTACAATAGATACGCCACATCTCTGTTCCCAGTGAGAATTTTGTTTATCGTTCAGGTTATGCATTTTCTTTTCATTAATATGTATTTCATGTTTCTGTTTTCTTCTGTAAGACACATTTTTGTAAAGCTATATGACTATTTATATGACATTTTAGTTGTTTTTTTACATGAATATAATACATACAGCTGATTTAACCTTGAAAACCCTCGTTGCAGAATTATGACAGGAAGCTTTGTACCTTAGTGACTACCACCAGGTATCTGTGTATTACTAATATATACAAACTTTTTGTTACATTTTTTAGTCTTCTGTATATGTACATGTTTTTAAATGATTACATATTGTTTTATCTGTATTTTTATGTATACAGGCCTCTGGTGCAGGCACCATGCTGAAACAGACCATACTGGGTCCTTTAACAAAATTTTGCTTCCTCTGATCTTTGGCTCTGCCTTGTTGTTCCATCTGTGGCACTATATACTTTTCCTTTTGATTCTATTTAACTTCTGGTGCCATCTCTCTCTCTGGTCTGCTTGTTCTTATAGAAGTAACTTTGAAAAATACAGAGTAGGTACAATTGTATGTACATAAATTATGGAACATATGGGTCCAAATGCATACGTTAGATCTTGTGTCACTTTACTCATTTGTACATGTATATGAATAAGTGTGGAAAACAATAAAATATGTTTTATCCTTCAAGTCACTTGTTAGTTCAGTATTTTTACCTTCACACAGCCTTTGTATGCAGTTCCTATTCCCCTTTGCACATCTACTCCAAGAGGTCTTTTTGCTTGCTCTGGGGGAATAGGACAGACCTGAGGTGCACTGTCTTTGCAAAAAACATGACAGGCAAATGGACACACTGTTAGGACAGAAAATATGTATTGTAAGATTCTCACAATGTAAAGAAACTCAACACATAGAAAAACTAACCCCTCCATTAAGATTAATCAATAGAAAAATAGAAAATTGATAACAGTTCACAGAATACTACAAAGATTGTTTCAGCTTGTAGATAACCTTACAGCTCCACCAGCCCATGGAATCTTGTCTTATAATTCCCAACCATCTGGCCAGGATTTAGTCAATTTCTTTTCTAACAAGACTGAGGCTATTCATGTTGATCCCAAAAGAGATCAACTATCGCTTACTTCAACTAGTTAACCTTCAGCTGAATTTAGTTCAGAAATTAGAGCAGACCAACTGTGGGATACATTTCTCCCTATCACTTCAAATGATGTCTCTTCTATGTTACAGAAACTTGTCTAGTCGTTGTGTACTGGACAAATGTCTCTCAAGACTATTTTCCAACCTTCCAGTTTCAAGTATTTCATGACTAGTTCTGATTTTTAACAAGGAACACTGCCATTAGATATGGGACATACAGCTCTTACTCCCATACCTAAAATCACAGGATCTACATTTATCTTATCCTTCCAATTTTAGACCTAATGCCGGTATTTCATTATTCACTAAACTTTTATACATTTATAAGCAGGCAATTATCTGAATATATAGAAAAATTCTAATGCTTACATTACTCATAATTTGGCTTTAGAGCTAAACAGCACCAAA
The DNA here is from genome assembly GCF_901765095.1 of Microcaecilia unicolor. Taxonomy (NCBI): domain Eukaryota; kingdom Metazoa; phylum Chordata; class Amphibia; order Gymnophiona; family Siphonopidae; genus Microcaecilia; species Microcaecilia unicolor. Next base: position 190,941,929 of record NC_044039.1, on the reverse strand, counting down.
ACCTTGTTAACAATGTTCTCAGTGATCCTAGAGATAAGGAAATCTTTAAGTCAGGGTAAACAGATCATTTTTATTACAGCATGATATTTCTGCCAAGTTTGACTCTGTGGATTATGATCTACTACTGCAGAGATTAAGTGAAACTGGGATGGTAGGAGCTGTTCTGAGTTGGTTTAAGGATTTTTTGCTCAATCGATGCTACTGTGTTTGGAAAAACGGCAAATTTTCTCAAAGTTGGCATTCAACTTGTGGAGGGTTCACACCTATCGTCTATGCTGTTTAATTTGTTTGAGCTCTCTGAGATTAATTTTGCTGGCTGACTGTGAAATATTATTTTCATGTGCTGCTGATACATTAATACTGGTTCCAGTATGCATAATATTGGAGGATAATTTTGAGAAAATATTCTGCTGTACAGATAAAATTCGATACTGGGCAAATACTAATATGCTTAAGTAAAATGCTAACAAGACCAAAGTTCTTAGGTTTCGGAAACCATCTGTTCTAATCGCTTCCAAAATTACACTGCCTCTGAGCAAAACTCTATACATTGATAATTCAAAGGTTCCTGTTGTTATTTTGCATTCTTTTCTCACTTTTGAACCTCAGGTTGCTAATTTATAGAAGAAAACTATCTTTTGATTAAGACAATTGCGGTTAATTAGATCATATTTTAATGAGCACCATTTTGCCCTACTGGCCCAAATGTTGGTTTTGTCCCAATTAGGGTATTGCAACTCCAGCTGATATGATAGTATCTTTGGGTATCTTCATAAGCTCCATTAACTCCCTTTAAAAGCTCAAATAATTTTTTAATTGCTTGCACTATTTTTCATATATTACTTCTTCACCAGATTTATTAAGTCAACTTTTGTCTCAATCATCTTTTTCTTCATCTCAGGGACATAATACATTTCTATTAAGATATCCTACTGTTAAAGGATTAAGTTACAAGCGTCAACTAGATTTGATGTTTAAGTATCATGCCATTGTTACATGGAATGATCTATCCCAATGTATTAGAACTGAGCCAAAGTACCTTCAGTTTCGAAGAAAACTGTTTTTTCTTTGTAATTTTATGTTATTTTTATAAGGTTTAATGTATCATTGCTTATTGTAATATGTCTGATGTAATTCCCCATATGTATTACATGGGCTTCTTATACTATAAATTGCCTTGAACCACTAGTTGAGACTTGTGCAGTAAATTAAGTTCCAGAATACATTAGACTAGAAAATGAGCACTAGGATTAGAAATGAGAAGAATACTACAAAAGGTTTATGACACTCAGTGAGAAGAGGCAAGGGTGCAAAGTTGGAAAAAGGTAACAACGACTGTATAAAAAGGTAACAACGACTGTATTGCGATAGAAAAAAAAAATACAGTAGGAAGGAATCATGTAACAAAGGTAAAGGTAAGAAAAGAACCCACATTTCCTGAGTTCTTATTAGTCAAGTAGTTTTCCTCCTCCTTTCTTGGGCTTCCAACTCAATTAGAACCAACCTCTACTCGGGGGCGTGTCAAGATAGCAGTGCACTCGGTTGTTGTGTGAGATGCTCTGCAGATTGCTGATACCTTTTATTGCTTTTTACTATTGAAAAAGTTAGATTTCTTCTGTCCCGATGCCACACACGAAAAGGAAAGGCTTGACGAGAGTGGGGTCCCCGCCTTCCTCATCCTCGTCGCCGATTCAGCCAACTCTTGAGCGTTTCCTAACCGGGAGCCCCCTGGCAGGAACGAGGGGGGTAGATCCCGCTGCAGAGGTAACCGGAGAAAAGGAATCTCTGCGGGAAAATGAAATATCTTTGTCTCCCCCCTCAGCTTCGAAAGTGCCTCCATGTCCAGCAGCGGCAGCAGTTAGGAAGGGAGACGCGAATCTTGCCGGAAGTGCAAAGACTGAGCCCCCTGGTCGGAATCCTGACTTGCTGCAAAAACCGCTGGAGTACGAGTCCCCAGACTTATCTGGTGACTCAGGAAAACCAACGGAGGTAAATTTAGAAAAGATATGGTTTATGTTAAAGAAAATAGATACATCTATACAAGAATCTCGAGGAGAGGTAAATGCTTTAACTTCTAGATTTGGAGAATTACAAGGAATGGTTGAATCAGTGAAAGATGAGCTCTCTACACGAGTTAAAACTTTACAGCATGAAGTAGACCAGTTTTGCGAATTCAAATCAGCTGTTGCAAAAGATAAAATAATTCTTCATAATAAAATTGAACAAATTAAAAATTTCAACAGACATTTAAATCTATGAATCCTGAACTTCCCTAGATCTCCTGGAATTTTGCCACTAGAGTTGTTTAAAGGATATCTGAATGAAAATTTAAAGATGCCACTTGAAGCATTTGCCCCGGATAAGATCTTTTACTAGCCTCAACGTAAGGGAAAGGAGAGGGAAGATGAAGGAATCATAGAAAATAAGAGTTTGGATCTTAATAATTTATCAGCAATATTAGAACAATCGCTGGAAAATATAGAGAGGGCAACGCTTTTAATGTTGTTCATTTTTGAACAAGATCTAAATGCAGTACTGAAATTGTACTTCAGAAATTCACAAATGTTGTTTGCTGGGGCCAAAGTTTGGATTTTTCCTGATGTTACCAAATCCACTCAACAAAGAAGAAAAATTTTTCTACAAATGAACAGAAAACTTTGGCTCTGAGTGGAACTTTCCTTTTGACCTATCCTTGTAAATGCATTGTTCGCTTGGGATTAACAAAATATGTTTTCTTCTCCCCAGATCAATTAAAATCTTTTCTCCGCTCACAGGACAAATCCCTCCTCTCTGTACCCTTCTCCACCACCGCCAATTCCAGGCTCCGCCCTTTCTGCCTCGCCTCTCCCTATGCTTGGAATAAACTTCCTGAGCCCATACGCCAAGCCCCCTCCCTGCCCATCTTCAAATCCTTGCTCAAAGCCCACCTCTTCAATGTCACTTCGGCACCTAACCATTATACCTCTATTCAGGAAATCTAGACTGCCCCAATTTGTTTGACTGCACATTTTTGTCCATTAGATTGTAAGCTCCTTTGAGCAGGGACTGTCCTTCTCTGTTAAACTGTACAGCGCTGCGTAACCCTTGTAGCGCTTTAGAAGTGTTAAGTAGTAGTAGTAGTAGATTTAAAACAACTGAAGCAAAAAGAATAGAAGACTGGGGGTTGCATTAAGCCTTTCTTTAATAAGATTATACGTTATTTAATAATCTTCTCTAATATGTACGCGCCCCCCCCTATATTAGTGGTCTGAGGAAGCACTTTTTTATGCATGATGTAATAAGGGAAGTAGTTCCTATATACCTTTTTTGTTTCTGTTTCTATTGCTATATTTCTTGTGGCAAATTTATTTTGAAACTTATCATTTTTTTGAAAATCATAAAAAAAAGAACCAACCTCTACTGAGGCTATGGTGTCATATGTCTCATTCACAACTTCTTGAGGGTCTCTCCCTATATATTTTTACCCCCTTTCTCTTCCCGTCTAACCATGGCAGCAATATTTCTTATTGAGTGGCCACAAACTGTGGCTCCTGTTGAACCCAATATATGTGCACCACGAGCCCAACTACTAGATGCTGTGTATACTCCAAATCCCACCCCCTCAACTCTTGCTGACTTGAGCATTCCAGGCTTATAATTTTGACTGATTACATTTGAATTGAGTTACCATTTTGCATCTCTGGAATTAATAAGTTAGTTTTAGAAAAGGATCAGTGATAATCATTACTTCTGCTTTATTCAAAGATTCCGAGATGGATATTATTGGAATGAAAATCTGAGAGAATACAGAACTTCTAAGGGAAACAGGACAAGAGAAAACCATATTGAAAAGAGATTGAAAGAGAACTGAGGGGCAAGTAATGAAAAGACCAGGGTTCTGTAATTATAAAATTTTGTTCATTGAATATAAAACCAAACGTACTGAATGACTTACCATCACAGGCAAAGCCTTGCCGAACTAAGCCCACCATGAGTGATGTGCAATGACTACACTGTGTGGGACTGGTAAAGGACCTTATACTGAGTTGGTGAGCTTTAGGCTGGAAAAAAAAACAAACAAACCATAATACAGAATATAACAACACACACAAAACTCTGCAACGATCTACATGGTCACTTGTATTTAATTGCTGTTTCAGATTTCCTACAGATGATGTAAGGAGCCACAAGTTGCCAACCCTGAGATCTCACAAATTCTCCTGTATTAAAGTCGTCTTTGAATAGCAATAGAAAAACAAAGGCTAGATTTACTATAGTCAGTTATTGTGCTAGTGCACATGAATGCAGTTAACGTGTTAATTATAAACAGGTCCTAATGAGACTTGAAGCAAATAATACATTAGGGTGAGGTAGTATAGTAGTGCCTTTTAGTAAATCTACTTACCTGTAATGGGGATTCTCTAAATCAAACACTGTGAAGAAACAGTGTGTTTTAAGCCTGTAAAATGTATTAGATATTTTCCTGTTTTAATTATGTCCTGAAGTGTATATCTCCTATTTGGCCAGCAGGTGGTGTTTCTTTACTGTAAAGCTGTTATAGGGAACTGAATGTTCTTTTTCTTTAAAACAAGCAGGAAGCAAGCAGCAGTATATTTTTAAAACTTGTTGACTGGGCTCTGATTGACCTGGAGTTTGAAAAATTACCCAGTAGTACTGGCTGTTGTTTCAGTCTTAGCCCGGGAGAAAAGAGAGACAGATCTCTTTGCTGAGGCTCGGTGAATTATATGCCCCGATCTACCCAGGTACTTTCTAGGAAGTAAGCAAATGTTTAGTTTGCGTTATAATTGATACATAATTCAGTTACCTTTTGTTTGCTGATTTAACATTTTTTTTTGTTCACTGTTACAGTGTGACAATAAACCTGTTTAGTTTGTTGACTCTGCCTGTCTGGACTGATAAAGAATCCTGGTGGTTTGTGTGTTGGGTCTGTGAGTGCTTTCTGGGAACTGTGGGGCTACTGGGAGTGTGGCTCCAGTAACCTAGAAATCACTGGGAATAATTGGAGAGTGGGAGACTCACCCAGAGGCAGTTGGGACCCAGTTGGTGACAGGAGGGTGCTAGTGTAGAGCACAAGTGGCAGGTGCAGGTGGACCTGAGTTGTGCTGGGGATAGACCCTCTAAGTGGCCGTGGGGTAACCCCAGGCAGGTGGCTAGGCGTTTCGTGACAAACACGGAGGTTGTCAAAAGTTATCTGGTGACACTAAAATGAATTGGACTTAACATACAACTGCTATAACCTGCCTCCCTGTTTCTAATGTAGAGCTTAGGCGTCAACTACTGAGCCTGGGAAGATAAGCCAAAACAATAGCAATTGCTATTTAGAAATAAGAGACTGCCTATGTGTGGTCCATCTGTAAAAAGTCAAAAGCTGTTCCAGTTGGTAGGCAGTGCCTTAAAAGGTGGAGGACAAAAGGTTTTTGTTTATTTTTAAACTTATTTGAAAGCTTCCCATATGTAGATACAAATAACATGAAATAAAAACTGAATATCACTAAAACAGCTTCAAAAATTATTGCTGGTAGAAACAGCACTAATAAAGGCTGTGTTTTGTGCTCATTTTTCTACACTGTTCTATACAATACAGTAATACATGGCCAAATTTAAGTGAGGAAATCCTATTTACTGATGGATTTATCTTAACTGTTGTAATCTGCCTTGGGAAGCCTGGTGTTATAAAGATTGGAAGTAAAATTAAAGTCTCCTTTCATTGGGGTACATGGAATCACATCGTCACCTCATCTCTTTTGTACAAATGGATTATTCTGCTTTGAGCATGTTTTAGGGACAAGTGGTTTTCATAAGTCAAAATAATAAAAATACATATTTCATGCAGATCTCTTTCTTGGAGGGGTGGGGGGAGGGAAGGTAACTGCGGAGCAGCAGGGATTGGGTGGGAGGAGATTATTTGCGGAGGGAACAGGATAGATTCAGGTGAGGACAGGTTAGATTCCCTGAAGGGATGGGAAAGGACGGGTTACATTCCGGCGAGGACGGGATGGATTTCTGTCCCAGTGCAACTCTAGTAGACTTCCCCTGAAGGTGTGGACAGCAGAAGTAGGAAATCTATTAAAGCTTGAGAAATAGTCTATCATTAGGCAGCTAAGATTTAATGCTAAAAATGCAGAGCCATGCATTTCAGCTGCAAAAACCTGAAGGAACAATACAGTACAATGGATGAAATACTCCTGCGCATGGAAGAACAGTACTTGGGGATTATTGTATCTGATAATCTTAAGGTGACCAAACAGGCAGAAAAGGCTATGATGAAAGCCAGAAGGATGCTCGGGTACTTCTGGAGACTGTAACTATCAAATGATATAAACAGGACAGACTTGGTCAGCAGGGTGGCTACTAAAATGGTCAGTGGTACTTGCCACAAAGCATACAAGCATACGAGGACAGACTTAATGCAAAGAAACATAGAAAATGATGGCAGATCAAGATCATATAACCTATACAGGCTGCCTATCCATACTATCCACTTCTTCCTCTCCCTTCTCTCCCTTACAGATCCTTTGTATGCCTTCTTGAATTCAGATACAGTCTCAGTCTCCACCAGGAGGCCAATCCACACACCCACCACCATTTTTTTTTTTTTACATTTGTACCCCGCGCTTTTCCCACTCATGGCAGGCTCTATGCGGTGGGCAATGGAGGGTTAAGTGACTTGCCCAGAATCACAAGGAGCTGCCTGTGCCGGGAATCGAACTCAGTCCGCCACCAAAGTCCACCACCCTAACCACTAGGCCACTCCTCCACTCCATAAGGAAGTATATTTCATTAGATTACTTGAGTCTATTCTCTTTCACCTTCATTCTATGCCACTTTCATTCCCAAGCTTCCTTTCAGCTGAGACTCCTGTGTATTTGTTCACTCATCCTCAACTATTTTAGCACGAGGCAAGTGTTTTTCAACTGAAAGGAAGTTCCAGAATGAGGGGGAATTGGATGAAGGTGAACAAGGATAGGAGTAATCTAACGACATATTTATGGAAAGGGTGGTGGATGTGCGGAATGGTCTCCCGGTGGAGGTGATAAATACTGTATCTAAATTCAAGAAAACATAAAAGTATATATGCTGAATAGCAGTTAAATATTCTGCAATAAATAGCTTAATTTCAAGAACCCATCTTGCTTTGAAATTTTGTTGCACATACCCCTATGCCATTCAAAGCTTAATACTAATGTATTCTCCTGTAACAGAAAGTTAAAATCTTTTATATGGCAATTTTGAAACTGTTCACACTGAGGGAAAAAAACTCTGTACCTTTTTCATACATATTAGTTTTGAAATTTGCTGCAGGTACAAAGTAGGCTACCTATACATCTTTCTTACCCTAACCAAGTATGTCTCAGACCACCACCTTTTAATTGCAAATTTTAGCTTCACTATGGGAAGACAATACCAGACAGTCAATTAACAAGGGCAAAACACTTATCTGTGGAAATTACTTAGCAAATTGTCCTCTTAATACAGAAAGTAATATATCAAAACTATTGGCAAAATTTCTCACCTTTTGTACAGATAAAGAGCCAGATGGAATGGTGGGGGAAGGAACAGTCTGAGGTTTCTGCTGAGCCCTGATTGGTTCCTAAATCATAACAGAATAAAATTTAGCAAGCATTCTCCATTGCATTACACAATTTTCTTTAAAAAAAAAAAGAAAGTTGTAGCAAATAGAGATGTAGTACGCAATAGATCAGGTGCTCAGTCACATGAGCTGCTCTTTGTTGGAATCCTTATTTATTCATAACATAGGGAATTTATATGGTATTTAATTAAGTTGTACATAATAGGATTCTGTAAACTGCTTTGATCCAATTTTTTTGGGGGAAAAGATAGCACAGAAGTACAGCAAAGTTGCTTACTTGTAAGACAGCAGGATTAATCAAGCATAAAAGTGATGTCATTGCACAGTGCTGCGCTGGAAAATTTCACCCTGAGGTTAGAACTAAAGTAAACATTCTAAGTATGTGCAGTAGTCTCTTCAGTGTCCTCAGTTAGTTAATAATTCAGCTCCAGGGAGGTGGGACTGTATGCCTGAAGCCTGATCAATCCTGCTTTCTACAGAGAACATCTGTAACAGTTTAGCAACTCTTTCAACAAGCAGGACATAATTGGACACACAAGTGGCTGATTCCCAAGCTCAGAGCTACTAAACCTTATAAAAAAACTTGTTTATTGTTGAGCAGTAGCTTGATCAGATAATGAAGCAAGAGTTGCAGAGATCACAAAGAAAGGTTGGTCAATACTTCTTGGCTGGTTACACCATCTTTGATTGAGGGCTTGTCCATGCACAAGTGAGATATTTTGTGAGCTGTTCTGCACATGCTGTCCAGTGAAGCAGATTTCAAAACAGCTACAGTTAGTGGTTTCACTTGTAAAAATTTTGATGGAGTCTGTTCTTTTAAGATGGTAAGTGAGAGCTCACTCGCACTTCATAGGGGAACTTTTCATGTGGATGCTTGTGCAATTTAGGATAAAATGTAGGCAGCACTATTTCTTCATTCACAGGAAAAGCTGTGACCACTTTTAGCAGGAATTTAGGATGAATACATAACATCCAGCACATTAGGCACATCGGAATCATGTTTGTATCAGCTTCCTCTGCCTCTCTGCAGCAATCCTGACCCACCTAGGTATATGTCAGATGACTGAGCCAACAAATCTGAAGAGTTGCTGTGGCATGCTAAAGGAATGTGCTTAAGAGTAGGAGTGTTCTTTTGTGTGCCACCTTCTTATTTTGTATATACATCCCATGTTTCTCATTCTTTCCTATGGCATGTTGCCTTCTACCCTCAGGAACCCATTCCCTTGTACATATTGGTGCTTTGATGGTGCAGGAACCCCTCTTTTTGTTTTTCTCAGTTTCCTTTCTCCAACACTAAAGCCTGTTTCATTTACTACCATCATACTAGCACTAGAGGTTACTCGGTGAGCCTATTGTGCTCAAGCATTGTGAGGATTCTCTTGGGCCCATTCACTGCACGAAAGGGTAGTAAATTTAATGTTTTCTCCTAAAAGTCTAAAACTGTTCTTGTTTATGACTTGGATTCAGGAACATAAGTTGACAACTGCTGTCTTACAAAAACTCTGCAGCAGAATAGGAAATCCTTTGCTTTATGTAACACCTGCCCTCTAACTTTTCCTTCTATACAAGATTAGGCCTAAACAAAATGGGAGATGTAGCACTTTTATTCAAAAGATTTCCCACTACAGGAACAGACTCATCTTGCCCTGGCATTAGAGGCATTATTACTTCAATTCTGCTCTTCTCGACAATCAATTTTGTTGCTTATCTATCAGCCATACCTTCCTGACTTCAGATACAGTCATTCGCATCCTAAATCTTCTGCTTTTTAGATATTTTAATGTCCATAGAGAATTCCCTTCTATTCTAGATGAAAGACTTTCAATTTATTTTTATATATTAGATTTAGTTTCTCCCATCATGTTTCTTTAACCCATCAATTAGGTCACTCACTGGATCTTATTTTCTCTTCATCCATGTTGAGCTCCATTTCTTCCATTGACATCACTTAATCTGACTATCATACAACTGTACTTAACATGTGTATTCCATACTTTCTTTAACTCGTGGAAAAAGTTCAGGTGTTCACAAGATAGATTTAACAATGCTGAGATCATTAAGCCTTCCAAGTCTTTAACAACCTCTCAAGAGAACCACTGCATGAATACTCTCCAAAGCTGAACTCAGTATTCCAAATTGCATAAGATACAAAGACCCTTAAAAATGTGCATCTATGTCTGAGATCTTGGTTCCATTAGGCTCTCCAAGTTCTTAAGTCACAGCTACGTCATGCAGAGAGATTATGGCTGAAAAATTCTGATTCGAGTAAGCTTCACTGCCATGAAAACCAAATAGCACAGCAAAGAGAGACTAATACTCCCACTTCTTATGTTGGAATTCCTATTGCCCTAAGCAACAGTTCACCTTAATATCCAGGCTTAGCAAGTCACATTTAAACACTATTCAGCCAATGATGACCAGTGGATTTTCTTTTAAGTGCTAACCATCGCTGGCTAAATTAGATGCAAATATTCAATGCTGTGCCATAAGAACAAAAGAATAGCCATACTGGGTCAGACCAATGGTCCATCTAGGCCAGTATCCTGCTTCCTACAGTGGTCAATCCAGGTCACAACTACCTGGCAGAAACCCAGGCACCAGCACTGAATATCTCTGTATGACCAGACACATGATGACCATTGGCACTTATGTGAGTCCCGGTTAATGTTCAGCTGGTACCCACATAAGAGGATCATAAGAACATAAGAGTAGCCAAACTGGGTCACGCCAATGGTCCATCTAGCGCAGTATTCTGTTTTCCAAACAGTGGCCAAGCCAGGTCACAAGAACCTGGCAGAAACCCAAATTGTGACAACATTACATACTATAAATCCCAGGGCATGCAGTTGCCTCCCATGTCTGTCTCAATAGCAGACTATGGACTTTTCCTCCAGGAACTTGCCCAAACCTTTTGCAACCCCACATATACTAACTGCTGTTGCCACGTCCTCTTGCAAAGAGTTCCAGAGCTTAATTAATTGTTGAGTGAAAAAATATTTCCTCCTATTTGTTTAAAAGTATATCCATGTAACTTCGTGTCCCCTAGTCTTTGTAATTTTGGAAGGAGTAAAAATCGATTTACTTCTACTTGTTCTACACCACTCAGGATTTTGTAGATCTCAATCATATCTCCCCTCATCAGTCTCTTTTCCCAAGTTGAAGAGCCCTAACCGCTTTAGCCTTTCATCATATGAGAGGAGTTCCATCCCCTTTATCATTTTAGTTGCTTTTCTTTGAACCTTTTCTAATTCCGCTATATCTTTTTTTGAGATACAGCAACCAGAACTGAATGCAATACTCAAGGTACGGACATACCATGGAGTGATACAGAGGCATTACAGTATTGTTGGTCTTTTTCACCATCCTTTTCCTAATAATTCCTAGCATCCTGTTTGCTTTCTTGGCCGCCGCTGCACACTGAGCAGAAGATTTCAGCATATTATCTACAATTATCTACAACTTAGATCTTTTTCTTGTATGCCGACCCCCAAGGTGGACCCTAGCATCAGGTAACCATGATTTGGATTATTCTTTCCAATGTGCATAACCTTGCATTTGTCCACATTAAATTTCATCTGCCATTTGTATGCCCAGTCTTTCAATTTCCTAAGGTCTTCCTGAAATTTTTCACATTCCACATGTGTTTTAACAACCTTGAGTAGTTTTGTATCATCTGCAAATTGAATCACCTCACTTGTTGCTCCGATTTCCATATCATTTATAAATACATTAAACAGCACCAGTCCCAGTACAGATCCCTGCGGAACTCAACTGTTCACCCTCCTCCATTGAGAGAAATAACCATTTAACCCTACCCTCTGCTTTCTGTCCAATAACCAATTCCTAATTCACACCAGAACATTGCCTTCTATTCCATGACTCTTTAATTTTCTCAGGAGTCCCTCATGAGGAACTTTATCAAAAGCTTTCTGAAAATCTATCAACTGGCTCACCTTTATTCACGCCTTCAAAGAAATGAAGCAAATTGGCGAGGCAAGACTTCCCTTGGCTGAACCCATGCTATGTCCCATTAAAGCATGTTTGTTTACGTGTTCTGTAATTTTATTCTTTATAATAATAAATTTCCACTATTTTGCCCAGCACAGACATCAGGCTTACTGGTCTATAATTTCCCAGATCTCCCCTAGAACCCTTAAAAAAAAATCGCTGTCACATTGGCCACCCTCCTATCTTCAGGTACTACGGACAATTTTAACGACAGGTTACATATTACTAACTGCAGATCAGCAATTTTATGCTTGAGTTGAGTACTCTTGGAGATCCTCCAATACTTCCCACCCAAACAACTGTTCCTCTACCCAAGAACCCCCAGGACTTTCCCAGGGGCCATCCCTGGTTATCTAGTGGGATGGTGCAGGAGCGGTCCCTCGCCACTCCTGCTCCTTCTGGCCGCAGGTACAAAATGGTTCAGTTGCTCCCTCATGTTAAGTTTCATCCCATTCTGCTAAGTTTTTGTAGACTTATTTTGCCCCCAGACAGGCAGATTTTCTGGACCACTTCTGTATAACTTTCCAACTTCCCCTGGCTTGGAAAGAATAAAAAGCACTGAGAAGTGACTGTTCTTATATGACGATATTACAGTGAGGATTTTCCAATGAGTCATTTCCTTTCAAAGATATTTCAGTGAAGCAGCATCTTACTATTACATTTTTCTCAGTCGCTTCAATACCAAATGCCAAAAATCTGGAATTCACTACCTTTATATCTGCATCACTGTCAACTTTATTTACCCTTTCGTAAATTATTAAAAGCATTATTTTTTCACAAGAAGATGGTTAGATATAGATATCTGAATTATCAGATTTATCTTTTCCTATTTTAATCTGTCTTTTTAGTAATTATTTTTAGTTGCTTGAATTGTATTTCCTGGACATATCGTGTCTGGCTTCTTATTGATGTTATCTGCCTTGAACTGATCAGGTGTTGGTGGGCTACAAGACATGATATAGCATAGCACAGTACTACTACTAGGGGGTCAGCCTTCCATACAAGAGCAAATTAGAATCCTTATCTCTAGGCCCTAGGAAGCTGTTGTACCCCTTCCGATATCAAGGAGGACGCATAGTCCTCATATCAGCGGAGCTTTGAGGGCATCATGCTCAGATGAGTTGCAGTTTCAAAATGCCACAGTCTCTGCCTGGTATCATGGAATCTCTATGTCGAAGTTGAAGACAAATCCTTCTCTTTCAGGCAGGACTTGGATGATGATGATGAATTACAGTGGCCTCTAATGTTGAGGGTGAATGGTGCACTTTTGATGTTTATGCATCCCCAGCACTCGTGGGGTCCAGTACCTCTGCTGCTGAAGTTGATGGACTGGAATATGTTTGTGCCACTTCCCTTAACCACAACAATCTCTCTTTGAATTCATGGATATAATTAGAATGAAAAGAATCCTGGTCAGGGAGATCTAGGAATTGCAGAAACCAGATATGGGTATCTGTAATGGATATAGTCCTGCTGCATTAGGTACACTTTTTAAAAGAATTGTCCATACACTATTAAGGAAAGTAAGGGAAGCAATCCTAAGAAAATAAAAGAAAATTGTGATTTACTGAGAACAAGCCCTGGAAAGCAATACTCCCAGAGTCACTACATCACTCCATTATCCTTGAGACGCCACATAACATTCTTAATACCTTCTTTAAAAAAAAAAAAAAAAAGTCCATTAGCTGTTTCTGATCAAAGAATAAATAACTTTTACCCTTATACACTGACATATAACTGCAAAGAAATATCAGCAAAAATATAACCTACGGAACTTTGTATGTCTAAGTGCTTTGAAAATATGCATCAGTGTATATTTATGACACATCACATGTACATGAATTAACTTGATAATGTGAAGGTTAGCAGACTTGCTTACTTCTTTCTGCTGCTCTGATGTCATTGTAACAGGAAGGGATGAAGTGACTTCTGGCTTGGGACCCAGTATCTCCTGTTCACTTATGGAGATTGTCTACAAAAAAACAGCCAGTAAATAAAAAAAATAAAAAAAAAACCTGATCTGAATCAGGTCTTATATAGAATGTGTGCAAACAACAAAGAAACTGAAATTATAAATCCAAAACAACAAAAAAAGTGGATTGTACAATGCAATTAGTACTGCTGAGTCAATTGAAGCACTACATCATATGTAGATCTATGAAAACCAGAATTATGTATGGAACAGATATGTATCTCTAGAAGGTGTAATCTTTTGTCTGCTCCAAGAATATCTTTAGTACAGTCATCCTTGTAACAATCTACAGCAATACTACTGTAGTTCACTAAATTTTACACCATCAGCTGCTTTTTATCATTTTCCTTTTAAGGATTATTGTAACAATTATAAAGTCTAACTACTCTATGGGCTACAACCTAAAACCTTCTAGACAAAATACAAACCATATTTAGCTACTATAAGTTACAAGCAGAAACACGTGGTATTCTACAACTATAAAACAAAGTTGGTTGGTTGACATTTTGTTTGGACTCAGAGGTCTTCCTTAGATGGTCTGGTTAAGAATATGGGCAAAAGTGATGAATGACAATATTCATTAAAGGAATTAAAATAGGAAAGCTGTTACATATACAGTTAAAATGGCAACTGCAGCTACTTGGTTATATTTATGAAAGGGGTATTGGTTAAACAGACACTAAACCTAAAGATGAATGATTATCCAAACGTATGTGAATTCCTTGCTTAGTGAGCTTCATTTGTAGCAGAAAATAGGACTCTAAAGCATTCTAGTTGGTTATTCGGCAGCATAAGGGAAAAGTTATAAAGACAGCAGAAAGTCCACTAGTTTTAGGATGATTGCCATAAAGTAATTAGGAAATAGCTACTAATGACAACTTACTTCTTCCCAAAAGGCTAGCAGAGAAGATGTAGACGAAGAAGAAACAGAGTCCTTGGTTGTAACAGATAGGAAGGACAAAAATGATTGATGATCATCCACGAGAAATTGTGCGTCACAGGGACTTATGCACAGACTACAATGTTTTTGACAAACTCCCTCTTCATATTTACAAAATCAATGCTACAAAGTTTTGTGGTACATATGCTTCAAAACAGCTGTACCAAAAATTCACCCTCTGCACCCTCCTTCTACAGATTAGCCAGTTCCCTTAAAAGATCACACTTGTTATCTTTCCTCCACTGGAGTATTACAACATGCTAGGGAGGTCTTTAATTAAGTTTTCAGCGTATTGCAGATTTAGGATTGTTTGTGCCACAGAATTATGGGGCTTACTGATAGGTGAGAAGATAATGATCACTGAGATATAATTTATACAACAGGCTATAACAAAAATTTACCTAATTTGCTTAGAAAGTGGCTTTCTATACTTCATTGACCCAAATGATACTGTTTGGGAATCCTTTGCTCAATCTAGTGATGAAATCGTTTCAAAATGATCCCCAGCGGCGTGCACCCAGGGCGGACCGCCCCCCCCCCTTGGTACGCCACTGCAGCAGACAGAGGGACAGTGCTGTATAAACCCTCACTGTCCTTGTCACTGTCCTCCTATACTAGCACCTAGCTCTAGGCCCTAAGACATGAGAGCAGGCTTTAAATATGGGAATCAGGGCATGAAATGAGATCCTAGATCCTCAAGAAATGCAAGACTATTCACAGTGAAAGTTTAAAGGTAAAATTATGTATAATCATACCTGATAATTTTCTTTCCATTAATCATAGCTGATCAATCCATAGACTGGTGGGTTGTGTCCATCTACCAGCAGGTGGAGATAGAGAGCAAACTTTTGCCTCCCTATATGTGGTCATGTGCTGCCGGAAACTCCTCAGTATGTCGATATCAAAGCTCCATCCGCAGGACTCAGCACTTAGAGAATTACACCCACGAAGGGACACTCTGCCCAGCTCACCACCGCCGAAACGGGGGAGGGGAATTAACCCAGCTCATCCCCACACAAGTGGGGGAGGGGAATCCGTCCAGCTCATCCCCGCGGAGCGGGGGAGGGACACCACACCCGCCGATGCGGGGGGATCTGGCTTATCCTGCAACCGCAACCGCGGGAGGAGCTGACTGACCCTAACACCGCCGAAGCGGGAAGGGTACAAAGCTGCCCTACAGCCGCACGAAGCGGGAGGGAGTGCCGGCAGAATTTTAAGTCTCAATCCGGCCCCGTAAAACGGAGGGGAGAGGAATGCAGCAGCTCACTGTAACACAAACTCGTCTTAACTCTTGAAGAATCCAAGTGAAAAAAACTTGAACACGAAGTCTTTCTGAAGTAACTGAAGACTAAACTTGAACCTGAAATGCAACCAGAATAAAAACAGTACAGATATCTGGGAGGGGCTATGGATTGATCAGCTATGATTAATGGAAAGAAAATTATCAGGTATGATTATACATAATTTTACCTTCCATATCATCAAGCTGATCAATCCATAGACTGGTGGGATGTACCGAAGCAGTACTCACCCAGGGCGGGACATTGAAATCCCTGACCTCAACACTGAAGCTCCAAACCGGGCCTCCGCCCGTGCAGCCACAGTCAAACGGTAATGCTTGGAGAATGTATGAGCCGAAGCCCAAGTTGCCGCCTTGCATATCTCTTCCAAGGAGACGGATCCGGCCTCTGCCATCGAGGTCGCCTGAGCTCTCGTGGAGTGAGCCTTCAGCTGGATAGGCGGCACCTTCCCTGCGGCCACATAAGCCGCTGCAATGGCTTCCTTGACCCATCTTGCCACTGTAGGCTTAGCAGCCTGCAGACCCTTACGAGGACCTGCAAACAGGACAAACAGATGATCCGATATCCGGAAATCATTGGTCACTTCCAAGTATCTGAGGATGACTCGTCTCACATCCAGATATTTAAGAGCAGAGTACTCCTCTGGGTAGTCCTCCCTACGAAAGGAAGGGAGACATAGCTGCTGATTCACATGGAAGCGAGAAACAATCTTGGGCAGGAAGGAAGGCACTGTGCGAATAGTCACTCCTGCCTCAGTGAACTGTAGAAAAGGCTCTCGACATGAGAGCGCCTGGAGCTCGGAAACTCTTCTGGCTGAAGTGATAGCCACCAAAAAGACTGCTTTCAACGTCAGGTCTTTCAGAGATGCCCTTGACAAGGGTTCAAACGGCGGCTTCTGCAATGCTCTTAGCACCAGGTTGAGATTCCACGCAGGCACCACTGAGTGCAGAGGAGGGCGCAGGTGATTAACCCCCTTGAGAAAGCGCACCACATCTGGCTGCGAAGCCAGGGAAGCACCCTTCAGGCGGCCCCTGAAGCAAGCCAGAGCCGCTACCTGGACCTTAAGGGAACTGAGCGACAGGCCTTTGTCCAGACCTTCTTGCAGGAACGTCAACACTGAAGAAATTGGAGCAGTGAAAGGAGAAAGAGAGCCTGCTTCACACCACGCTGCAAAGATACGCCAAACCCTGGCGTAAGCAGTAGAAGTAGAGCGTTTCCTCGCTCTCAGCATAGTGGCGATGACCTTGTCTGAGAAGCCCTTCTTCCTCAGACGCTGCCGCTCAATAGCCAGGCCGTAAGACCAAAGGGGGAGGGATCCTCCATCACCACGGGACCCTGATGTAACAGGCCCTGCTCCACTGGCAACCGCAGAGGATCGTCGACTGAGAGTCTGATCAAGTCCGCATACCAGGGACGCCTGGGCCAATCCGGACCCACCAGGATTATCCTGCCGGGATGCTTTGCCACCCGGTCTAGTACCCTGCCCAACATGGGCCAGGGCGGGAACACATAGAGAAGCTCTTGTGTCGGCCATTGTTGGAGAAGAGCATCTACTCCCAGGGATCGAGGGTCCCGTCCTCTGCTGAAGAAGCGCGGCACTTGGCAATTGGCCGATGACGCCATCAGATCTAGGCTCGGCTGGCCCCAGCGCTTCGTGATGTCCAAGAACGCCTGAGCAGATAGCTGCCACTCTCCGGGCTCCAAGGTATGGCGACTGAGAAAGTCCGCCTTGACATTCATGACTCCGGCAATGTGGGCCGCTGACAGCTGTTCCAGGTTCGCTTCCGCCCACTGGCATAGACTCATAGCTTCCTTGGCTAGAGGGGCGCTCTTGGTACCTCCCTGGCGGTTGACATAGGCCACAGCCGTGGCATTGTCCGACAGGACCCGTACAGGCTTGAACACCAGTACCGGGATGAACTCCAAAAGCGCCAACCGAATGGCTCTGAGTTCCAGGAGGTTGATAGACCACTTTGCCTCTGCAGGAGACCAGAGCCCCTGCGCTGTCCTTCCCAAGCAGTGGGCTCCCCAGCCCGATAACGAGGCATCCGTCGTGACGACAATCCACTCTGGGGACACCAGAGGCATTCCCGCAGACAACTTGTCTGTCTGCATCCACCAGCTCAGCGCCTTGCGCACTGCTGGATCCAAGGGAAGACGCACCGCATAATCCTCCGACATCGGAGTCCAGCGCTGCAGCAGAGAGTGTTGTAGTGGTCTCATATGAGCCCTGGCCCAGGGCACTACTTCCATCGTGGCCGTCATAGAGCCCAACAGCTGCACATAGTCCCAAGCCCGAAGAGGAGAGGCTACTAGGAACTGGTCCACCTGAGCCTGAAGCTTGACAATCCGATTGACTGGCAGGAACACTCTGCCCACTTGGGTGTCGAATCGAACTCCCAGATACTCCAGGGACTGAGTCGGGCGCAGCTGGCTCTTCTCCCAGTTGATGATCCATCCCAGGGAGCTCAAAAGAGCAACTACCCGGTCCACAGCTTTGCCGCACTCTGCATAAGAGGGGGCTCGGATCAACCAGTCGTCCAGATAAGGATGGACTTGTACTCCTTCCTTTCGCAGGAAGGCCGCTATGACCACCATTACCTTGGAAAAGGTCCGCGGAGCAGTAGCCAACCCGAACGGGAGGGCTCTGAACTGGAAGTGTCGGCCCAGGACTGCAAAACGCAGAAAGCGTTGATGAGGAGGCCAGATGGGAATATGCAGGTACGCTTCCTTGATGTCCAAGGATGCCAGGTACTCCCCTGCCTTCACTGCCGCTATAACAGAGCGGAGAGTCTCCATGCGAAAGTGCCGCACTTTCAAGGCCCGATTGACCCCTTTGAGGTCGAGGATAGGCCGGACAGAACCTCCTTTCTTTGGTACCACAAAGTAAATGGAGTAACGCCCCTTGCCAAGCTGACTTTCTGGCACCGGAACGACCGCACCCAGGCGGATCAGATTGTCCAAAGTCTGCTGCACTGCCACAGCTTTGACCGGAGACTTGCAGGGAGAGAGTACAAACCCGTCTCTTAAGGGTCGGCAGAACTCTAGCTTGTAGCCGTCTCTGATGACTTCCAGCACCCAAGCGTCTGAAGTTATTGTGGTCCACTCGCCCAGAAACGAGGACAGCCGTCCTCCAATCTGCACTGGGGCGTGGACCAATACCCCGTCATTGGGTACGAGACCCTGGGGGAGGACCGGAGGGAGCACCTCCGGGACGGCGGTCTCTGCGAAAGGAATGCTGCTTGGGGGAGAAATTCCTCTTAAAGGAAGAGGGGGCAGAAGCACCTGACCTGCCCGGGCGGTACCGACGGGCTTCCTGAAACCGTCCTCTGGAGGTACCGGGACGAGCACTAGCCCGAGCCCTGACCTCCGGTAACTTCTTGCCCTTAGACGTGCCGAGATCAGTCACGATTTTGTCCAGCTCGACCCCAAAGAGCAGCTTGCCTTTAAAAGGCAATCTAGCCAGGCGGGATTTTGAGGCGTGGTCAGCAGACCAATGTTTCAGCCAAAGCCACCGCCGCGCAGAGACAGTCTGAGCCATGCCTTTAGCTGAGGCTCTCAAGACATCATACAGCAAGTCTGCCAAATAGGCTAAGCCCGATTCCAGGGCTGGCCAATCATTCCTCAAGAAATGATCCGAGGGGGAAGCCCGCTGCACCATAGTCAGGCACGCCCTGGCCACATAGGAGCCGCAAACTGAGGCCTGCAAACTTAAAGCAGCCGCCTCAAAGGACGACCTTAAGGCCGCCTCCAATCTCCTGTCTTGGGCGTCCTTTAGGGCCGTGCCACCTTCCACCGGCAATGCCGTTTTCTTAGTCACCGCAGTGATTAAAGAATCCACGGTAGGCCACAGATAGGCCTCACGTTCACTCACAGCCAAAGGATAGAGGCGGGACATAGCCCTAGCCACTTTAAGGCTCGCTTCTGGGACATCCCATTGAGCCGAAATTAAGGTGTGCATGGCATCATGCACGTGGAAGGTTCTAGGCGGGCGCTTAGTCCCCAGCATAATGGCAGAGCCAACAGGGGCTGAGGGAGAGACGTCCTCCGGAGAGGATATCTTCAAAGTGTCCATGGCCTGTAACAACAGGTTGGGCAAATCCTCCGGGCGAAAAAGCCGCGCTGCAGAGGGGTCATCCGCTCCAGCCGAGCGGGGATCCGTCTCCTCCAAGGAATCCGCAAAGGACCGTTGGGAGACCTCAGACACGCTGCCCTCATCTACATCGGAGGAGACAAATTCCTCCAAGGCCTGGGAATCAACCCGAGGGCGTTTACCTCTGGGAACCTCAACCTCTTTACCAGAGGAGGGAGCGGGGGCAGCGTTGTGCATGAGGAAGGCCCGATGCAGCAGCAAAACAAACTCGGGGGAGAAACCCCCCAGACTGTGCACCTCCGCAGCCTGGGCAACAGCCCTAGGCGCGCTCTCAACCGGCGCTCGCAATAGCGGGGGAGAGACATGCTGCGCATCCAAAATGGCGTCCGGCGCGAAACTCCGCGAAGGAGCCGCGCGGGAAGAACGGCTCTTAACTTTAGCCGCTTCTGTGCCGTCGCCCAAATTAAGGGCGTTCATGGCATTAATGTCTCCAACCTCAAGGGCGGCCCAAGAAGAAGCCGTCCGAGCCGCGTGGCCGGCCAAGATGGCGGAGGCGAGGAGCGGGGGATGGGCGTTTATGGCGGGAAAAACCGCCACGCCGGAGGAAGGACCGGGACATGCATCGGTCGCGAAACTGTCACCCACCAAGGGCGAATCCGGCTTGAAGACCCCCGCATCCCCTCTAGAAGCGCTCGAGCGACCCGGGGAGCGACCCTTTGCGCCCTCGCCCTCCGACGCCATGAGCCACGAGGAGAAGAATCGGGGAACCCCCGCCCGCTATAAAAAGGTAAAATTACCTGCTGTCCGCTCCGAGTTGTAACGACCTGGTGTCTCAGTGAGTAGCTGCAA
This sequence comes from Microcaecilia unicolor, assembly GCF_901765095.1. Lineage (NCBI taxonomy): Eukaryota > Metazoa > Chordata > Amphibia > Gymnophiona > Siphonopidae > Microcaecilia > Microcaecilia unicolor. The sequence continues at coordinate 190,921,175 of NC_044039.1, read as the reverse complement.
TAGACGCTTAAATAAACGTCGAAATAAACGCCTTTAAGGCCGTTCAAAATTTTTTTTTTTTTTTTTTTTTTTTTTTTTAACGGAGCCAGCGGGAGGGGGGAGAAAAGGAGGGACCTGGCACCACCAGGTTTGCACTTGCTCAAAAGAGCCCTCAACCCCAGGCACTCAACAAAACCTAAAAATTAGGTTTGGAGGCCTAGCCAGAGCTGCTGCTGTGTGTGACCACCACCTGCTGAGATAGAGAACATACTGGGGGAGTTTCCGGCAGCACATGACCACATATAGGGAGGCAAAAGTTTGCTCTCTATCTCCACCTGCTGGTAGATGGACACAACCCACCAGTCTATGGATTGATCAGCTTGATGATATGGAACGTAGTATTTCACTATGATTAGATTTGACTGTCTAACTGTTGCAATAAACTTGAAAATGAGCATTTTTTCTCGCTGTTTTTCCCTTAGTTTACTATAAATACATACAAATCAGGCTTTGAAATATTTCACAACCACTGGAACACACAAAACTTATTTCAGTCCTGATGTTTATGAGAGAGAATAATAAAGGTGATTTGTTTTTCTGTGTTGATAACTTAAAATTCATCTTATTTACTGATTCCTCCTCATATATAAAGCAAAGGACATAGAACACAGTACTTAGTATGGATGAGTTGGAGGGTTTTCTTATTTAGTACTTAACTGTTAAGATGTTATTCTTGCATATCTATCCCAAGTTCACCAGGGAAGCAAGGTTCACCATTATAAGAGTTCCACATTCTATTTAAACTTAATTAAAATGTCTTATGGGGAATGTAGTTCTCCTACACTTCCTATCATCTCCTAGACCTGCATGGCTAGGAGAGGAAATAGAGGAATAGAATGTGTAACTCCTGGAGCAGGCAACTCTGCCGAAACACTGACCCGTGCCTTTTTTGGATATAACACACACAGCACAAATATCCTTGTTGCACACACACAACATTTTATTTTTTTGTACACATGATAAACTTTTAAAACTATAATTTATGGAATGGTTTATTCCCTGCGACTCAGACCTTCTTTTCAAAGCCTTTTTGGTCTTCCCTTACACTTAAAATAATTTACAACACCTGCATTCAAACACATTTAATATCAACTAACAGGCACACTTACTCTGAATGCCAGGTCATGTGCAAGCGGGGATGTATTGAAATACTCAAAAATGGAGTCCTGAAAATCAGGGAGTTTTAGGCCTGGAAGAAAAAATGACCAGTTTTAGCAAGCAAGTAAAAGAGTGCACACCATAATTATTCATGGATTTCTGGCACATTACTTTCTTTCCCTTACCACTATCATTTCTGTATTTTTCTTCCAGACTTTTTTTCAAACCTTCTATCTCCTCCAAGAAGCTCCGATTTCTTGCCTCAGAATCTTTCAATTTACTAAAATATAATGCAAATGATAAGAGAAATACGTTAAGCATTTAGAAAACAACAAGAAGCTTCTGAAAGTATATTTGGAAGGGAAGAACTTGAGGTCGGGGGACAACTAATCAACTGATAGCCCCAGGGAAGTTCAGGTTAAACTAACCGTCACTATGGAAAGTGCTTTCTATTGGAAAGCCCTTGGGTTATGGAATCAACTTCTTTTAGAGCTGAGACAGGAGAAATCATTTCCTTTATTTAAGAAGAGATTAAAGACTTACCTTTTTCAAAAAGCAACTGTATAAGAATTGTGACTGGATGAGGGTTATCTGTGCCTCTATCTCTTTAGGATGGATGTGTGTGGAATGTTTGATTGGGTAGTTTCCTATTTTTAATGGCATTCCTTACTGTTTTTATTACGGTAAATCATTTTGATACTTTTGAAAGATGGTACATCAAGTCCTTTTAAACTATTAAACTATATATATTTAAGTGAAATTTACTGGCTGGTGGTGTTCCTACATCATAAGCATGAGTAATGCCTGTTCCTTTGAAGAGCAATCCTTTTTTTTTTTTTTAAATTAATTCTTCACTTCTCATTTTCGGAGTCCAAGTGTGGGAGTAGAGTGGGGAGGAAAGTGGTGAATTAACAGTTCATGAAAATAGGTAATGTGTTAATCCAGAAAAAGTGCAAACAAGTACTGTTTGTATAAATTCCACCACGCAGTCCTGATAATCCACTACAATTCTCACCTGTATTATACCTGATTCTTATATTGGGTCTTTCAAATTATGAATATACTTCTTATGAATTGGTTTCCATTTATCTATGTTTCATCTGTAACCAAGTTAGGATAAGCTAGAGAATGACGTGGGGACAAAGTTTGTCCCTGTCTCCGTGGGTTCCGTCTCCGTCCCCATGGGCTCTGTCCTCATCTGCAGAAGCCTTGAACAATTATGATTTTATATTTAAATCTTTTTATTAAAGTATAAAAAGGAATATGCTGTGCAACTATTATGTATAATTTGCAAATAGAAAACAATAATATTAGCGAGCAGCTTTAATAACCCTCCTCACCACTATCCTCTAACCTTCCAACCCCAACAATAGCTGATTTCTACTACCCCCAAGGAATCCTAATCCACCCTGTTAAAATGTCCAGGGGTACAAAATACAACACTGTGGATGAATAAGAAGTCATCAACAATCTCAGGATTCAGTTTAGCTCTCCTGTCTTCCTCAGTCCTTCCTGCAATAGAAGATGACTTCTTAGAAGATGTGCTGGTAGCAGGATGCACAGGATCCCCCATGCAAATTTTGCTAGTTGTGATCAGCATGTTTGCTTGTTTTCCAAAAAAAAAAAAAAAATCAAAATATCGTTTCTGCATCAAACATAACAGTCCAGTTCATTAACAGGCTTCAAAGTAGAAAGTGACACAGGGACAAAGTTTGTCCCTGTCCTCGTGGGCTCTGTTCCCATCCCTGCCCCATCCCCGTGGGCTCTGTCCCCCATCCCCACGGTTACTGCGGGTCCCCGTCCCTTGTGTCATTCTCTAGGATAAGGGAAGCTCTGAAAATTAAAGGCTGATGCACCTACCACCTGCAATACCTTGTCTCCCCTCTATTTATATTGAAATCATAATAAACTCTAGAATTAACTAGTACAGGATGATAATTTTTCTTTAAGTCAGCTGGCTAACTCAACTAAATAGCGACATGTGAAAAACCCACACAAGAAATATTAAAACTGGCAGACCGACAGCTCTGCAACCTGAAGAATTGCTTTTGTCTACAGAAAAGATCCAGTACAGATACTGGTATTCCATTTTTTTCCTATGGTGGACTATTCCCACAATGAAAGTATAACCACTCTGCACAACTCTGTTTCATGCAGCAGCTCAAGGGTATATTATGTGGTAAGACTCAAAAACTCTAGTAGCAATTCTACAGTATGTTTATATATTAAATAAAGTTACTTTTACCAGCAACACAGCTCCCGTGCACTGGGAATGGAGGAATTTATCTGCATTTGCTGATGTTGTGAGAATTCAGGCTTCCCTTATCCCCTGGGAGCCCTATATACAGATTTTTATCAGCTCAAGCTTGTAGTATGATAATGAACAAGTTACAATGTGGACAGTTTTCTATGGAGGTCTTATCTATTAAGATTTCTACTCAGTACAATTAAAATAAGGGGTGGTCTCTTCGATACTCTGATTGTTGGAGGGTGGGAAGCAGGGTGGGTACTGTATGGACATAGATGCAAAGGGAGTTGAGTTGGGAAGGAGGTGTTACAGTGAGAGATTATTAGAAACCAGACCTCTTGCTGTTCAATTAGGTTTTGTTTAGGTACTATGTAGGATTTGGGGGAGGGGGACGTTTTGAGGGGGGGGGAGACAAATTGTAACTGTTTGTTCTCTTGTTTGGTTAATAAAAGTTGTAAAACCTAAATAATGCTAATTTTCTTTTCCCTTATAAAAATAATGTTTCCACATTTATTATGTGCACAGATAATTTATTTTCATTCCCATCTGCACCCATATCCTTTATCAGCCACTCCCTGCACTAATCCCTCCATACTGTACCAAACTGGATGGCAGGAGAATTACAGATCAGCAGCTCCTTGGGCTGTATGCTCCTGTTCTGGTACCTAAGACCACATCCACAGTTTGAACTAGAATGGAGAATAATGCCGCACAGTTCAAAGTGCTACACTAGTGCTAGGCAACAGAGGATGAAGATGCTTCCCTAACAATCACTACTTCCTTCTCCTACTGCTAGATGAATGAGGGAGGGATCACAAGACTCAGAACAGGTAGACATGGAGAGAGAGGGCCTGCTGCGCCTGTGCTTACCTCTGGCTCCTTATAATTTTGCAGTAAAAATGGCAAATTCTTGGCAAGGGCAACATTTTGTGTCTTTTGTCCTAGCATTGAGAGTAACTAGGGCTCTGTCTCTTTCATAAACCCCTCCATTCCTTGCTGCTCTAGCTTTGGTTGCAAGGTTGAGTTTCAATTCTGTCAAAACTTTTAATCTCTTTTTCAAAATAGAGTGAGATTTCTACCACAATCCAGTAAAATTAAGGAGGATCTTCTCAGTCTTCTTGAAATCCCACATTGTTTATTGCTTTTTTATTCTAATTGCCGACTTATTGTTACCAGACTTGGGTTCACACTTCAATAGACCATTTAGTTTTTGTCGATTACCCTCACGTTTTAATAACTTATTACATTTGTTCTCAAAATCTTTGACTTTTATGCTCCTTTGCGTTTTTAAAAATTTTTTTAAGCATATGTGCATACACAGAGGGATATATTTACATATATACGGTTCATTTACTTCCTTTTTATTTTCCTCACTTTACTTTTTTTTTTGTTGTTGTTACATTTGTACCCCGCGCTTTCCCACTCATGGCAGGCTCAATGCGGCTTACATGGGGCAATGGAGGGTTAAGTGACTTGCCCAGAGTCAGAAGGAGCTGCCTGTGCCTGAAGTGGGAATCGAACTCAGTTCCTCAGTACCAAAGTCCACCACCCTAACCACTAGGCCACTCCTCCACTTTTCCTACTATTTGAGATTCTACATGGAATGTTGCTATTCCACTAGAAGTCGGCCCTTGCAGATCACCAATGTGGCCGCGCAGGCTTCTGCTTCTGTGAGTCTGACGTCCTGCACGTACGTGCAGGACGTCAGACTCACAGAAACAGAAGCCTGCGCAGCCTTCTACATGGAATGTTGCTAGTGGAATAGCAACATTCCATGTAGAATCCCCAATAGTAGCAACATTCCATGTAGAATGTCCAATAGTAGCAACATTCCATGTAGAATCTCCAATAGTATCTATTTTATTTTTGTTACATTTGTACCCCGCACTTTCCCACTCATGGCAGGCTCAATGTGGCTTACATGGGGCAATGGAGGGTTAAGTGACTTGCCCAGAGTCAGAAGGAGCTGCCTCTGCCTGAAGTGGGAATCGAACTCAGTTCCTCAGTTCCCCAAGACCAAAGTCCACCATCCTAACCACTAGGCCACTCCTCCACTTTCAGTTATCTCATTCTTTACAGAGAACACATTGGAGGCAAAGGGCTTTTTATCTGATTTTTTTCTCTATTTTTAATCCACTATCTGAACTGGTTTTTAGAGTCCTCCATTAATGTCTGCATATACATGGATGCATACACACATTTCATTCATTCATATAATTACCAATCTCTTACTTTCTTATGACCTCTTAAACACTTTGGGGCTCATTTTCAAAACAAAAAAAACATTCAAAAAAGGTCATAAGGAGGCAGAAGGAAGTTTTCTTTCAAAAACATCCAAGTTGCAATTCTCAACACCCTGATTTTAGACATTTTGCTCCACAGTTTGTCCAAATTTCAAGGGGACTTGTTTTAGGCAGGTCATGGTTAGCACCAAGAAGCAGGTATTCTACGAGGACAGCAGGCATATATTCTCATCACATGTGGGTGATGTCATCCACAGTGCCTTTAATGCTTTCATCTATGAAGATGTTACAATCTTCATCCCATTCAAAAATGACCCATCAGAAATCACATCCATAATCAAGAGCAGCATGAACCTCATAGAATCCTGGGCATCAGCCTTCAAACTGAAACTGAATAGGGAAAAAAAACACACTGCCTGATACTCCCATCTTCACACAATACTGAAAGCTTCACAACTGTCTTGGGATCATCTCCCAATCTCAGACAAACTGAAAATCCTAGGAATCAGAATAGACAATGGCTTATCTCTCGAAAACCAGGCTGAAGGCACTACAAAGAAAATGTTCCACACAATATGGAAACACACACATAAAACAATACTTCCCAAGAGCTGTATTCCGCACCTTGAACCAAACCAAGGTCCTAGCTCATGCAATTGAATCTAAGCAGGGTGCAAAGACCAAATCCTAAAGAAACTACAAACACAAAACACAGCGGCCAGAATCATATTAGGGAAAAACAGATACGAAAGAGCCAGACACCTACTGCAAAAACTACACTGGCTACCAATAAAGCATGTATATCCTTTAATATCTGTACTCTGTCATACAGGGTAATTTTCAGCCTCTCATTGACCTACCAATCCAAAATACAACTAGATCAGTGAGATTTTACCTTACCCTCCACTTCCCTAAATACAAGTCAACATGTACTACCAGTACCTGGCACCAAGTGTTCAATAGCCTGACAAGTTTTGAAAGCTAAATGACTTATTATTTTTGAGTACACAAGTTGATTTATTTATTTTTATTTGTTGCATTTGTATCCCACATTTTCCCACCTCTTTGCAGGCTCAATGTGGCTTACAATACGTCATGAGTAGTGGAAATGCATGAGAAAGTACATATTTAGTAATAACAGAAGGATTTTGGGTAACATGATAATGATAGAACATGATAGTATTCTGTTTGAACATAATAAGCAGACATTAAAAAAACCATTAAAAAAACCTAATTTGACACGTCAAGTGCATTCGACATGGTTAACCATAACGTACTGCTAAGAATCCTAAAATACTTCGGAATCAATGGTAGCACTCTGAATTGGATTAAGGGCTTTCTAACCACAAGAACATATCAAGTGAAATCAAAAACAAACATATCGTTGGCATGGAAACCAGGCTGCGGAGCACCACAAGGATCACAACTATCACCGATCCTCTTCAACCTCATGACGACTCCACTAGCCAAGACCCTATCCACCCAAGGCCTCAACCCATTTATCTACGCTGATGATGTTACATTATACATCCCATACAAACATGATCTGGCGGAAATCACAAATGAAATCAAACTAAGCTTAAACATCATGAACTCATGGGCAAATGCATTCCAACTAAAACTCAATACAGAAAAAACACACTGTCTCATTGTCTCATCCCAATACAATACATACAAACCCACAAACATTAACACCCCAGGATACACCCTCCTTGTCTCAGACGGCCTGAAAATCCTCGGAGTAACAATTGACCGTAACCTATCACTAGAGTCCCAAGCGAAATCCACCATAAAGAAAATGTTTTTCTCAATGTGGAAACTCAAACGCATAAAACCATTCTTCCCGAGGGAAATATTTCGTAACCTGGTACAGTCCATGGTATTAAGCCACGCAGATTACTGTAATGTAATCTATGCGGGATGGAAAGATCAAATCATAAAGAAACTTCAGACCGCCCAAAATACAGCAGCCAGGCTTATATTTAGAAAAACACGTTTTGACAGCACCAAGCCACTCAGAGAAAAATTGCACTGGCTACCAATCAAAGAAAGATATTTGGTGGTGTGGAGATGAATACTACTTCTAAATATTAGAACTTCCACCTGATACAAAATTACAAAATTATAATGGTGTATGGGGAAAAGCCTCAAAGAGCTCCCAGATCAAGTATCAATCTGTCGGAGCTAAAATAGACCATCTGGTCTTCTCTTCATCATAGGCAAAAAAACACCTTTCAGGTGGCCCTCGATGAATTTCTATATTTAGAAGTAGTACCAATCAAAGAACACATCACTTTCAAAATCTGCACAACTGTTCACAAAATTATTTACGGCGAGGCACCGGGATACATGACAGACCTCATCGACCTGCCAACCAGAAACTCCACAAAATCTGCACGATCATATCTAAACCTCCACTACCCAAGCAACAAAGGACTCAAATAAAAACCAACTATGCAACCAGCTTTTCCTACCTAAGTGCACAACTATGGAATGCATTGCCAAAAGCAGTAAAAACTACGCTCGACCAACTAAATTTTCGGAAAGCACTAAAGACAGACCTGTTCAGAAGAGCATACCCCACTGACCCAACAAAAAAATACCAGTCACTTGCGACACAACATAACCAAAGACTGCAACGGACATTACCTGACTCTTCTTCCCCCCTTTCCCTCTCTAAGTTCCTCCCAACTGTTTTCTACCATACATATATCTCATTATACCACAATATCACTTTGTATTCATTCATACTATGTATTTGTTCAAACCATAATCGGCCAACACCGTTAACGGTTATATGTAAGCCACATTGAGCCTGCAAAAGGTGGGAAAACGTGGGATACAAATGTAACAAATAATAATAATAATATTTGAAAAGAATACACAAATGTAAGGATTTGGAGGAGGTTTTGGCCAATGACGAGTAAGAGCCCGGGTAAGTGCTTTAAAGATACTGGCTGCAAAGAGAGTCACAGAACATAGTAAACATAGTAGATGACGGCAGAAAAAGACCTGCACGGTCCATCCAGTCTGCCCAAGAAGATAAATTCATATGTGCTACTTTTTTATTTGTACTGTCCTCTTCAGTGCACAGACCGTATAAGTCTGGCCAGCCCTATCCCCGCCTCCCAACCACCAACCCCGCCTCCAACCACCAGCTCTGGTACAGACCCTATAAGTCTGCCCAGCACTATCCCCGCCTCCTAACTACCAGTCCCGCCTCCCACCACCAGCTCTGGCACAGACCGTATAAGTCTGCCCAGCACTATCCCTGCCTCCCACCACCGGCTCTGGCACAGACCGTATAAGTCTGCCCAGCACTATCCCCGCCGCCCAACCACCAGCCCCGGCACAGACCGTATAAGTCTGCCCAGCACTAGTCCCGCCTCCCAACCACCAGCCCCAGCACAGACCGTATAAGTCTGCCCAGCACTAGCCCCGCCTCCCAACCACCAGCTCTGCCACCCATTCTAGGCTAAGCTCCTGAGGATCCCTTCCTTCTGCACAGGATTCCTTTATGTTTATCCCATGCATGTTTGAATTCCGTTGCCGTTTTCATCTCCACCACCTCCCGTGGGAGGGCATTCCAAGCATCCACCACCCTCTCCGTGAAAAAATACTTCCTGACATTCTTCTTGAGGCTGCCCCCCTTCAATCTCATTTCATGCCCTCTCGTGCTACCGCCTTCCCATCTCCGGAAAAGGTTCGTTTGCGGATTAATACCTTTGAAATATTTGAACGTCTGTATCATACCACCCCTGTTTCATCTTTCCTCCAGGGTATACATGTTCAGGTCCGCAAGTCTCTCCTCATACGTCTTGTAACGCAAATCCCATACCATTCTCGTAGCTTTTCTTTGCACCGCTTCAATTCTTTTTACATCCTTAGCAAGATACGGCCTCCAAAACTGAACACAATTCTCCAGATGGGGCCTCACCAACGACTTGTACAGGGGCATCAACACCTCTTTTCTTCTGTTGGTCACACCTCTCTCTATACAGCCTAGTAACCTTCTAGCTACGGCCACCGCCTTGTCACACTGTTTCATCGCCTTCAGATCCTCAGATACTATCACCCCAAGATCCCTCTCCCCATCCGTACCTAGCAGACTCTCACCGCCTAACACATACGCCTCTCTTGGATTTCTATTCCCTAAGTGCATCACTTTGCATTTCTTCGCATTGAATTTTAATTGCCAAACCTTAGACCATTCTTCTAGCTTTTTCAGATCCTTTTTCATGTTTTCCACTCCCTCCGGGGTGTCCACTGTGTTACAAATCCTAGTATCATCCCACTGAAACTGGTATGGAGGAAAAACTGGTACAAAGACACATCGAGTTTGAAAATGGGCCAAATCAAACCAAGGGTTCCAGAGAAATAAGCCCACCCAAAAATATTGCCCAAGGCAATGGGAGGAGTTCCAGCTTCTGTAGCATATAAACTTACATACAGAGAAACACAGCAATTAGGGAATTTATCCTTTCAAACTGCTTCTCCAGTTCTTTCCTCTCCCAAACCATCCCCACCCCAAAAACTACCTCGATGCATACACTGTCCCACCCCCAAAACTACCCAACTGCCTTACCACACCACAAACTGCTGCAAATCCCTAAAACTACCACTGCAACTGCCCAATCACCCTTCAAGTTATCCCACCCCTCTAAATTACCTCCAACTACCACCATTACCTCCAACTACCACCACTGCTGTTACCCAAGAAATACCCCTTCCAGCTGCCCCATCCCCAAAAGCTACACCAAGCAAATGCCCCTCTTAGCAAACTGCCTTATTCCCAAAAACTACCCCTTGAATCTTGCTCAAAACCCTGCAAACTGCTCACTGCAATTTTACCACTATCCCACAAACTGCTCCAACTCTAAAATCTACCCTTATTAATGCCACATCACCCCACAAACTACATTATACCCAAAATCTATCCTCCACAATTGCCCCACCAACCCCCAAGCTGCACCACCCATAAAAAATACCCTTCCACAACTGCCCCAACCCCCCCCACTCCAAACCACCCTCCACAACTGTCCTACCACCATGTAAATAGCCCCCATCCCCCCCAAACATATACAGTGCAACATCACCTTATGCTAATTGCCCAATATCTAAAAAATATTCCTCTAACTGTCCTACCCCCCAAACCTTTCCCAGGCCTGCAACTGATCTCTCAAAACACATCCCCTGCAACTGCCCTACCACTTTGTAAATCAACCCCACCCCCAAAAACTATGCCTCTCAAAAATGCCCACACAAATTGTACTACCACTTCCATCTACTCTCCACAGACACCACACATACAGTGCACATTCAGGACACAAAATGGACACACACTCATACACACATACAAGATGGTTTGGAAAGAACAACATGAGCTATGCTCTGATTGCTTTCCCCACTTGTTTGTATTACATAAACCATTCTGAAAACTGTCACTAGCATATATAACATGACTGATCTCACAGATCTTGTACCTTTCAAAGGAGATATTTGTATCTTTGACTTTTCTTAGTTCTTCTTGAACAATTTGCTTGGCACGAATTTCTGCATCTAGAGCAGACTGAAGCTCCAACCTTGCAGACATATCAAGCTTCTGACTGCGTCGCACCTTCCAGAGTGGATCCTATTATCAAAAATGAAAATGACATAGGAACAGCTGCCCATTTAAAGTTTTCTCATATTCTTTTCATTACATCCAAGTATAATTAAGAACCCTTATTTTCAGATCAAAACATATGAGGGGAGGCTTTCAATCTATACCTATCAATATTGTAGACAATTATGAAGATGCTTCTTGCTGAGGTGGGGGAGAGGGAAGGGACAAGCAAGTCTCAGTCATCATCCAATTGTGACACCTGGTGACTATATTTTGGGCTCGCATTAGCCAGGTTTCATAAGGAGCTGCGGTTTATACATCACTATCATGATTGGGTTGAGTTGAGTTCAGGGGAGAGGAACATGAACATAGGAGGGAACCCAAGGGACTTGCAAATAAAGACTCAATATACCTAGCCTAACTGAAGCCAAGTCCAATTGAGCTGAAAGGCCCAGGAGGCAAACATTCTGGTTTTTGGTCTGGTAGTTTGTATATAGAATTTTGCTGAAATTAAACCTACTTTATCACTATTACTAATAAAAATACTATGACTGCATTTGGATGAACAAGACTTGGGGATAGATTTACTTTTAGGATCCTGCTTGACTAATGTTAGAAATAGGATGCTGAGCCGTAACCTAATATTGCACATTTTATGATCAAATTTGGTGTGGAAAAACAATGTACATTCCCCCCCCCCCCCCACCCCACCCCCCCCCATCCAAAAGAAGAGAATTATTTCGATCATCAAAGTCCAAGCCACATGAAATAATATTATGTAATTGAGGACCTACATTTTAAATATGATTAAAATGAAAATATATCGCAGTCTGTTTCTAATAAATCTCATAATGATACACTAACTCCACATTTTTATAAAATCTGGGAAGAAATGAGCTCTTAGAGACTACTCTGATGCTTGTAATGAGAATAAAGCAAAACCATATTTATTGCTAGTAAGCACACTGTTTCCCACCTCAGTCTTAATGTATTATGTTTTGGCCACAGGCACACAAATACTAGTAAATATGTAAGTCTAATCTTTACTGCACCTCTATTTTCTACTTTTTAGTCAACTAGTTTTATGTTAGATGAAGTTATCAATGCTTAATTTTCCTTAAAAAAAAAAAGACAAATACATAAATTGTGCAAATCAGAAAGCCAAACTTTCACAAGAATATTTTCAGACATTTTATGTAAGTTGTTTAATATGGGAAAATTAATTTTTCAATACTCATAACACCAAGAACCCCTGTGAATTTAATTCTGATTATCAGTCACCACCACTAAATCACATGGGGGTCATTTACTAAGAGTTTAATGTGCGCTACCACTATTAATACATGTTACTTGACACAGGACCCATTTTTATGCAATGAGCACTGTGGCAAATAGTATGTGTTAACTGTTAGTAAATAACCCTGATAGTAAATAATTACACCACTAACAATTAACAGAGTATTTGATTATATAATAATTGGTCAGGATATCACCAGGGTTCACTTTCATAACTCACCAGCCTATCAGAACTGTTAAGGACCATGCCCCGATGCAAAGAGGTGTCTACAGGTGGAAGCTAGGGCAACAATCAGAGCAAACAGTCTATATTATTAGAAGTTTGCAAAGCTCATATTCAAATTAGCTACACAACACACTTTTACATATTAAACTATCAAGTGTTCTTTTCTATTCATTTTTCTTATTCATTATCCCAAAGGGTTGTAAGATTATACTTCAGTTTTGAGAAAGGTAATAAAATTGTAACAACATATGCCAGCTCTCCAAACAACCAAAAAACTGTAAAACTGCTGTGTAGCCACCAGCAACAGAAGTTGCTTAGCTATAATAGGTATTTTCTGGAGACAGCACTTGACAAATCTCTCAGGTGAGTCATGCAACTTTGCTTAGTGCTAAACATATAGTAACATAGTAGATGACGGCAGAAAAAGACCTGCACGGTCCATCTAGTCTGCCCAACAAGATAAACTCATATGTGCTACTTCTTGTGTATACCTTACCTTGATTTGTATCTGCCATTTTCAGGACACAGACCGTAGAAGACTTGCCAAGAACTAGCCCCACCACCCACATGAATTTTCTAAAGCTTTCTCAAAAAGGCAAACATCTTTCATTACACATATGAAGTCATTTTCATGTAGCAATGAGCGGCTCCAGGGTTCAACTCATTTTCATATATCAGCTTTAACTGTGCTGAGGGAGAATGGCCAAGGGGAAATGGAAGGGTTTGTGAGATTTCCTAGGTAAGTGTCATAAGCAAAGAGGAAGAGAAAATATTAACTACCAAGAAATATTTTTGTTGGGAATATCCATTTTAGGTTGTTTTTTTTAAGCTACAGGGAAGACAAGCTGAAAGCATGTGGAGCACGACTCATGGAATTTTTTCCAACCCCTCTTTATACAAGTGCATGTCTTTAGCATGTGTGTGCACACTTGGATGCTTGTGTGTCTGTTCATATGTGTTGATGTATGTGTGTCTGGTTTCTATGTTTCTGATCAGGAGAGGAGATAAGAGGGAAGGCAACTTGAAAGATGCAATTCCTTAACCACTATAATGAATCAGTACATGTATATTGCAGCTATTAGAACTGCTTCTCCCACAGAAATATATTGAGACATTTTTTGTCAGGGGATTCATTTATCTTCACTCTCCCACCAGATGCAAAACTCTGTAGTCTAGATTCATATCACCATATGTTATGAAGTCAGCATCTAGCAAATTTAAATTGCTATTACTTGAACGGTTACAACCTTCTCTAGACTTCGGGATCTTTCATTCCCATAAGGGAGAAATTATTATTACTTCCATTGTTAAAGATATTAAGGAATCCAGTCACCTGTTAACTAACTATAGACCAGTTGCTTCCATTCCTCTGCTTTATAAATTTATGGAGAGGGTGGTGGCTTAGCAACTTACTATTTGGAACACAATATATTGCATTATTCTCAGTCGGGGTTTAGGTCAAACTATAGCACTGAGACAGTTATTGGCTCCCTTTTTAATCATTTCTGAAGGTAAAAAAGCTCTGGTGCTACAGTTTAACATCTCTAGTGCATCTGATCTGGTTGACCATGACATCCTTTTGCAGATCCTTGATAATATAGGTGCTACTGGAAATGTATACAACTGGTTCTCTGGAATTTTAAAAGACCATTCTTATAGAGTTAAGTTAGAAGGAAAACTTATATACTATCTGCTACCTCATTTGCTTATTTCCGATCTGAGCAAGAAGGGCAACCTTCGAAAGCTAATCAAGAAATGTATTAAGTTATGTCCAATAAAAAAGGTATCATCTTATTTTCTTTTCCATGTTTTATTTTGTTTGATTTATATTAATAAATAAATGGAAGAATACCAGTGGCGCACTCTTTGGGATATGTCTTGGATAAGTTGGGTTAGTTATGCGGATGACATAATGGTTATGGTTCCTATCCTTTCTTCAGTTTCTTCTCAATTAGATTTACTTCACAATATTCTTAGTACTTTGGATCTTGGATGAAACATTAGTTAAAATTGAATTCAGATAAAACTAAATTTTTGTTAGTTGCTCTAGAGAAGAAAATGAAACTTCTGTGATGACCAACCAGAATTTATATCACTTTTCTTCTTCTATACAAATACTGGGGATTCAGTTGGACAATAGGCTGTCTTTAGAATTGCAGATTAATAAACTAATGCAAAGATCATTTTTGTTGATGCAAAATTTACGACGTGTTAGATATATATTTTGATCAAGAACACGTTTGACTCGTAGTACAATCTTTGATCTTGAGTTCCATAGACTACTGTAATATCTATTTAGGCGTACCTAAACAAATCCTAAAGAAACTACATACTGTTCAAAATGTGGCATTGTGACTCTTATTCACTATCAAAGTATGATTCAGTTTCTCAATATTATAGAAAGCTACACTGGTTACGTATACAGGCTAGATTATGTTTTAAATGTTACTGTCTTGCTCCTTCATATCTTATGCACCATTTTGTTCTATTACAAAAATCTACGATTACTAGATCATTGGCTTTATTTACTTATCCATCAATACAATACTCAAAGAAAAGGACTAAACTTTAAGACACTCTTTCTCTTATCAGGCTGCCTTCTTGGACAAATATGTTCAAAGCATACTATCTTCTACGACTAATTAGAGGCAATTCCAGAAACAGATAAAAATTTAACAAATTTGTATTGAATCATATCAGATTTATAAGGTGAAACGTGTGTTTTAATATTAATCGTTTATGAATTTCCTGGAAATGACCAGTCTCTTTAATGTCATCCGTACTGAACCGAAAGGTATAGAGTGCAATATAAATTTTATTGTTATTGCTGTGTTATCACCCAGTTAGGGTTCACTCTCCTTTTCACTACGGAATACATATAATTAAATCAATAAGATATTGTAATATGATAAATTATACAAACTAATCTTAAATCTAAACATAAATCTAGCAACCTCTTGTAAATGAATCCTTATGGTAAAATTATGCCTTAACTGCTGATAATTTTCTTTCCTTTAGTAGCAGCAGATGAATCCAAGAACTGGTGGGTTGTGTCCATCTACCAGCAGGTGGAGACAGATTACAAAGCTGAAGGCAGTGGTACCAGACGGCCAGCTCCTCCTTCACCTCAGTACATGTCTCATCACCAAGAAGAATCAGGCAAGAAACCAGGAAGCCTTGCTCACCAACCATACAAAACAGAAAATTGCCAGTCTAAGAGAAACCACGACTGCGATGGAGTCCTCTTCAGTGGTTTCTGTTCTCTTTCCTCTTCTTTTTTGGAAACTAAAGACCAGAACAAGAACAGATAGGCAAAACAAGAGCTGACAAAGGGCGGGATCCTGGATTCATCTGCTGCTACTAAAGGAAAGAAAATTATCAGCAGGTAAGGCATAATTTTACCTTCCTTAGCGTATGCAGCAGATGAATCCAAGAACTGGTGGGATGTACCAAAGCAATCCCTAAGTAGGGTGGGAAGTTGCCGCTCCCCGAGACAGAACCGCCGCTGCAAAGGCAGCATCTGAATAGTGAAAGCACACCCGTTCCGCCCAAGAAGTAGATAGTAAACTCGTGAAACGAGCCTGGAATGCCACCGGCGGGATGCAACCTTTCCAAAAAATCCACAAATTATCTGCAATCCAATGAGAAAAAAAAATCAGATAAGACCAGAGGCTGCCGTCCCACAGCAAGAACCAGTGACAAAGACAAAGAGAAGATCTGAATGTTGAAAAACATACAACATCTGCAAATACAGGAGAGCCCTCTGAACATCCAGAAGAAGAAGTGCCGTGTACGCCATGTGAAAATCCCCCCCCCCCCCCCCCGAAAGAAGGGAAGAAAGAGAGGATGAAAAAGAAAAGCCAAACCACAGCCGGAAAAGAAAGAAGGAAGCGAAAGCAAGGTCACTCCAGACTCAGAAAAACTGCAGAAAAAACAGCTCGGAATGGCTGCACTAAAAATCCAGACACACTGCGTGCCAAATAATTGGCGACCAAGAACGCTGCTTGTAAGTTCCTAAGCGAAGCATTCTGCAAAGGAACAAAAGGAGTCCAAAGCAATGCTCGGTAGACAAGGAACCCAAAGCTAGACTCGGAGAATACAAACAAGGTTTCAGGGAGAAGGTTGCAGCAGCGGAGGAGCAAAGCACTCTGCAAGAAATGCACCACCTCAGAGTGTAAGGCCAGGCCAGGCCCTTCTGCAACCCATCCTGCAGAAAGAACTCAATCGCTGAGGAACAGACGCCCACAATGAAGACCAAGCTCGGGCCGCGACCAAGCTCGGGCCGCAACCAACCTCAAAAATCCTCAACACATGACAATACGTGGTTGCAGTGGACCGTGGACCACATACAAGATCGCCAACAGAACAGTAACCATAGCGTCAAAAAACTCTGTTCCACAGAGTTGACCTCTCAAAACACCAGGCCGTAAGAACAAAGCGAGAGGGGTCATCCACTCAGGAGTGGACCCAGAACGAACAGCTGAGAGTCAAGCAGATCCAAAACGAAGGTACCACCAGGAGCCTCACTATACCCGCATACCAAGGGTGCCGTGGTTAATCCGGAGCTACCAGAATGACTCAACCTTGGTGGAGAGCGATCTGAAAAGAACTCGGTTGCAGAGAGGCCACAGAGGAAACACTATTGAAGAACATCCTCTGGCCAAGGATGCAATAGAACAACCAGCCCTGCCGAATCACCCTCTCTCCGATGACTGAAGAAAGAAGGCACCTGGGCGTCCAGCCGGGACGCCATCAGATCAACCTACGGAGCTCTCTACCTGAGGCCATGTTGGAGAAGCCCTGGTGTGGAATAACCATTCTGCTGAGACCAGAAGATGGCAGAAAAGAGACCTCACCGTAGGAAAAGCCCGTAAAGTGGGCCGCGTAGAAACGGAACAAGAGGTCCTCTGCCCATTTCATGGGGGTGACGCCCTGATGGCCACAGTCTGACTTTGAGTCCCACTCTGTTGAAGAAGCAGCCACCGCCTCATCTTCTCCGACGGCAGAAGCACCGCCTAGCCCGCAACGTGTCCTGAAGTACTTGAAGATGAACAGCACCAAAAGCAGGTTGAGGCGGGGGAGACGGCACAAGCACCGCCTGGCCAGCAATGTGTCCTGAAAGGCTAGAAGACGAACAGCACCAAAATCAGATCCAGGTGGGAGATCGGCTACACCGTCCCCTGTGCCATGCACCACCCCGGAGACGGAAGGAGGAGGCAAAGGGCTTTCCAGTCCAAGAGGCACGCTTCCGTGACCACCACCATCCACTGCAGAGGTGCCAAGGCATCCCTTCCACAGGGAGGAATTGCGAAGCCACCAGTTCATGCGCCGGCGTACCGAGAACAGCCACGGAAGACACTGCTGACACTCCTGGAACACAGGAGACCACCTGTCGAGAAGCAAGAGCTGTAGATGTTGTCTATGAGCACCGCCCACAGCACTACCTCCAAAGTGTCTGCCACAGAGCCCAAGACATAAATGCATAGCCAGGCCCGAGGACTCAGCGCCCTGAGCAGACTGCGCACCCAAGTCTGTACCTAGATCCTTCAGTCCTCGGCCAAGAAAAAAATCGTACAGAGCTGTCTGGAATGGACGAGGTGGTTCATTTGAAGGTGACCACTCAGCTCAAGGGTTTCAAGAAGATCCGGGAAGAAAAACTCTCAAATCTCATCTAGAGTGAGGTGCACTCTGATGCTGTCCTTGTGGAGAATGCCGCAAAATTCCTAAACCTAGGAAAAGGTGAATGGAGCCATAGACATGCCGACAGGCAAAGCCTGGAACTGAACTTGAGGGCTCAGAATGGCCAAACAGAGAAACCGCAGATGATGGGGCTAAAGAGGAAAGAAAATAAATGCTTCCTCAGGGAGAAGTGCAGGCTAAATTGTGAGCTCTTTGAGCAGGGACTGTCTTTTCGTGTATGATGTACAGCGCTGCGTATGCCTTGTAGTGCTATAGAAGTGATAAGTAGTAGTAGTAAATTGAAGTAGCTCTGAATATAGCCAGCTGTCCAATATAAAGAAAAAGTGCAATAAAAGCCTTAGAGACACTGCAACAAACAGCTAGCTAAAAGTGCCACAGATACAGTGGAAGCTGGAGCCGGAATGCAATACTTTGAACAGAGCCAGACATAAAAACTGGACGAGCAGAGCTGCTGTGGGAAACCACCACTGCTAACCTTTGGCACTGTAGCCTTGTGTAAACTGTCCCAGCTATGGAAAGAACTGCTTGTCAAGGCAAGCAATATGAGAGAGGGAAGTAAAATATGCCCCATAGAAAAGGAGTTGAGGGCCACAGTTTCTAATATGATGCACAAACCAGCCTTAAACCTGTGACCTTCAAGCTGAAAGCCAACCATCTTCCAGAAAAACATAACTATTTTGTTGAAGCTACTGCACCTGGAGCAAAAGCCCCCATAACAGCACTGAGGTTCCATGGTTACCATGCAGACCAGAGCACTAGCCCCAGAAAAGAATATGTAACATTTCCCACAGAAAGGTGGAGCCAAAGGCACTAAGCCTAGAAACTCCCACTTGTAATTATAAAGGAGCAAAAGGTGCAGAAAAAAAAAAAAAAAAGAAAACCTACTGCACCTGGTATTCCCAGGCAGCCATCTCCCATCCAAGTAGAAACCAGCCAGGCCCAACCCTGCAGAGCTGATATCAGGAGAAACGATAGGGCCACTCTAGCAAAAAGGCCATTTTAGCGTGGAAAAAGGCTGCTCGGGGGAACTTCAGCACTTCCCTCCCGAGCGTTCAAACACACCACCACACAGAATCCCGCTGCGCAGCATCTGCTACAGCAGTGGGAACAGCTTTCAAATGCCAGCATCGCCCATATTAAAGCACAGTACCCCCGCGCCGAAAGAGAAAGGCAGGGGACTCACCAAACAGCAGGTGTCTCCGGAGGAGAAGCAGAGTCCCACAGATGCAGCAGCCTGCTGCCTAACTGGCACACTGACTGAAAGCACAGCACTAAGACAGGGAAACCCTGTACTGCCCAGTCCTGTAAGAAATCTTCTGTTTTGTTTTGTTTGTTTTTAAACACCAAATGAAGGCAAAGGAGCTCTCGTTTTTTTTTTGTTTTTTTTTTTACTGGTGAGGAAGGCTAGAGCTCTGAAGACCGGGAGGCAAGGGTGAAGCAGGGACCCAGAAGACTGAGTATGCCCCCAAATCGGTACCACCAGCCAGACACCCCCTAAACTCAACTGGCCCACAGGACCCAGGAGTATCCCCAACAGACAAATCCAGGAGCTGCTGAAGCGCCGTCCACCACCTGCTGGAGATAGAGATGTACTGAGGTGAAGGAGGAGCTGGCCATCTGGTATCACTGCCTTCAGCTTTGTAATCTCTATCTCCACCTGCTGGTAGATGGACACCACCCACTAGTTCTTGGATTCATCTGCTGCATACGCTAAGGAATTCCTATTCTATTTGACAAAACGCAGAACTGAAAATGAATCATTACTTTTGCTTCTAACATCCTATAATGACCTCCAAGATCTCTCAACTTTTTCCTTAAACTAGCCTCATAGCTGCTTTTTTTTTTTTAATCAAATTATATACAAATTACACATGCATATACCAATATTTGGTCATTTAGACGTGTATGTGGTGCCTAAATTCTGGTGCCCATTTTATATAATTACCCCCTTTGGGACCTCTGGGAGGATGTTGTTTTCTTGCACCTAAAAAAGCTGAACCCAAATGCTGTTGAGGCAAAACACTGCTGGTGTTAAAGCTCATGCCATTGCTTTCCTTTTTTTTTTGTACAAGAAAAGAATACAAAGGAAATAAAGGAAGTTGTAGGGTTACTGCAGTAAAGGAACTATTGCACATGTGCCGTGAAAAGCTGTTGTACTGTTCCAGATAGCTGTGGAAGACTGATGTTCATTTGAAACAGAGCATAGCTATTCACCCCTACAATTATACATGAGGAGTAGTAATACGTTTTCCTGTAATGCCCGTATGTACTTTAAAATTACTTACGCTTAGTTAGTACCAGAACAAGCAAATGTCAATTTCAGTACACAGCACATCTGAAAAATGATTTTCTGCTTTTCCAACTCTATTTCTTGGACTTCTTTTTACATGCTGATCTATTTGAGTCTGTGTACTACTACTCTTCTTTCTGGATTTGGGTTTTTAACAGTGAATTTCACATATCTTAAAAGACATAACTTGGTATGTCTACCTTAGAATGGAGACCTACCAGTGTTCTTGATCCCAGACTAGAACTCCTTAAAGACTCCAATTCTTCAGTCATCTTAGAAGCCAAAGCCTGAAGGTAGCCCCGAGCATCTTTTTCATCACTCACCCTGTACAGAATTATACAATTGTTACTTAGGGATGCACGTTACTCCCCTTCCAAACTAACTACCCTCAGGCAAGCCAATGTATCACTAAAACAAGTTCTCCACTGATTTTGTGGCTTTACAGAATATGGAACAAGTGGCAGTATACTATTCACCCTATGTGGAAATTCAAGTACAACTCAACAATAAATTGAATAAATTAATACTAGGTAGTACAGTAGCACTAATGTACGCACACAAACAGCATTCAGTAGAAGGCCCTAAATGACTAGCAGCACATTAAAGAGTGAAGGACAATTTAAACAGCTAGGTTGGAATATGATAAACTCCAAGCTAGACTTTGTTGTGCAAGTTAACAAAAAAACAAGAGAAATGTCTTAGCCAAAAATGTTAACAAGATATAGCAGTTGGTGTCGGGCTACTACTCTCACCCTCTTGTAGATTTCAGTCTCTTCTTCCATCTCAGTCTCACTGCTTTTCTTCCTTCGAAGTTCATTTCATCTGTCGATTCACTCCTCTACCTCTCTATCATTTATTGACCCCCTGATAAGACCCTTTCTTCCTTTCTCACTGACTGACTTCTGGATTTCCTTCTTTCTTGAACCTTCATCATCTTCCCTCATTCTTGGGGATTTTAACATTCATGTTAATGATTCCTCTGACTCTTATGCCTCTCGGTTTCTTGCGTTAAAATTCTCTTTCAATTTTCAACTGTGCTCCACTACACCTACTCAACAGAATGGCCACTGTCTTGATCTTATCTTTTCAAACTGCTCAATCTCCAGTTTCTGCAATCTCAGCTCTTCCCCTCTCTGACCATCATCTGATAACTTTCACATTTAAACACCCTCCTCCCCCAGTCCCACCCAATCTCCACAATACATTTAGTAATCTTCATATTGACTCTTCTATTCTGTCCTTCAGTGTTTTCAACCTCTTGTCAACCACTATGTTATCCAAATCTGTCAATGAGACTCTCTTTCTATATACTATTCTCTCCTCTGCTCTGGATACTCTCACTCCTCTCATTCCCATTCTGTAAGGTGTACCAAACCCCAGCCTTGGCTGACCTCTAGAATCCGCTACTTACGTTCCTATGCTTCATCAGTTGAACACCTTTGGCTGAAATCCTGTGCCCATGCTGACTTCATACATTTCAAATTCTTGCTGGCCTCCTTCCAGTCTGCTCTTTCATTTGCCAGACAGGACTACTGCATCCAGTTAAACTCTCTTGGCTCAAACCCTCAGTGTCTCCTTGCCACACTGAACTCTCTCCTCAAAGTGCCTTCACCTCCATCTCCCCTTTCACTTTTTCCCCAGACTCTGGCTGAGTACTTTCATGATAAGATTCACAAGATTAAACTTGAATTCTCAACCAAGTCACCTCAACCTCTCCTACCCTCAAGTCCATTGTCTCAACTCCCCTTCAACCTGTTCTGAAATCACTGAAGAGGAAACTGCACATTCTTTCCTCCTCCAAACTGACTACTTACTCCTCTGAACTATTCCTATCCATCTACTTAGCACTATCTCTCCTACTGTCAACCCTTCTGTCATATCCTCAATCTTTCACTTTCCACTGCAACTGTTCCTGATGCCTTCAAACATGCCATAGTTATACCACTCCTCAAAAAAATCTTCATTGGACCCAACCTGTCCTTCTATCACCCCATCTCTCTCCTCCCTTTTCTATCCAAGATACTAGAACGTGCTGTTCACTACCGTTGTGTTGACAATCTTTCAATCTGGCTTTCACCCTCTTCACTCAACTGAAGCAGCCATTGCTAAAGTCTCCAATGACCTGTTCTTGGCCAAATCCATAGGTCTCTATTCTATCCTCATCCTTCTTGATCTATCTGCTGCTTTTGACACTGTTGATCACCACCTACTCCTTGATACGCTGTCCTCACTTGGATTTCAGGGTTCTGGTGTTTCCTGGTTTTCTTCCTATCTCTCCTATCTCACTTTTAGTGTATATTTGGATCCTCCTCAATTCTATCCCACTATCAGTTGGTGTACCACAGGGCTCTGTCTTGGACCTCTTCTTTTTTTCCATCTATACTTCTTCCCTTGGCACTCTGATCTCATCCCATGGTTTTCAGTATCATCTTTAGGCTGATGACTCCCAGATCTACCTCTCCACACCTGAAATCTCAGCAGGAATCCAGGCCCAAGTGCTGCCTGGATGTCTCACCGCCATCTGAAACTAAACATGACTGAGTTTCTTGTCTTCCCCCTAAACCACCCTCCCTTCTTCCCCATCCTCTTTCTCTGTGGATAACACGCTCATCCTCCCTGTCTCATCAGCTTATAACCTTAGGGTTATCTTGACTCTCTCTCTCTCTGCACATATCCAACAGACTGCTAAAACCTGTTGTTTCTTCTCTATATCATCACCAAATTTGTCCTTTCTTTTTCAGCACACTATCAAAACCCTTATCCACACTCAACACCTCTCGCTTTAGACTATTACAACTTGCTTCTCACAGGTCTTCCACCTAAGCCCTCTTATCTCCTTCAATCTGTTCAAAATTCTGCTGCACAACTTATATTCCGCCAGTGCCCTCTCCTCAAGTCACTTCATTGGCTCCCTATCCATTTCTGTATACAGTTCGAACTCCTCTTATTGACTTACAAGCGCATTCATTCTGCAGCTCTCAGTATCACTCCACACACCTCCTCCCCGGGATCTCCGTTCATTGAGAAAATCTTCCACTGCCAACTCCAGACTCTGTTCCTTTTATCTTGCTGAATTATATGCCTGGAATAGACTTTCTGAGCCAGTAAGTCAAACTCCATCTCTGGCTGTCTTCAAATCTAGGCTAAAAGCCCATCTTTTTTGATGCTGCTTTTAACTCCTAACCCCTATTCACTTGTATAGTACCTTGTATATTTATCTTCCCAGCTTATTAATTCCCTTATCCGTCCGGTTTGTCTGTCCTGATTAGATTGTAAGCTGAGCAGTGACTGTCTCTTCATGTTCAAGTGTACAGCACTGCGTACATGTTATTAGCGCTAAAGAAATGATAAGTAGTAATAGTAGTATAGCACCTGTTACCAAAGACCTCCTTGGATCTGTGAGTTTTCAAGACCTGGAAATTATTTTTAGTCCAAAGTGTAAGAAGTACAGAAGACATTCTATTAACTTGAACTGAGAATGTCAGGCAACCAAAGCACATAACCATATCAATTTTCATAGAGTACAATTGTAAGCCAGCAGACAATTGGGCTACCAAAAACATTCCAATATTTCATATGCTGAAAACCCCTTCAGCATGCAGGAGAACGTACCATTGAATAATTTCTGCAATCTGAGCTTCCCAGTGAGCAACGGAATCCTTCTTTGCTGCCAGTTCTTGTAGCTCATCCTCCAGTTGCCTATTTTGTGCTGTTAGTTTATCCACAAAGGAACAGAGCTGAAAAAATAAACCCCAAATCATTTTCTGTTTGCATATACAGTTTTCACCACTTACAGGTGCTTTATAAGAAGCAGAATTGGCACAAATAAATTGATACTCAAAGCAGGACTTATTTGAGAGATTAGTTGCTTTAATCTGTAACAAAATGTTTTCTCAGTAAAACAAAACTTACAGAAAGTCCAAGATAAAGAGTTCCTTCCTAAAATGATGGCTATTCTGTTTTATTCAGATGAATTAAATTAACCAATCCTCAAAGAAACTCCATAACGGCCTAGAAGGGTGTGCACTTCTGTACTGTATACAACACGGCAACAATGGTCTAATTTTATGCTCTACTCATCTTGTGGACCAGACAAATTCCCCTAAATAGTTCTAATTTACACTGCCCATTCTACAAGGTTTGTAAACTATTGCTCTTACAAATAATTATTTGCAAAACCCTTTTGCTGTAATGCCTTTCTGAAGAGCAACAGTAGGATATTACAATCCCTGATTATAAATTCACATATTTATATTCCTTAATTTACAAAGTAAACACAAATAAACTGGAAAACAAAATATATTAAAATCCTATATAAAAATATTAAAAATCAGGACATAAAACAAAATACCACAATCCAATTACATGAGCCAAAGAATGGCATTGTACTCTACCCTTTCATTTTCTGTTGTGAACTTTTTGTTCTCTTCAAGCAGCAATGTTCGCTCCCGCTCATATTTTTCCTTTAATGTTCCTACCGCCTCGTCCATCTCACTGTGTCTGAAAGAGATATTAAGGCGTACTTTACACAGAATGTTGAGATTGGACTTGAGACATCCAGGTCAGGACATGCTCAATTCTAGCAATAATCCTTTTTAAATGCCGATGCCAGCAGCCTGGTCCCACCCTGGTTAAGGTGGAGCCCATCCTTTCGGAATAGGCTCCCCCTTCCCCAGAATGTTGCCCAGTTCCTAACAAATCTAAAACCCTCCTCCCTGCACCATCGTCTCATCCACGCATTGAGACTCTGGAGCTCTGCCTGTCTCTTTGGCCTGCGCGTGGAACTGGTAGCATTTCAGAAAATGCTACCCTAGAGGATCTCGATTTGAGCTTTCTACCTAAGATCTTACATTGGCTTCCAGAACCTCTCTCCCACATTTTCCTATGTCATTGGTACCCACATGTACCAAGACAGCATGTATGCAAATTTTACAAAATTACAATGTAACAGGATACATTTCTCACCACAATTCAGGAAGAACACAATTCTCAAACACAGTTCAGGAAAAAAAACTGTAATCAGAACAAATAACTACAAAAAAGAATGCCAGACTTATAGACCCAGATAACTGAATGCAGTATTCCTCGAAATAAGAAGGCAACAATCTGTCAGTTATATCATTCATTTGAGAAGATCTCAAAGCATGTTGAGTGTCATAATAAGTAATAAGATACATAATGAAGACACTTGTACTTTAATCAATATTGCTTCCAAAGGAAGCCAATGCAACAAGGACAGTATAGGCATATTGTTAATTATATATATATATATATAGTATATATATATATATACACACACACACACACTACATAATACATATACATAGAGAGAGAGAGAGGGATATTTGGCAGGAAATAAACATTCTTTGTAAATCTATGATATATAAGAAATTGCAATAATCCAATTTATTAGTAATCAGACTAATGCCTTAATGAGGTCAAATCAGAAAAGTTTAAATAATGGCATAAACAAGAAATTATCCAAAGTAAATGAAATAACCTTTGAACAACTTCCAAGATTTGACCTATAACATTAACCTAGTACAACAGGAAATACAAGCAAACATATTTTACTAGCTCATAAACAAATACATTGCTTAACCTTTGTAGAACCAACTCCCATTCCACTGAACCTTACCGCTCCCGCTTTGCTTTCTCCAGTTTATCTTTTAGCATCAGGATTTCTTTCTGTAGAGCTAACTGTTGGCTCTCAGAATCATGCATCCCTTCTTCACTGTTTGATTTCCAAAACATGGGAGGCCTCTCTCCTCACCAGCTCCTCTTCATAAAATAAGATTTTCTTCTCCAGCTCAGACTTAATTTTGGACAGTTCCTGTTGGTGCTCTAGAGCAACTCCAGCCGTGCGGGCCGCCCTGCTTTACCTGCATAAGTCAGCATTGGAAAGAAAGAGTGCAAAAGAGTCATTTCTGCAGACTTCTACAGTCTATGTCCTGAAAATGTCACAGACAAATTGATATCAAGTATGCATATGTAGTACCACATCATGCCTTATGAGTTTACCTTGTTGGGCAGACTGGATGGACTGTATGGGTCTTTATGTGCGCCATCTACTATGTTTCTATGGGGCTTATTTTCAAAGCACTTTAGACTTACAAAGGTCCATAGGTTACTATGTAACTTTGGAAGTCTAAGTGCTTTGAAAATACGCAATATGTTTTTTTAACAATTTGCAAATCCTGGGTTCAGAACCATGGACCTGAATTCAGAAACAATCCTGCTACTAGTAAAGCACTGTTGAAACAATACTGGTAAGCAAGTGAGAAGTCGTTTACATTATTTAGGCACTGCATATCCTTTAACAAGGTAGTTAAAAACATTTTTTTCTTTTATCAAATACATGTTTTTGTTCATTAAAGGTCATAATTAACTACTTTCAGCATAGCCCTATGTGGGGCCAATAAGAATGCATGTTTCTTAAGCACTTCTCTAAGGATTAGGAAACAGATTGCTAGAAGCCAGATAGATGGATATTGTTCCTCAAAATATACCTAATATTATAAAGTATATTTATTTCCAATGGTGTAAAATGCTGTATAACAGACAAACATAAGCAACCGGCATTTTGACCAGATGGATATTATCCAAATGTGGAGGCTTAAAAATCATTTTTTAACTCTTTCCTGCATTTTCTTTTATTTCTTCCTTCTCCCCCTCATCTCACCCCCTTTATCTGATTTCTAGCTGAGTTTCCTTCTACAATAAGGTAGTTTACCATAGAAAGAGTATATGTACGAATATGTGTGTATGTATATTCACAAGTGTGATTTTAATATGAAAAAAGCAACAGATTTCGAGTGGGGCTCTACATATATAATTTTGAACTATTTCTTTATTTCTGGCAACTATTCATAAGCAAAGAAAATGAGTTATTCTTTGATAATATTTAGAGAAATCAAATCTCCTGCTTTTTGAATCCAGTCAGAACTGGAAACAGAACTGGTAAGCTCAGGTCTAGGAAGGAAAGGAAGAAAGACTGCTGCTGACAGTCCCTGCCAGCTAATAAGAAGTACTGAGGGAGAACCTCCAAGGAAGTGCTTCTCTAGCCCTTGAGGACATCATACTATCATCTACACATGCATCAAGGGAGGGAATAATTTGAGGGAAGAGACAAAGGGCTTGATATTCAAAGGAGTTATGCTACTAAACTGGCCTCCTTGAAAATTTACTAGGGCTGATTACCTAACTTTCAAACTCAAAATTTCATTAAACTCTTAAACTTAGGGGCATAAAAAGTAGGTGGCAACAGGAATGGATTTAAAGTTAGGAGGGGAAGTTAGGAGTTTAGCACTGATTTTTAGCACCAGACAAATGAAAGGCTTAAGCATAACATTTAAGCCCCTAACTTCAGATTAATTTTTCAACCAAAAATTTAGGCTCCGTTTGGCTGAATATAGCTCACAAATGTATGAGCTCAGCTTGCTTTTGGGTTTTTTTTTTAATATTAGGCCCAAAATCAACTCTCTAAATGCTATCACAGAACACACAATGTTTTTTATGCATTTCTACGGTGATACTAGACGTTCACAGTGCTGTACCATGGCCAAGAGACAATTCTGCTCGACAGAGCTTACAATCTAATTAGGACAGACACATAGATTGAACTGAAACCATAAACAACTAACTAGAGTGCAGCCTTGCACAGAACAAAAATGGTATAGGGGGGTGGATTTGGATTCTAAACCCCGAACAGATTTTGCAGCACTGACTGCCCAAACCGACTGTAGCGTCGGGTATCCTGCTAAAGGCAGTAGGTGAGATGTGAATGTGTGGACTGATGACCACGTTGCAGCCTTACAAATCTCCTCAATGGAGGCTGACTTTAAGTGAGCCACTGACGCAGCCATGGCTCTAACATTATGAGCCGTGACATGGCCCTCCAGAGTCAGCCCAGCTTGGGCATAAGTGAAGGAAATGCAATCTGCTAGCTAATTTGAGATAGTGCGTTTTCCGATGGCGACTCCCCCTCCTGTTGGGATCAAAAGAAACAAACAACTGGGCGGACAGTCAAAGACACGCAGCTGCTTCAAACGTTGTACTCGGTGCAACCGGACCATCTCAGGTACCGATACCCATGCTTGGTGTATCCAGAGCCTTGGGCCTGACCATAGCCCAGCCGCTTGCAGTCTGTGTCTTCGCATGAAGAAACGGACCCAAGCGTCTCGAGAAGCCCAACGAGAGAAGTTTTTGGGGCTCGGTCTGGTCCGTTGACATTGGTACTGAGGTCGGCAGCATCGACATTGAGGGACGCATCAACGTCGGGAGCGAAGGTAATGGCTGTGGAACGACCAACTCGTGCTGGGAGCAGTGAGGCATCGTGTGGGTCTCCACCTGTCTCGAGGCCTCCTGTTATGCAGGCCCGGCCCCGAGGAGATGTGGAAGATTCCACGTCTTCCTCATCGGTACTGAGAGTCTCGATGACGGGCGTTGAGCAAAGGCGAAGAAGCACCGTCATTGTTCTCCTTCGACACATGGTGCCGGGAGCTCCAGGGCGTCGAGGGATTCGGCACCGAGAGAATCACTCTCCCTCTACGTCTTGCCCCATCCTTGGCCACCTTTAAATCTAGACTGAAAGCCCACCTCTAACATTGCTTTTGACTCGTAACCACTCGCCTCCACCTACCCTCCTCTCTTCCTTCCCGTTCACATTAATTGATTTGATTGCTTACTTTATTTATTTTTTGTCTATTAGACTGTAAGCTCTTTGAGCAGGGGACTGTCTTTCTTCTATGTTTGTGCAGCGCTGCGTACGCCTTGTAGTGCTATAGAATTGCTAAATAGTAGTAGTAGTAGGTGCGATGCGTCGGTCTAGCAGCCCCGGTACCTGCTCCCGAGCCTCGACAGATTCTGCCACCGGCTCCTTTATTGACCCCGCAGCCTTGTCCGACGGCAGCTCTCGATGAGCACATCAATTCCAGAGCTTCTGGAAGGGTTGCTGCACCAATCTGCTTCAGTGTCCGGGGGGGGGGGGGGGGGGGGGGGGGTGCTTGCGCCTTCCGTTACCGTCTGCTGCAGGAGCATCTGGCCCTTCGCCTGTGGTGAGGTCCACGACCTCAGTGCTGACTGTGGCATCGGTGTCGGCTGCACCCAGGTCGACTCTCCTTTGACGTCGGTGGAAGAAGCTTCACCGGAGTCAGGCGGGTGTCGACTTCTCGGCATCGCCATCGAGGACGCCGTTCCTCGGCGTCGAGGCAGACTCAGTTTCGAACTGCTCTGAGGGATGTCTTGTCCAATACTGAAGATGAGCGTTCTTTGGGAGGAAGAGAAGGATCCCAGGTACTTTTCTAATGACGAGTCCTCTGGGATTCCTTCTGAACTTCTCCTCCAAAATCGCCAAGCCCCCCCCCTCCCCCCTCTTACCGGGTCCCGGCGGCAGCAGTGAAGAGCCTTGTGAGTCTGCTGCCTTCCCTTTCTCTTCGCTCTCAGCTCTGACTCTGGTCCCGCCCTCAATTCCTGTTTCCGCAAGGGCAGGGACCAGAGTCAGAGCTGAGAGCGAAGAGAAGGGAAGGCAGCAGACTCGCGAGGCTCTTCACTGCTGCCGCCAGGACCCCGGTAAGGGGGGGGGGGGAGGGTAGCAGAGGGGGGGTTGGTGAGTTTGGAAGGGGGGGGCGACGTGCCGTAGGGAGTCTCTGCCCGCTCCCGCTGTTCTTCACGTGCGGTCTCTCACTGGGATCGTAACACCCTGCTGACGTCAGGCAAGCATGGTTCTACTGCTGGCCAGTGACGTCAGCAGGTGGTTATGATCCCAGGTTAGACACTTGTAACGTTCACATAGCAAATTATTATATTAGATATTTTCAGTCGGTTCCTTCTATTTTCTGAAGGATTTTCTTTTAGCTCTAACAGCTTCCCTTCACCTCACTTACTACTCTCACCCTCCTGTAGATTCAACCTCTTCTTTCACCTCAGTCTCACTGCTTTCTTCCTTCGAAGTCTGATAAGTCCATTTCTTCCTTTCTCACTGACTTTGACTCCTGGCTTTCCTTCTTTCTTGAACCTTTCATCTCCTTCCTTCATTCTTGGGGATTTTATCATTCATGCTAATAATCCCCTCTGACTCTTATGTTTCTCAGTTTCTTGCTTTAACATCCTCTTTCAATCTTCAACTGTGTTCCACTGTCCCCACTCACCAGCATGGCCACTGTCTTGATCTTATCTTCTTCGCAAACTGCTCACTCTCCAGTTTCTGTGCCTCAGCTCTTCCCTCTCTGACCATCATCTGATACTTTCACATTTAAACAACCTCCTCCCCCAGTCCCATCCAATTTACCAATACATTTAGGAATCTTCAGGCTATTGACCCTTCTTACTCTGTTCTCCAGTTTTTCAAATCTCTTCTCAACACTATGTTATCCAAGTCTGTCATGAAGCTGTCTCTTTCTATAATACTATTCTCCCCTCTGCTCTGGATACTCTTGCTCCTCCCATTCCCCGTTCTGTAAAACCCCAGCCTTGGCTGACCTCTAGAATCCGCTACCTACGTTCCTGTGCCCGCTGTGCTGAACGCCTTTAGTTTAAATCCCATTCCCATGCTGACTTCATACATTTCAAATTCTTGCTGACCTCCTTCCAGTCTGTGCCTTTACTTATGTACTTTATAAACAGGGACTACTACATCTAGTGACAAATTCTCTTGGCTCAAACCTTCAACGCCCTCTTTGCCACACTGAAACTCTCTCCTCAAAGTGCCTTCACCTCCAACTCCCCTTTCACTTGCTCCCCAGGACTCTGACTGAGTACTTTCATGATAAGGTTCACAAGATTAAACTTGAATTCTCAACCTTCACATCCACCTCTCCTTCCCTTAGTCCATTCTCTCAACCCTCCTTCAACCCCTGCTTCCTTTTCTGAAATCAGTGAAGATGAAACTGCACATTTTCTTTCCTTCTCGAAACTACCTACCTGTTCCTCCTGATCTCTCCTACTGGCATCCCTTTTATCTGTCATATCCTCAATCTTACACTTTCCACTGCAACTGTTCTGATGCCTTCAAAAATGCCGTAGTCATACCACTCCTTAAAAAATCTTCATTGGACCCTACCTGTCCTTCCAACTATCACCCTATCTCCCTCCTCCCTTTCCTATCCAAGATACTTGAACGTGCTGTTCATCGCCATTGTCATGATTTTCTATCATTTCAAGCTATTCTTGATCCACTTCAATCTGGCTTTCGCCCTGTTCATTTAACTGAAACAGAGCTTGATAAAGTCTCCAATGAGCTGTTCCTGGCCAGATACAAAGGTCCCTATTCCACATCCTTCTCAAAATAACTGCTGCTTTTGACACTGTTGATCACTGCCTACTCCTTGATACGCTCCTCCTCACTCGGATTTCAGGGCTCTGGTCTTTCCTGGGTTTCTTCTTATATCTCCCATCGCACTTTTAGTGTATGCTCCGATGTATCCTCCTCCACTTCTGTCCCACTATCAGTTGGTGTACCTCAGGGATCTATCCTGGGACCTCTCATTTCTCCATCTATACTTCTTCCCTTGGTACTCTGATCTCATCCCATGGTTTTCAGTATCACCTTTATGCTGATGACTCCAGATCTACCTCATCCCCAGCAGGAATCCATGCCAAAGAATCAGGCTGCCTGGATGTCTCACCGCCATCTGAAACTAAACATGACTAAGACTGAGCTTCTTATCTTTCCCCTTAATCAACCTCTCCTCTTCCCACCGTTCTCTATCTCTGTGGATAACACTTTCATCCTCCCTGTCTCATCAGCTCTAAACCTTGGGGTCATCTTCGAATCCTCTCTCTCCCTGCACATATCAACAGACTGCCTAAAACCTGTCATTTCTTTCTTTATATCATCACCAAAATTTGACCTTTCCTTTTCTGAGCACACTACCAGAACCCCTTATCCACCTCTTGCTTAGGCTATTGCAACTTGCTTCTCACAGGTCTACCACTTAGCCATCTCTCTCCTCTTCAATCTGTTCAAATTCTGCTGCACAACTATATTCTGCCAGTGTTTCTGCGCTCATATAGCTCTCTCCTCATGTCACTTCACTGGCTCCCTATCCGTTTCCACATACAGTTAAAACACTCCTCTTATTGACTTACAAGTGCCTTCACTCCAGTAACTCTTCAGTACCTCTCCACTCTTATCTCTCCCTACACTCCTCCCTCCATTCACTGGGTAAATCTCTCTTCTCCGAGAACAAGGCAGGCTGCTGTTTCTCACATTGTGGGTTGGCGTCCCACGGCGGCCCAGGAATGGCAATTCTTGCAGAGCAAAAATAAAAAAGGTTTTGCCAGAGCCTTCTGGCGCGCAAGCGTGGACGACGTCCTGCCCGTCGCATGAGCGTTCCCGCTCAGTTTTTTCTTGTCGCTGTAAACTTCCCTGTTGTCTGGGGTATGTGGAGATGAATCCTGGCTGCTGCCCTCCAATAGTAGCCCTGGTCTTTCAGTACAATCGGCAGCAAAGTCAAAATAAACTCCTCTTAGGAACCACAGTTTTCAATCCAGAGACTTAATCAACTGGTCTCTTTGAATTTAGAACCAAATATACCGTCTACTTTATAATTCCTTATTCAACATGGCTGTCAGTTTTCAGTTTCAGTAGTCCACAGTACATAAAGGAAAGAAACAAAACTGCTTCACAAAAAATGTCAGAAAACAAAATAGATAGCCTGCTCCTGATCCGCACTCCAATCAGAAAGATACAGGCTGGGCAGCTCACCTCCTCTTCACAGATACTTCACTCCTGTGTCGCCCGCGCTGCCCATCTTACACTTGCAGACTCTGGTCTCTTGGCTCCTCACAGTCAATGGGTACTGCTCTCTGTCCACCTCCTCCTCCCCTGGGTACCAAGCCCTTCTTCTAGGACTTCCATCCAATCAGCTCCCTCTCCACCCTGCCTCCCTAAATTCCTCAATCTTCCACAGCTGGGTTACCCTGATCTTCCCCCTCCCCACAGCGTGGGTGGAACCCTATACTGAGTCTGTACCCATGGAAACAAAGTTTTTAACATTGTCACTCCCTCTACTGACCATTCTCGGGTATTGCTTCTTCCCTACCAAAACCCTTCCCTCCCTTCTCTTAGGTAAACTCCAGGTCTGGGGTTTTAAGTGGACTGTCTTTTCCTTTTCTCCTAAGGCCTGTGGTTAGGGTAGTTCTATACCATCTGGCTGTCAGCCTAAAGTTGATCTTTCTCATTACACCGCGGTGAGGTGAAGAGGTTTTTCCCTGTTCGCTTCGCTGCCCAGGAAAGAGAGTCTGGGTCAAGTTCTGGTAAAAGACTCAAATGACCCCCTGTAGGAACTACTGAACCTGAAACCAATACTCTCCATTAGAAGGTTCGGTAGCCTCCTATACTCCCTGACCAGTGATATGTCCTCTCTCATACTGCATCATAAGGACTGATCTCTGGACCAAAACACGCCCCATAGGGAACCGCTAGCCCTACTAAGGACAGTAACTCCTCTGTCATCTCTAAATTGGACCCTAAAAGTCACAATCCAGGGGGAAAAAAAAAAAAGATTGGTCACTCCCCCAAATCCTTAGCTAGCTTTTCTAAGTCCTCTCAAAACAACAGCAAATCAGCTTCTGAGCCACAGGAGATGTTTCGCTGCCACTAACACCAACAAATTCTTGGCAGAGGTCCTGATGAAATCATATACGGTATCTGACAAAATGCTGCCC
Source organism: Microcaecilia unicolor (assembly GCF_901765095.1). Taxonomy (NCBI): domain Eukaryota; kingdom Metazoa; phylum Chordata; class Amphibia; order Gymnophiona; family Siphonopidae; genus Microcaecilia; species Microcaecilia unicolor. Next base: position 190,886,762 of record NC_044039.1, on the reverse strand, counting down.
CCATTTCCAAATGCATGACTTCTGCCAGCACCTCCATGGAGTCCTGGCTTGGGCTACGGGCAACTATTTAGCTCAACAAACACACACCTAGGCCGCATAACCTCCACATACTTGTGGTTTGCATTGCCAAGGTTAAACTCCTCAAGGAAACTTCAACACAGTCCTCTTTCTACAATTTAGGGATCCTTCAACTTCACCCTGCCATTCCACTGAATGGTCGTCTTCTTGGTCACTAACAAAACCAGAACATCCACCTTAGGAAGATGGAACTTCTCCTTCTTAAGTGTTCGTAATTGGTATAACAAATCTATGGACAGGATCTAGTGACTGTCATTCTGCATCTATCATCTCTATAACCACTAGATGCACAGGAAAGGTCTTGGTGGGATTCTGAACTCCACCATGAGAGGGACCCTTTCTTGTTCACATCCAACTACTGCTCTTCTGATAAGCGTAATGCTTCCAACACTCAAGAAATTAATTAGGGAAGCTCATCTCATCTGAAAATTCTAAAACGGTGGTGTCCTCACCAGGTGGACCCTCTGACCAAGGGCCCCTTAGAACTTAAAACTTCCTGTACAGGAGATCCTGAACAGATTCCATGTCTAGTGTGAGATATTTTCTTGGCTCCTGATGGGCCCTCTGTTCCCAGGGTCCAATGCTTTTCTCCTGTACCTCTGAGGGCATTCCATGCTTCAACAGAATGCCTGACCTAATTACAGAATAAATTCTGGGGAGAAAGGGAGATTCTCTTTGGTAAAATGTCCAAGCCCAGAATCCTAAGGGATAGCATCAGCGGTTCATCTGACTGCTGCGGAGGAAGAGTTGCTTCCAAATGGCAGAGTTCCCACCAAAATCTGACAGCCATGTGATAGGCCTAGACACTGACTTTTCCAAAAGGCTCTCTTGCCAGACAACCAAGTTTTAATCCCTTGGTTTAAAGTACCAGCAGCTCCAGTCACAGTTCAGGTTATAAAATCCTAAATCCCACCCACCCACCTTTTTTTTGTTATTATTATTATATTAATGGCACCAATCCCGCTCACTCTAAGAACAAAATTAACTGCTTATATGGCCTTCTGACCAGACCTGAGCAACACTGGCTAGTCAGGGCTGCACAGGACCCCTTACAAGGTGATGTCAGATCCAGCAGTTTGTCAAATTCCATCTGCTTCTAACGGAGTGCATACACACTTGTCTGGACTAGTCTGGAGGATCGATAAGGAAAATTTATTTTTACTTAAAATTCTTATACATACCTTCTTTTAAGTGGCAACTGAAGCGATTAATGATATTCACACAAACATAAAACCATCTTCTTTATCAAACCCCCCTCCCTCCTTAACCATACTTTCTTCAAAATAACTCTTACAATAAATATCAACAGATAAGCACAATTGCCCCCTAAATTACTCCTCTAAAGCCCTGCTGGAACAGTTACCAAACACTGCCGCATGTCTCTGAGAAGGCGCACAAACCCATAGGGACTTTTAAAACATGTGCAAATGTCAGTTTTACAAGCACAGGATTACAATGTACATGCTGCACAAGGCTTCTAAAATGACCTCCTTAATAGATTATGTATATATAGATATCATCATGTTTTGGATCAAGACTGTTTTTTCTGGAGGAGCAGCAGAAAACTTAATGGCCACTCACGCTAAACCAGGGTTATAAATCCTATGCTTTGTAGGCACCAAAAAAGATCAAACACAACTACACAAGAGGCCAGTAAATTAGTACTTCAAATGAAGTTAATTTAGCTGACAGCAAAGATGTCCTATTGTACAAGAACCTGCTGCTCAGAACATGCATTGCAACTTGCACAATTTTCTTCTGCATTCTAACCTTGAGCACTTCCATCTCGCCCTCCAGCTGTTTGGAGAACAACTCGCTGTGCTCGCGGAGTTTGCGCTCTTTTGATGCCTCTGCTCTCGCATCTTCAAGCTGTGCTTCCAGCTACAACAAGAAAAGGTTCAACAATTAGTGACTCTCAAAATAACTAGAGGTGAACAATGCTCTAAGTGTACAAGCACTGTGAGCTGGCAAAGCTAAAACAATTTTAATAAAGCATCAATCTGTTTTCACGCATAGTGTAGCACAGGAAGAATATTCTAATGCTACAGAATATTTAGGGAGGTAGTTATTAAGTAGGACTTTAACACACCTTAGTTTTACCATGGGAGTGACTGACCTGTTGTATTTCCAGAGCTAAAGGTTAGTCACACACATAGTAGGGAAGGGAAAGGGAAATGGGACTTGATATATAGCCTTCTGAGGTTTTTGCAACTACATTCAAAGAGGTTTACCTATATTCAGGTACTTATTTTGTACCGGGGCAATGGAGTCACAAGGAGCTGCAGTGGGAATTGAACTCAGTTTCCCAAGATCAAAGTCCACTGCACTAACCACTAGGCTCCACTCCTAGTACATCAAAAACTCAGCTTGCAAGCAACCTCTCAAGCTGTTATTTATGCTGCCGGAAGCCTCTGGCCACTAATACACCAGCCTGTTGCTCCCAGGGTCACATCCTTAAAGGGGTTAGGCAATTAAAGGTAATCTCCCTCTTCATTCTGGAGCCCTCCCCTTTACTATGACATTCCCCCTAAGCCTCCCTCCACCCCCACTGAAACCCTCTCTACAAGGAGCTTCCCTGCCCTAAAACTACCTCCACCCCCCACCCTCCGCAAGCCTCCCCTCCAGGCCTACCTGATATGCTTGAAGTCTAAGGGTTACGAGGCAGGAGCAATCCTGTTACTCCTTTCCCTGCCTAGAATGAGGATCAAAATGGTGCTGTTGACCACTATGGTAGTTGTAAAGCACTATCTTTAGGGGCCAAGTTGAAGTATAAGGGCCCTTATGCCTCATATGGCAGCTTGACTCCTAGCAGTAATACTGTGAGATTACTGCTAGAGGTCGTCAGCTGGTGTTTCATTGTGGATTTTCTAGTATATGGGGCAATTCAAACTTTATCTACTAATTTCCTTTCCTATAGTCCTGGAGGTTTGGCAAGTGAATTTGTCATCATAAAGAACCCCATAGGTGCGATGAACGCTTCTGGACATTTGTAAAACAGCCATCACCCAATAGTGTGGATTAGTGAAGCAAGCAATGTGTGGATTAATATAAGTAAAAATATTGATGTTACATTCACACAGAGGCAATGACACTGTTTGATATATACTTTAAGGCTTTTTCTTGTCCAATGACTGAACAAAGTCTACTGACCTACCACGTGAATGGTCAGTGCAGTATTCTGAGCACTTTTTTTTGTTTTCTCTGGTATGACATATTTGAATGAGTTAAGAGATATTTTCTAACAATTTTACTCCATAGTCTAAATTTATACAATCTGACATTCCAGAGTACTGATAGAATTAAAAAATGAACTTGTGGAACGATTATTAGTAATATGTAATTTATGTTTAAAATTGAGCGTGGTACCGGAAGATTGGTGGGTGGTCAATGTAACTTCGATTTTTAAAAAAAGGTTCCTGAGGCGATCCATGAAATTATGACCGGTGAGCCGACGTCGGGCAGGGAAAAATGGTACAGACTATTATAAAGAACAAATTACACAGCATATTCAAAAGCATGGATTAATGAGACAAAGCCAACATGGATTTAGTGAAGGGAAAACTTGCCTCACCAATCTATTACATTTTGTTGAAGGGGTGAATAAACATGTGGATAAGGTCAGCCCGTTGATATTATGTATCTGGATTTTCAAAAGGCTTTTGACAAAGTACTCATGAAATACTCCAGAGAAAATTGGAGAGTCATGGGATAGGAGGTAATGTCCTATTGTGGATTAAAAAGATAGAAAACAGAGAGTAAAGTTAAATGGTCAGCGTTTTCAATGGAGAAGGGTAGTTAGTGGGGTTCCCCAGGGGTCTGTGCTGGGACCGCTGCTTTTTAACATTTCTAATTGACCTAGAGATGGGAGTAACTAGTGAGGTAATTAAATTTGCTGATGACACAAAGTTATTCAAAGTTGTTAAATCGCAAGAGGATTGTGAAAAATTACAAGAGAACCTTACAAGACTGGGAGACTGGGCATCTAAATGGCAGATGACATTTAATGTGAGCAAGTGCAAAAGTTAGTGCATTTGGGAAAGAGGAACCCGAATTATAGCTACGTCATGCAAGGATCCACGTTAGGAGTCACTAAACAAGAAAGGGATCTGGTGTCGTCACTGATACGTTGAAAACCTTCTGCTCAGTGTGCGGCAGCTAGGAAAGCAAATAGAATGTTAGGTATTATTAGGAAAGGAACAAAAATGAGGATGTTATAATGCTTTTGTATTGCTCCATGGTACAACCGCACCTCGAATACTATGTTCAATTCTGGTCACCGCATCTCAAAGAAAGATATAGTGGAATTAGAAAAGGTGCAGAGAAGGGCAAAGAAAATGATAAAGGGGTGGAACGACTTCCCTAAAAGGAATTGCTAAAGCGGCTAGGGCTCATCAGCTTGGAGAAAAGACAGCTGAGGGGAGATATGATAGAGATCTATAAAATATTGAGTGGAATGGAACAGGTAGACGTGAAGCATGTTTACTCTTTCCAAAATACTAGGACTAGGGGGCATGCAATGAAGTTACAAAGTAGTAAATTTAAAACGAAAAGTTTTCTTCTTTTGCCAGAGAACGTAGTAAAGGCAGTTAGCTTAGCAGGTTTTAAAAAGGGTTTGGATGGCTTCCTAAAGGTAAAGTCCATAGACCATTATTAAAATGGATTTGGGGAAAATCCACTGCTTATTTCTGGGATAAGCAGCATAAAATGTTTTATTCTTTTTGGGATCTTAACAGGTATTTGTGACCTGGATTGGCCACTGCTGGAAACAGGATGCTGGGCTTGATGGACCTTTGGTTTGTCCCAGTATGGCACTACTTATGTACTTATGACATAGTTGGCTTTGGAAATTTAGAAATAATTTTTTGAAAAAACTCTATTTTTCAGGTTGCTTTTCTTTAGTCCTGCTAGACCATTCCAAGACAAGCAGATTATTTTCCTCTGACAGCAGATGGAGACAAATTTAAAAAAAGCTCAATGCTGATTTCACATACATTGTTGGGCTGGTGCTACCTTCTACTCTTCAGCATACCTATGTCAAAGCTACCAATCCTGGTAAAAAGCCCACTGAATATAGCAAAAAGTTTTGTTTGAGCTTCCAAATAATTACAAAGTGTATATCTCAAATTACCTAAGCGATCCTGGGGTGCATTTCGGCTTTTGTTTTGTTTGTTCTGGTCTTTTGGTGTACTTGGAACCCTTTCAACATTGATCCAGAGGGCCACCATAGGCAGAAACCCTGGTAACAACATTTTCTAGCCACCACTCTATCAGTGGCAAAAGCAGCTGAAAGCTATACCCTGGGAACCTACTCAAATGGAGGCTGGAGTCCTAGGATCACACTCACTAGTAACTGCTATACCAGAGACAGCTGAAGGCCAAAACATGGGAGCCCACTCAACTGGAGGTTGGAGCCCTGGGATCACACTCACTAGTACTTGCTCTATGAAACAGCCAAAGGCCAAAACCTGGGAGCCCACACAACTGGGGGTACAGACCTATTACCCCAGTAGTCAGGGATCCTACTTTACAACTTGGGGAAGCCCAGAGATTGATGCCCTGGGACTTCTGATTAGGACCTTGCTCTACCGGGGAAGATGACCACTGCCCTGGGGCCTAGCAATCCTGCTGTACACGTCCATATGTCTGCACCATTTACTAAAGGAAGAAATGCTGAAGAGTAGTAGGCCACAGCAGTTCCCTATAAGGTGAGTGACATAGCTCTGAGCTTTTTCTCTGTTGCCATTTGCTGACATGGGGATATAACCTATTTCTTTGGTCTACATTAATGAAAAAATTTATTTTTATTTGCACTAAATGGTTGGAAAGCCTTATCATTAAAGGATAAGACTGTAGTAATTGTTTCCACCTTTGATACACTGGCCTTGTTCTTGTTATCCCTGGTAAGGGGGTGGGCCCCTGGTATCAAGAAGGATTGTGTTTGGTAAAGTGGCAGGTTTGGCAGTGGGAGTGGGGGAGTGATATACAATACCATCTAGGGGAAAATTTGGTGGCGGCCACGTTTTATCAATGATATGTTAAAGAGGCAAAGAGTGTTTTCTTTATCAATTTTCTTGTGAAAGCAGAAAACATGACAAAGGACTTGTCTGACATGTTTAGTAGAGAGGCAGGATATGGTGCACTTGGAGAATATAGTCTCTGTTCAGAGGAAATTATTGGAAAGGTTGTGCAGCTTTACAATGATTTGCTGAAGAGAGAACCAGAGTGAAGGTTACATAATTTAAAGATGGCTCAGCACAGGACTTTAGAGCAGGTCAGTTCTGATGAACTGAGCAAGTTGGTTTAGTCAATAGAATTGACTGTGGCATTCCATGATTCCATGTGGCATTCCTATGGGTTTGGAATGAATGGATTTACTTGTTGTCACCATTATTATTAGATATTGAAAGTTCTTCCGTAATTTCAGATGAGTTCTTGAGACCTTGGAAATATGGGGTGGTTAGATTGGTTTAAAAATCTGAGATTAGATGTTAATTCATGACTGAATTGTCATCTGATATCTAATCTGTATACTGGGAAATATTATTGAGATTTTCTTTAAGAAAGCTAATAGCTTTGGGAAGGAGAATGAGATTTTAAGTCAATAGCAGTCTAGCTTTCAAGTTAATCATAATATGAAGAAGGGGTTTTGTTGGATCTTTCTATCAATTTAAGAAAGTAAGGAGACAGGGATTGTGGTAGGTAGTTCGTCATACTTGATTTGTCCTCATAGTTTGTTATTAGCTAAGATGGCCGACACCAGTATTGATCGAATGGCTCACCAGTGATTTACATCATTCCTGAATTGGAGGGAGATATGCTTGAAAACAAAGGAGCTCCAATACGCCAAGATAAATTCTATCATATTTGCTGTGAATAATATATATGGAGGAAAAAGAACTTCAGTGGCTTGGGTCACGTCTGTAGTAATGCTTTGGACTAATGACCTGCCTACTTCTCCATTAGTTCTTCTTAAAAACCTCCAATTTTTATTTATTTCATTTTTTGTTTTTCTTAAAAATTATTTTTTTCAATTTTCTAAAGTCCACCAATGTTCAAATTTTCCAGCTACTTATCTGAAAGAACTCTGACTCGCTACTTTGCGCTACAGCACGGCTGTTTCACCCTGGCCTCACCAGGAGCGTTTCTGTTATGCAGCTGCTTTAGTACTCTAAGGACCAACACTGCAAATTATTCATAATTATGATTCAGAGAGAACAATACTGGCTAAACACTTTACATCCTGATGGACTGAATTTAGCTAAAGAACATAAGAGCAGCCATACTGGGTCAGACCAGTGGTCCATCTAGCCCAGTATCCTATTTTCCAAACAGTGGCCAAGTCAGGTCACAAGTACCTGGCAGAAACCCAAATCATGGCAACACTCCATACTACAAATCCCAGGGCAAGTAGTTGCTTCCCATGTCTGTCTCAATAGCAGACTATGGACTTTTCCTCCAGGAATTTGTCCAAACCTTTTTTAAGCCCACCTCTTTGACACTGCTTTTGACTCCTAACCATTACTCACTTGCCCTTTACCCCACCTCTTTTATTCCCTTACCTCTTAATTTTTCTGTCTACCTGTCTTATTTAGATTGTGAGCTCTTTGAGCAGGGACTGTCTTTTCGTGTATGGTGTACAGCGCTGTGTATGCCTTGTAGCGCTATAGAAGTGATAAGTAGTAGTAGTAGATATACTACCTGCTGTTACCACATCCTCCGGAAAAGTGTTCCAGAGCTTAACTATTTATTGAGTGAAAAAATATTTCCTCCAATTTGTTTTAAAAGTATTTCCATGTAACTTCCTCAAGTGTCCCTTAGTCTTTCTACTTTGGAACAAGTAAAAAATCAATTTATTTCTACTCATTCTACACCACTCAGGATTTTGTAGACCTCAATCATATCTCCCCTTATCTGTCTCTTTTCCAAGCTGAAGAGTCCTAACCTCTCTAGCCTTTCCTCATATGAGAGGAGTTCCATTCCCTTTATCATTTTGGTCACTCTTCTTCTAAAATGGTAACCGGGCTAGAACAAAAGCTGGACCAATTGTCAATAAATCAATCCGATTGGCAAGCAATGAAGGCGTCCTTTTAAATCTTCAGCGCCATCTTGAAAACTTTTCTTTGAGAAATACAGAGATCTAAAAGGACAGTAAGAAAAACATCTTTCACCAAGAATGACATTCTGCTGTTAAAAAGATTCATAATACGATTGTTTTAAGCTTAAGGTCAAGTAAACATAATTGTGAATAATTTGCGATGTAACTGTTCCTTAGGGTACTAAAACAGAAACACTCCCGATGAAGCCGGGGTGAAACAGCAGTGCTATAGAGTGAAGCTGCGAGTCAGAGTTCTTTCAGATAAGTACTAGTAAAATTTGAACATTGGTGGACTTTAGAAAATTGAAATAATAATTTTTTAAGAAAAACAAAAAAATGAAATAAATAAAAATTGGAGTTTTTTTTTAAGAACTAATGAAGAAGTAGGCGGGTCATTAGTCCAAAGCACTACTGTAGACGTGACCCGAGCCACTGAAGTTCTTTTTCCTCCATATATATTATTCACCGCAAATTCATAGATTAAGTATTTTGGAGTGATATTTTCAAAGGAACAAGTACAGCCAGTGTTGTTTAGAAAGGGTGAGTACTTAGCTATGTGACCATAGATTGCTTTTGAATCCTGAGAAAACAGATTTGTTATGAGTTTGAAATAAGCAGCAGGAGCTGCACTATCTGGTACAATTGAAAGAATAAGGCTAATGCCTTAAGAAGTGATGCAAAGCCTGGGTATGCTAATTGACTATGCATTTACCTTTATGCCTCACATCAACAATAATCCGCTCTGCTTTTCATGGCCTTCCACAGTTGAGGCAATTACATTCTTATCTGTCCCAGGCCAATTTAAGTTGGTGCATTTTTTGTTTATGGCTGAACAGGACTACTGTAATGTTCTGTACCAGGGTTCGTCCCTAGAGCAGGTATGGCACATCCAATTAATACAGAATGTGGCTGCTAGAACAGTTACAAGGAAGGGAATTTGGGAATCATAACACTAATTGTACATATGATCTTTTGTTACCACTGTTGAAACAATACAATTTAAAAGTTGTATGTATTGTATTAGAATCAATCGAGTCTTGTATTTGTCTAGTTTGTTGTCTTACAATGTATCAATGCAATACTTGTGCTCAACACAAGGTCTGTTGCAAATTCCATCACCAACAGTTGTATGAAATAAAGGGTCACACTGAACAGCATTTCAATGTTTTGGTCCAAAACAATGGAATCTGGTGCTGCTGGATATTCAGACTGAGAATTTATACTAGACTTTTAAAAAACCCTAGAGGCCTTTGCTATTTCGGTGGATGGGGTGTAAAAATGTTCAGTAAGCAGATTTGTTATGATGCATTTTATGATGTGTTCTATTAATTGTTCACTACTTAGAGACTAGTGCTACAGACAGTTGAAACTTGAAATTAAATTTATACCAGTTGTACATTTACCAAATTATACATTTTCCTTACAATAAAAATATTGATTCTGTATCAACAGAGTTACCAAGCTTTCTATTTTTAAAATAGATACAATATTTTTCCACTTTTGTAGATATTTACAGAATCTATTCTTCCTACGTAAAATTGACAAATATTTGAGGAACATGCTTCAGAAGTCTTTTGGCTATGTGTAAATCTAAAATAAATTTTATACGGTTTACAGTAAATGTTCCAGTTTTGGGGATTTACAGTAGGTTACACAAATCTTTAATTTGTCAGCCCACAGTTGCAATATGTCTTTACATAACCAGCCAAGTTACCTCCTTTCTAGCTTTTTCAGCTTTGCGAATTTCCTGTCGCATTGAATCAATTTTTTGCATGACAGCTTCCACTTCTTCCTCGTTGTCACGGAGCTGTCGGGAAAGCTTTTGTTTCTGAGAACGCAGATCTGCCAATCTGTCATTCATCTCAGAAATCTCCTGGAGAGCTAGTTTTCTTTGCTGATGAGCATCCTTCAGATCTTTGGCCTGCGATTTTTGCCTTTCCAGAGCTTCATCTAATTGCTGAAAAAGAGAAGAATTAACCCTCATTAAGTAACTGGATGAACACAGAGAAAAACTAGCGCAAACAGATTTGATACCTGAATTTTAAACACCTATTCTGTTATCAGCTAAAACTGTTATAGCTGTATATCATCTCCACAGCAGCCTCTATAATATTACAAACTGCAAGATTTGCCCTACACTCAACGCAACAGTACTGCTCAGAAAGTTGTAAATGTGTGCTATTTTATATATATATATATATATATATATATATATATATATATATATATATATATACATACAGAGAGAGAGAGAGAGAGAGACACAGCTTTTCTTAACAGGCTTTTAAATCAACTATGAACTTTTAAATCTGCCATACATTTGCTTTTTCTTTTCTCTATCTTCTATACTCTGCAATCATTATTTCTTATTCTCTTTCATCTCTTTGGCTCTCTGTAATGTTTTCCTTTTATTCTTTTGCTATTTTCTTTCTACCACCTTTTTTCTTCATTTAGTTATCATGAAAGTTTTACATCACTCACATCGCTTTGTCTTGTCCCTTTTTCTTTGTTAGTATCACACAGTAACATACTAGATGTGGACAGTTATTCACCAAGACCGCCTGGTTACCCATTACCTAAACTAGTGTAGCTGAGGATGCCTAGCAGCTGTCAGCAGTTCAAACTTGATCACCTTTATGCTATACTTACATTCACACTCCCCCCACCCTTCACTCCTCATCCACTGTGCTACGGACATCTCTCAGCTGTACAAGATTAATTCATGCAGGTAGTTGGCTCCCTTCTCCCAAGATGGAAATGGTGACCAAGTCAGCCTGAAACCCATGCTAGGGAAGCAGGTCACCTCCCCCAATACAAAGCCTTGATACTGTTTCATGTTGACTAACCTCATCTCCTCTTCTTCTGAGCATGGAGCAGCCATATTGTTACGCTTTGCTAGTTGGCTTTATCACCTTTTCTTTTTGGACCCCTGTTGTTCCATTATGCTTTAGCATGTATGTTTCCATAACTAGTCCAACACCCAAAACCCATTCCTGTTATTTATAACTACTGGTCTCCCTCCTCTGCTCTTATCACTACCCTCTCCATCTATCCCAAGAGTGCTTATATTCTTTCTCTGCCAATATATTTCAGATACTTATCTCTCAGTAAAGACTGCACTGTTTGCTTGTGTGTTACTGTATTACATTTAAGTTTGTATTTCAGATTTATAAGGCAGTGAACTAATAATCCCCATTGTATGTATATACAATAGGGAAAGACTGGATGTATTTGTATTATCATTCCGTTAATGGTGATCACCATAGCGGCATAATGTAAGCCACATTGAGCCTGCAAATAGGTGGGAAAATGTTAGATACAAATGCAGCAAATAAAAAAATAAATGTCAAAAAGGATATGGAGATCTCAATTTCAAGCTCTATTAGCTTTATCATCATGTTAATGGGACTAGGTTGGTGACCAGGTACTTTACTAGCTTCTAAGATGGGCTTACATTTACAGAACACATTACTGGAAGAGTTGAGGAAGGCACCTGATTACTTCATACTGCACAAAGGTTTTAAACTTTTTTAAAACAAGCTTTTCAGAAGGGAGGTTGAGGATTAGTAGAATTCTACATAGAGTGAGATGGTGTGGAGCATATTTGGAAAATGTAATTATGTCTACTTTATGCATGTTTTGAGCCACCTTCTCTCCTTGCTTGAATTTATTTTTTGGTGTAAAATATATCCTTATACTATATTGAAGTCTACTAAATATGTCAATGTTTCTATCCCATTCCCCATTTTCCTCCTCTCTTCCATTAAGTACACTGAATAACTTAAACCTCTCTTAGTGGAAATTATATTTAATAACCATTTTCTCAACAACTTACATCCTCTCAATACATTTACAAAGGTACTGAACACAGTACTCAAGGAACAGTCTTGACTGAGTGTGCACCATCTTCTTTTCTTGACACCTCTCCTTATACACTTAAGCACATCATTTGCTTCCTCCTCTGAAGACGTTAATAGTAAAACTTTGGAGGTCTGACAGACTGAACAACTAAAGTTTTTCTACTTTTGAGTTTAACATCTACATTACAAATCCTATTTTTAGTGCTTAATATTTCAGCGTCTTCAAAACAAAGATTACAAGAGAAATTTTTAAACACAAAAGCACACATTTTTTATAGTATTTTAAATTCCAAAACAGACCAACTTTCAGATGTTCTTCCACAAGTTCAAGTTCTGCAGACCATCACAAAAGAAATTAAACCATTTCAGAAAAGGAGTTGAAGGAATTATTAGTAGCTCAGGTTTGCATCTAAAAATTGCTGAAAATTATGAGAATTCAACCTTCCATTGCTGTAAAATATTAAATCGACAACAGACATAAGGACAAAGATACTTGGTTCAACAAACGCACACGGCTGGAGCAAACTTAGGGATCCATAAAGAGAAAAAAATTGTAGAATCATCACTATCACTTGTGCCCTTTTCTTCTACCTCTTCTTCAGAAGGCTTCCAGTCTCTTTGGCCATGCTAGTACTAAAGGCGTTCTCTAATACCAGTAAATCAGCTAAGTGTATATTATGGCTCAATACTCATCCAAGCACACAACAGTGCCCCAACCTATTTTCATTCATATTCTGCTTAGATCTAAGTGATTTACAGTTTCCATTTTACAGGTACTGGATCTGTCCCTGGTGGCCTCACAGTCTAAGTAGTGCATTGTACTATTGTTGTACCTGGGGCACCAGAGGTTAAGTGACTTGTCCAGGGTCACATGGAGCTGCAGAGGGAATTGAACCTGGTTCCCCAGGATTTCAACCCCGTTATAGCTAGGGAACTGGGTTCAATTCCCACTGCTGACCATCAGGCAGCAGTGGGAATTGAACCCAGTTCCCCAGGTACGCAACCCACTACACTAATCAGGCTACTCCTCTACTCCCCAAGTAGGGACCCCTGAATGTGAACATGAAACTTTCTAGTGCGATGTCACTGAGTTAAGGGAACAGGCTCCCCTAGCTGAGCTATCAGCTGAACCTTACTCACTTTGACCAAATTGCTCACACACTATCATGCTATCTTGTTGAAAAGCAGTTCTTCAACGAAGCATGTTGAGAAGAATGTGGTGAAGGCTTAAAATTATAGAAAAAAGGGGACAATGAAAAGCAGAAGGTCTTGTCTAAAACCCTGAACAGTCTGACAGAAAACTTGACTGTAAAACACACATGGCACACCTTATGAATGTCTTCTTTCTCCTGCTTTAGGACTTTACAGTGCTTTTCAAGTCCTTTGAGCTTGCTCGTGGAATCCTCATACTCTTGCCGTAGCGCAACCACATCTTCAAGCTGCTTCTCCAGCCTATTTGAATCTAAATAGAATCAAAAGCTGGGTAAATTTTCTTTTTATAAACATTTTCAACTAGCCGTGGAGTCCTAGTACATGAGTTTTCACTAGAAATTATTTTACATCTCGCCCTCTTGATTACACTTAAAGTTGCTTACCTGTAACAGGTGTTCTCTGTAGACACTGAGATTAATCAGGCACACACTGGGTGATGTCACTGCAAAGCAGTAGGACAGAATAGCTCTACTAGAACTCAGAACTAGTGAAAAGCTCAGCATATATGCAGCCTTTCCTGTATGCAGTGATCCCTTAGCCACTCAGTTAGTACCACTGATTAAGGAAAGATTCTGTGCCTGAGTAATTCTTCTGTTTATTGAAAACGCCTGCTATAAGTAAGCAACCTTTGCGCTAATATTCAAATATCATTGATTTTTTTCCCCACTTTAAAACTTTGGTGACAGTGCTTACATTTATTCCATATATTCAGCACCTCTTTCCAGAAAGTGAGAGGTGTGGACGTTATTAAAAAATACCATCTTGAAAGCCTAGACCCACTGCATTCCTTATATTTGCAAAGGTGGAAAGAAGAGAAAACGACAGCCAGCGTGGTTAAAAGGTGAAGTAAAAGAGGCTATTAGTGCCAAAAGGTTTTCCTTCAAAGAATGAAAAAAGGACACAAATGAAGAAAATAAGAAGCAACATAAGCACTGGCAAGTCAGATGCAAAGCATTAATAAAAAAAGCTAAAAGAGAATATGAAGAGAAACTTGCCGCAAAGGCTAAAACTCACAGTAACAACATTTTCAGGTACATCAGAAGCAGAAAGCCTACGAGGGAATCCATGGGACTGTTAGACCATGAAGGAGCAAAAAGGGGCACTCAGGAAGGACAAGGCCATGGCGGAGAAACAGAGATGTACTGAGCCAAATTGACAAATTAAAGAGTAGTAAATCACCTGGACTGGATGGCATACATCCAAGGGTACTCAAAGAACTCAAGCATGAAATTGCTGATCTGCTGTTAGTAAATATGTAACCTGTCTTTAAAATCATCCATAGTACCTGAAGACTGGAGGGTGGCCAATGTGATGTCAATTTTTCCAGGAGTGATCTTGGAAATTACAGACCAGTAAGCCTGACGTCAGTGCTAGGCAAAATAGTGGAAACTAATATAAAGAATAAAATTACGGAACACATAGACAAACATAGATTAATGGGCCAGAGTCAGCATGGGTTCAGCCAAGGGAAGTATTGTCTCACAAATTTGCTTCATGATGACATGTCTTCATAAAGTGATGCATTTCCCATTGGAGAATAATCTGAAGGAATGCCTTCACAAAGTTCCTCACTCTGAAAAATAAGATACTTCAGGAATAAATGTGAGAATGTTTTGAATACAGGAAACTTGGAGGGAAAGAATTCCTACCTTGTGATTCAGAATGTGAAGTAAATAAGAGCAACACAGGATCCTGGAAAGAAAGAGGCACTCTCTGTGCAGGAGTAATGCCTGTGGCTTGAGAGGCCTGGGGCCTAAGTAGGATCTTGATATGCTAATCCAGACAAGACTTGACAGTCACAGAACATCTTCTAAAGGAATGTATGCAAATACTCAATTACAGGCAAGAAAACTGAGATGAATCATTAGCGACTGTGACCAGAACTGGGAAATCAGATGGCTGAATATTCAAAAGGAACTCTACATCTGAACTGGTGAACACAATGACATCTGCACTAGTTCTGCATTAGAAACATCCCTGCCTAGAAGGATCTGATATACTAAAGTTGACAGCACAGGGATATACAGTCTATTCCTGCTTCTGTGCAACTAGAGAAAGGCAGCGGCCTGCATCAGAATACTGGTGAAGAATGTGTGTCTGCATTGATGGTACCAGGAGGTGGTAAATGCCAGAAGAGACTGTCAAAGTATTCAACTGCTTGCACTTTGAGACGGCAATATAGTTTGGGTTTACTATACTGCCATTAGCTAACTGGCAGATCACAGTGGTGTACAATTCTAAAAACAAGGAGAAACAGAAAGGGACTACAAAATTAGATTGGACAGTGGGTAGGCTAACCCAATCATTCAATCTTCTGTCTGGGATGATGGTGCTTCTCAACTGCTTTGGTGCCTTTAGACCCTAGCTTTATTTTGGTCTCAGATCTATGCCAACTGTTTGGAAGAGGAGTGCAATTTTGGTCAAGAAGACTCAGATGAGACCTGCATTACTGATACGTTGAAACCCTCTGCTCAGTGTGCAGCATCAGCTAAGAAAGTAAATAGAATGTTAGGAATTATTAGAAGAGGAATGGAAAACAAAAATGAGAATGTTATACCACCTTTGTATCGCTCCATGGTGCGACCGCTCCTTGAATACAGTGTGCAATACTGGTCACCGCATGTCAAAAAAAGATACAGTGGAATTAGATAAGGTACAGAGAAGGGCGACGAATATGATAGAGAATGGGACGACTTCCCTATGAGGAAAGGCTAAAGCAACTAGGGCTTTTCAGCTTGAAGAAGAGACAGTTGAAGAGAGATTCAATAACAGTCTAATAAAATATTGAGTGGAGTGGAACGTGCAGACGTGAACTGCATGTTTACTCTTGCCAACAATAATAGGACTAGGGGGCATGCAATGAATCTACTACATAGTAACTTTAAAACAAAACGGAGTGTGAAAGAGGATCCATGATGTCGTTTGTGAGGCACATACTGTGAGCAGCTCTGTTAAATAAAGAACATTAAAAGTAGCCATACTGGGTCAGACCAATGGTCCATCTAGCCCAGTATACTATTTTCCAAACAGTGGCCAAGCCAGGTCACAAGTACCTGGCAGAAACTCAATTTGTAACAACATTCCATGCTACCATAACCAGGGCAAGAGGTTGCTTCCCATGTCTATCTCAATAGCAGACTATGGACTTTTCCTTCAGGAATTTGTCCAAATCTTTTTTAAACCCAGATACGCTAACCATTGTTACTATATCCTCCGGCAAAGAGTTCCAGAGCTTAACTATTCATTGAATGAAAAGCATTCCCTCTTATTTGTTTTAAAAGTATTTCCACATAACTTTCTTAAGTGTCCCTAGTCTTTGTACTTTTGGAACGAGTAAAAAAATTGATTTGCTTCTACTTGTTCTAAACCACTCAGGATTTTGTAGACCTCAATCATATCTACCCTCATCCGTCTCTTTTCCAAGCTGAAGAGCCCTAACCTCTTCAGCCTTTCCTCATATGAGAGGAGTTCCATCCCCTTTAATCCTAAACAGCTCATTGAGTTTTTTGGAGGCTAGAAAAGATGTTCAATTGCATGTTTAATTCTCTCTCAGTTTGGATAGTACACCCAATTGACTAATGCCCTCAGCTCTAACCTTCGTCGTCTCTTCTCCACCCTTAACTCCCTCCTCAGTGCCCTCCGCTCCCACCCCCCTCACTCTCTCCTCAATCACTGGCTGACTACTTCCGCAACAAGGTGCAGAAGATCAACCTCGAATTCACCACCAAACCATCTCCTCCTCTTCACCCTATAACCCACTCCCCCTCAACCAATCAACCCAGGCCTCCTTCTCCTCTTTTCCTGATATCACCGAAGAGGAAACCGCCCATCTTCTTTCCTCCTCGAAATGCACCACCTGTTCCTCAGACCCCATCCCCGCCAACTTACTTAACACCATCTCCCCTACTGTCACCCCCCCCCATCTGTCATATCCTCAACCTTTCTCTCTCCACTGCAACTGTCCATGACACCTTCAAGCATGCTGTAGTCACGCCACTCCTCAAAAAAACCATCACTTGACCCTACCTGTCCCTCCAACTAACACCCAATTTCCCTCCTACCCTTCCTCTCCAAGATACTTGAACGCGCCGTTCACAGCCGTTGCCTTCATTTTCTCTCCAGTCATGCCATCCTCGATCCGCTTCAATCCGGCTTTCGCCCCCTACACTCGACAGAAACGGCACTCTCTAAAGTCTGCAATGACCTGTTCCTTGCCAAATCCAAAGGTCACTACTCCATCCTCATCCTCCTCGATCTATCCGCCGCTTTTGACACTGTCAATCACAATTTACTTCTTGCCACACTGTCCTCATTTGGGTTCCAGGGCTCTGTCCTCTCCTGGTTCTCCTCTTATCTCTCCCACCGTACCTTCAGAGTACACTCTCATGGTTCTTCCTCCACCCCCATCCCGCTCTCTGTTGGAGTTCCTCAGGGATCTGTCCTTGGACCCCTTCTTTTTTCAATCTACACCTCTTCCCTGGGCTCCCTGATCTCATCTCATGGTTTCCAATATCATCTTTATGCTGACGACACCCAGCTTTATCTCTCCACACCAGACATCTCTGCCGAAACCCAGGCCAAAGTATCGGCTTGCTTGTCCGACATTGCTGCTTGGATGTCCAACCGCCACCTGAAACTGAACATGGCCTGAACATGGCCAAGACCGAGCTTATTGTCTTCCCATCCAAACTCACTTCCCCTCTCCCTCCACTCTCTATCTCAGTTGATAACACCCTCATCGTCCCCGTCTCATCTGCCCACAACCTTGGAGTCATCTTCGACTCCTCCCTCTCCTTCTCTGTGCATATCCAGCAGATAGTCAAGACCTGTCGCTTCTTCCTCTATAACATTAGCAAAATTCGCCCTTTCCTCTCTGAGCACACCACCCGAACTCTCGTCCACTCTCTCATTACCTCTCGCCTTGACTACTGCAACCTACTTCTCGCTGGCCTCCCACTTAGCCATCTATCCCCCTTCAGTCCGTTCAGAACTCGGCTGCACGTCTTATCTTCTGCCTGGACCGATATACTCATATCACCCCTCTCCTCAAGTCACTTCACTGGCTTCCGATCAGGTACCGCATACAGTTCAAGCTTCTCCTACTAACCTACAAATGCACTCAATCCTTACCTCTCTACCTTCATCTCCCCTTACATTCCTACCCGTAACCTCCGCTCTCAAGACAAATCCTTCCTTCTCAGTACCCTTCTCCACCACCGCTAACTCCAGGCTCCGCCCTTTCTGCCTCGCCTCACCCCATGCTTGGAATAAACTCCCTGAGCCCATATGCCAGGCCCCCTCCCTGCCCATGTTCAAATCCTTGCTCAAAGCCCACCTCTTCAATGTCGCCTTCGGCACCTAACCACTACACCTCTATTCAAGAAATCTTGACTGCCCCAACTTGACATTTTGTCCTTTAGATTGTAAGCTCCTTCGAGCAGGGACTGTCCTTCTTTGTTAAACTGTACAGCGCTGCGTAATCCTAGTAGCGCTCTAGAAATGTTAAGTAGTAGTAGTAGTAGTATATCACTGTAAGGATGGGCTGTCTGGTTTTGGAAGTGTTATAATTTTCTTATTTCCTAGTATTCTTGGATTTTTTTTTTTTTCCTTAATTACTAATGTTTATAGTTTCTTTTCATGGTGGAATTTTGATTTTCCATTATTACTGATATCATGGATATTTTTTGAAATATAATTGTAATGCATATAAAAAAAAGTTTTTAAACACACAAACTGGAGAAAATATTTATTCACTCAATGTGTAATTAAGCTCTAGAATTCTTTGCCAAAGAATGTGGTAAAAGAAGTTAGCTTGGCAGGTTTGGATAATTTCCTAAAAGAAAATTCTATAAGCCATTATTAAGACAGACTTGGAAAAATCAACTGCTTATTTCTATGATAAGCAACATAAAGCGAATGCTACATACCTGTAGAAGGTATTCTCCGAGGACAGCAGGCTGATTGTTCTCACTGATGGGTGACGTCCACGGCAGCCCCTCCAATCGGAATCTTCACTAGCAAAGTCCTTTGCTAGCCCTCGCGCGGCCGTCTTCCCGCCCGAAACCGGCTCGAGCCGGCCAGTCCAGTATGTAGCAAGACAATACAAGGGAAGCCACAACTCCAAAGGGGAGGCGGGCGGGTTTGTGAGAACAATCAGCCTGCTGTCCTCGGAGAATACCTTCTACAGGTATGTAGCATTCGCTTTCTCCGAGGACAAGCAGGCTGCTTGTTCTCACTGATGGGGTATCCCTAGCCCCCAGGCTCACTCAAAACAACAACCATGGTCAATTGGGCCTCGCAACGGCGAGGACATAACTGAGATTGACCTAAAAAATTTACCAACTAACTGAGAGTGCAGCCTGGAACAGAACAAACAGGGCCCTCGGGGGGTGGAGTTGGATCCTAAAGCCCAAACAGGTTCTGAAGAACTGACTGCCCGAACCGACTGTCGCGTCGGGTATCCTGCTGCAGGCAGTAATGAGATGTGAATGTGTGGACAGATGACCACGTCACAGCTTTGCAAATTTCTTCAATGGAGGCTGACTTCAAGTGGGCTACCGACGCAGCCATGGCTCTAACATTATGAGCCGTGACATGACCCTCAAGAGCCAGCCCCGCCTGGGCGTAAGTGAAGGAAATGCAATCTGCTAGCCAATTGGATATGGTGCGTTTCCCTACAGCCACTCCCCTCCTATTGGGATCAAAAGAAACAAACAATTGGGCGGACTGTCTGTTGGGCTGTGTCCGCTCCAGATAGAAGGCCAATGCTCTCTTGCAGTCCAATGTGTGCAGCTGACGTTCAGCAGGGCAGGAATGAGGACGGGGAAAGAATGTTGGCAAGACAATTGACTGGTTCAGATGGAACTCCGACACGACCTTTGGCAAGAACTTAGGGTGAGTGCGGAGGACTACTCTGTTATGATGAAATTTGGTGTAAGGGGCCTGGGCTACCAGGGCCTGAAGCTCACTGACTCTACGAGCTGAAGTAACTGCCACCAAGAAAATGACCTTCCAGGTCAAGTACCTCAGATGGCAGGAATTCAGTGGCTCAAAAGGAGGTTTCATCAGCTGGGTGAGAACGACATTGAGATCCCATGACACTGTAGGAGGCTTGACAGGGGGCTTTGACAAAAGCAAACCTCTCATGAAGCGAACAACTAAAGGCTGTCCTGAGATCGGCTTACCTTCCACATGGTAATGGTATGCACTGATTGCGCTAAGGTGAACTCTTACAGAGTTGGTCTTGAGACCAGACTCAGACAAGTGCAGAAGGTATTCAAGCAGGGTCTGTGTAGGACAAGAGCGAGGAGCTAGGGCCTTGCTGTCACACCAGACGGCAAACCTCCTCCACAGAAAGAAGTAACTCCTCTTAGTGGAATCTTTCCTGGAAGCAAGCAAGATGCGGGAGACACCCTCTGACAGACCCAAAGAGGCAAAGTCTACGCTCTCAACATCCAGGCCGTGAGAGCCAGGGACCGGAGGCTGGGATGCAGAAGAGCCCCTTCGTCCTGCGTGATGAGGGTCGGAAAACACTCCAATCTCCACGGTTCTTCGGAGGATAACTCCAGAAGAAGAGGGAACCAGATCTGACGTGGCCAAAAAGGAGCAATCAGAATCATGGTGCCTCGGTCTTGCTTGAGTTTCAACAAAGTCTTCCCCACCAGAGGAATGGGAGGATAAGCATACAGCAGGCCCTCCCCCCAATCCAGGAGGAAGGCATCCGATGCCAGTCTGCCGGGGGCCTGAAGCCTGGAACAGAACTGAGGGACTTTGTGGTTCGCTCGAGATGCGAAGAGATCCACCAAGGGGGTGCCCCACGCTTGGAAGATCTGGCGCACCACTCGGGAGTTGAGCGACCATTCGTGAGGTTGCATAATCCTGCTCAGTCTGTCGGCCAGACTGTTGTTTACGCCTGCCAGATATGTGGCTTGGAGCACCATGCTGAGACGGCGAGCCCAGAGCCACATGCTGACGGCTTCCTGACACAGGGGGCGAGATCCGGTGCCCCCCTGCTTGTTGACATAGTACATGGCAACCTGGTTGTCTGTCTGAATTTGGATAATTTGGTGGGACAGCCGATCTCTGAAAGCCTTCAGAGCGTTCCAGATCGCTCGCAACTCCAGGAGATTGATCTGTAGACCGCGTTCCTGGAGGGACCAGCTTCCTTGGGTGTGAAGCCCATCGACATGAGCTCCCCATCCCAGGAGAGACGCATCCGTTGTCAGCACTTTTTGTGGCTGAGGAATTTGGAAAGGACGTCCCAGAGTCAAATTGGACCAAATCGTCCACCAATACAGGGATTTGAGAAAACTCGTGGACAGGTGGATCACGTCTTCTAGATCCCCAGCAGCCTGAAACCACTGGGAAGCTAGGGTCCATTGAGCAGATCTCATGTGAAGGCGGGCCATGGGAGTCACATGAACTGTGGAGGCCATGTGGCCCAGCAATCTCAACATCTGCCGAGCTGTGATCTGCTGGGACGCTCGCACCCGCGAGACGAGGGACAACAAGTTGTTGGCTCTCGTCTCTGGGAGATAGGCGCGAGCCGTCCGAGAATCCAGCAGAGCTCCTATGAATTCGAGTCTCTGCACTGGGCGAAGATGGGACTTTGGGTAATTTATTACAAACCCCAGTAGCTCCAGGAGGCGAATAGTCATCTGCATGGACTGCAGGGCTCCTGCCTCGGACGTGTTCTTCACCAGCCAATCGTCGAGATACGGGAACACGTGCACCCCCAGCCTGCGAAGTGCCGCTGCTACTACAGCCAGGCACTTTGTGAACACCCTGGGCGCAGAGGCGAGCCCAAAGGGTAGCACACAGTACTGGAAGTGACGTGTGCCCAGCTGAAATCGCAGATACTGTCTGTGAGCTGGCAGTATCGGGATGTGTGTGTAGGCATCCTTCAAGTCCAGAGAGCATAGCCAATCGTTTTCCTGAATCATGGGAAGAAGGGTGCCCAGGGAAAGCATCCTGAACTTTTCTTTTACGAGATATTTGTTCAGGGCCCTTAGGTCTAGGATGGGACGCATCCCCCCTGTTTTCTTTTCCACAAGGAAGTACCTGGAATAGAATCCCAGCCCTTCTTGCCCGGATGGCACGGGCTCAACCGCATTGGCGCTGAGAAGGGCGGAGAGTTCCTCTGCAAGTACCTGCTTGTGCTGGAAGCTGTAAGACTGAGCTCCCGGTGGACAATTTGGAGGTTTTGAGGCCAAATTGAGGGTGTATCCTTGCCGGACTATTTGCAGAACCCACTGATCGGAGGTTATGAGAGGCCACCTTTGGTGAAAAGCTTTCAACCTCCCCCCGACCGGCAGGTCGCCCGGCACTGACACTTGGATGTCGGCTATGCTCTGCTGGAGCCAGTCAAAAGCTCGCCCCTTGCTTTTGCTGGGGAGCCGCGGGGCCTTGCTGAGGCGCACGCTGCTGACGAGAGCGAGCGCGCTGGGGCTTAGCCTGGGCCGCAGGCTGTCGAGAAGGAGGATTGTACCTACGCTTGCCAGAAGAGTAGGGAACAGTCCTTCTTCCCCCCAAAAATCTTCTACCTGTAGAGGTAGATGCTGAAGGCTGCCGGCGGGAGAACTTGTCGAATGCGGTATCCCGCTGGTGGAGATGCTCTACCACCTGCTCGACCTTCTCTCCAAAAATATTGTCCGCACGGCAAGGCGAGTCCGCAATCCGCTGCTGGAGTCTATTCTCCAGGTCGGAGGCACGCAGCCATGAGAGCCTGCGCATCACCACACCTTGAGCAGCGGCCCTGGACGCAACATCAAAGGTGTCATACACCCCTCTGGCCAGGAATTTTCTGCACGCCTTCAGCTGCCTGACCACCTCCTGAAAAGGCTTGGCTTGCTCAGGGGGGAGAGCATCAACCAAGCCCGCCAACTGCCGCACATTGTTCCGCATGTGTATGCTCGTGTAGAGCTGGTTAGACTGGATTTTGGCCACGAGCATAGAGGAATGGTAGGCCTTCCTCCCAAAGGAGTCTAAGGTTCTAGAGTCTTTGCCCGGGGGCGCCGAAGCATGCTCCCTAGAACTCTTAGCCTTCTTTAGGGCCAGATCCACAACTCCAGAGTCGTGAGGCAACTGAGTGCGCATCAGCTCTGGGTCCCCATGGATCCGGTACTGGGACTCGATCTTCTTGGGGATGTGGGGATTACTTAGTGGCTTGGTCCAGTTCGCAAGCAATGTCTTTTTCAGGACATGGTGCAAGGGAACAGTGGACGCTTCCTTAGGTGGAGAAGGATAGTCCAGGAGCTCAAACATTTCAGCCCTGGGCTCGTCCTCCACAACCACCGGGAAGGGGATGGCCGTAGACATCTCCCGGACAAAGGAAGCAAAAGACAGACTCTCGGGAGGAGAAAGCTGTCTCTCAGGAGAGGGAGTGGGATCGGAAGGAAGACCCTCAGACTTCTCGTCAGAGAAATATCTGGGGTCTTCTTCCTCTTCCCACGAGGCCTCACCCTCGGTGTCAGACACAAGTTCACGGACCTGTGTCTGCAACCTCGCCCGGCTCGACTCCGTGGAGCCACGTCCACGATGGGGGCGTCGAGAGGTAGACTCCCTCGCCCGCATCGGCGAAGCTCCCTCCGCCGACGTAGTCGGGGAGCCCTCCTGGGAGGTGGCCGCAGTCGGCACCGCACGCGGTACCGACGTCGGGGACCTCACCCCGGGCGATGGGCCAGCCGGCGCCACGCTCGACGGTACCGGAGGCGCAAGCACCGCCGGTACCGGAGGGGTAGGGCGCAACAGCTCTCCCAGAATCTCTGGGAGAACGGCCCGGAGGCTCTCGTTCAGAGCGGCTGCAGAGAAAGGCATGGAGGCTGATGCAGGCGTCGACGTCAGAACCTGTTCCAGGCGTGGAGGCTGTTCCGGGCTGTCCAGAGTGGAGCGCATCGACACCTCCTGAACAGAGGGTGAGCGGTCCTCTCGGTGCCGATGCCTGCTGGGTGCCGACTCCCTCGGCGACCCAGAGCTCTCGGTGCCGACGCGGGGAGGAGACCGGTGTCGATGCTTCTTCGACTTCTTCCGAAGCATGTCACCGGAGCTCCCCGGCACCGACGAGGAGGACGTAGAATCCATCCGTCGCTTCCTCGGGGCCGAGGTCGAAGCAGGTCGATCCCGGGGGGGCTGTACCGCAGGAGCCCTCAGGGTAGGGGGAGACCCACCCGAAGGCTCACCGCCACCAGCAGGGGAATGGACAGCCCTCACCTGCACTCCTGACGATGCACCACCGTCCGACGACATCAGCAGACGAGGTCCCGGTACCACCGACGCCGATGCAGCTATCCGATGTCTCGGCGCCGATGCAGAGGGCCGATGCCTCGATGCACTGGCGGCCAAGGATGAAGGTCTGGACGCTGACGACGTCGATGCACTCGATGACCCCGGTGCCGATGCCGACGAAGAGCCCGAGAACAAAACGTTCCACTGGGCCAATCTCGCTACCTGAGTCCGCCTTTGTAACAGGGAACACAGGCTACAGTTCTGAGGATGGTGCTCGGCCCCCAGACACTGAAGACACGAAGAGTGCCTATCAGTGAGCGAGATTACCCGGGCGCACTGGGTGCACTTCTTGAAGCCGCTGGAAGGCTTCGATGTCATGGGCGGAAAAATCACGCCGGCGAAATCAAAATCCGAAATGACGAATTTGAGCACCAAAAACTTTGAGGGAGAAAAATCTCGACCGAGGCCGAAAAGAGGCCTACCCCGACGACGAAAGAAAACTTACCGGGGCAAAGACTGGAAATACGGGAAGGGGCAAACGAAACCCAAGGGGGTTTGCGGAGCACTTTCCGAACGAATTTAAATCTTTTCCGAAGAAAAAACACGTCGATTTGTACAAAGGACGCGCGAGGTCGACTCTCCGGGGCTCGACACGGCAAAAAACACAGCCGTACCGAGTGCGGACGAAAGAAGACTGGCTGGCTCGAGCCGGTTTCGGGCGGGAAGACGGCCGCGCATGCGCGAGGGCTAGCAAAGGACTTTGCTAGTGAAGATTCCGATTGGAGGGGCTGCCGTGGACGTCACCCATCAGTGAGAACAAGCAGCCTGCTTGTCCTCGGAGAAAATCTGTTTTACTCTTTTGGGATCTTGCCAGGTATTTGTGACCTGGATTGGCCACTGTTGGAAATAGGATACTGGGCTTGATGGACTTCGGTCCGTCCCAGTATGGCTGCACTTATGTTTTTAAATTAACCCTGCAATTCTGGACTCACAGTCACAGCATGAGGGACTGAAGGCAACAGCAGAGGACTGCCTGCTGAAAAATGCCAAACTCACTGACCTCTGCATTAGAGAAGTCTTGTGCTCTACCTTCTGTGCAAGAAGCAGTCTTTTCTTTGTCTCATAGTGGTCTTAGAGATTGTTAGGTCTGGCCCTTTCGACTTGGAGAGACATGCGCAGATGACATCTGGCATGAGGGTCAAAATTCAAGATAAGCTGGGCAGGGAGCTTTGTCTATGCCTTGGCCCACAGTTCCACGAAGGAAAAAAAAAGATTTTCTTGGGAATTACAATAAAAAACACAGAGAAATAAAAGGTAAAGTAACAATACCACAAAAATACAACACTGGAAGAAATGCAAAAATGTGAAAGTTTTGTGACAGCTTTGTTTTATGTTCATTAGGCAGAGCAGAAAAACGAGAGAACTGGGCAGTCAACTGCATTCAGGAAGGGCTGTGCATGCTTAGTTTCACTTCATCTGGGTTCTGGAAGAGCTGTTCCTTCCTGTTGTCATTTGATGACATCCACCACTTGTATGCCTGCCTGTTTATGGAAAATTATGAATATTTGCTGCTGTAAAAATTTCACCTCTCACTCCCTACAAATAGGTTAAAAAAAAGAGATTTGAAAGATAACTGATGAATGCAGCTCCAAATGATGGGCTCCTTGACATTTCAAATTATTTGATTCAATAATTCCTGCATCCTCTGATAGCAAGACTATTAACATTACCTTCTTCTGTATTACTCAGATTACTAATAGTAGTATTTCTGTAAAAATGTTGCTAAATACATACCAGCTATTTTATTCTTCAGACGCTCAATCTCTTCATTCAGTTTTTTTATTTCTTTATCTCTGCTCAAGGTTCCTGTTGAACGAGTTGAGCCATGAAGGGATTGCACTGCTTGTGTAGATTCTGGAGTACAAAATGTAAAACAGAGGAGCAGTTAAAATCCTTAAGCATATACTTGCTATTCAGGAGTGTAGCAGAAAACGTGACACTATGGAAGAGAAGTGTCAAACCTTGAAGTTTCCTATTCAATTCTAGTTTCTCTTGCTCGAGCCTCTGTATCCGCCGTTCATATGCCTCCACTTGCAAGCTGTTCTCCAGTCCTCTCTGCACATCTTCATCTTTGGTTACAGCACTAGACATGGAAATCTTCAGGGTGCCTCTGTCAGAAAAACAGCTGCAAGACCAGTAGTTGAACTGTGACTATGCTAGCACATAGTACTGCCAAAAGCCTATATAGCACATGCACACTGAAATATATCAGCCTTAAAATAACATACAGTATAAAGAATTGTGATAAGTATGTCCAGAAGTGTTACGGAATCATCTACATTAACACCCAACCTGTATTCTACTACTACTACAAATCATTTCTATAGCACTACCAATTCTCAGCTACACATAATGGAGATGGCTCTTGGTGTGTTTTGCTATTAAGACTGGGATACTGATATTAAGACTGTGCAGAAGGAATGGATCCTCAGGAGCTTAGTCGAGATCGGGAGGTGAGGCTGGTGGTTGGGAGGCGGGGATAGTGCTGGGCAGACTTATACGGTCTGTGCCAGAGTCAGTGGTGGGAGGCAGGGATAGTGCTGGGCAGACTTATACGGTCTGTGCCAGAGCCGGTGGTGGGAGGCGGGGCTGGTGGTTGGGAGGCGGGGATAATGCTGGGCAGACTTATACGGTCTGTGCCAGAGCCAGTGGTGGGAGGCAGGGATAGTGCTGGGCAGACTTATACGGTCTGTGCCAGAGCCGGTGGTGGGAGGCGGGGCTGGTGGTTGGGAGGCAGGGATAGTGCTGGGCAGACTAACCGGGTTGTGCCAGAGCCGGTGGTTGGGAGGCGGGGCTGGTGGTTGGGAGGCAGGGATAATGCTAGGCAGACTTATACGGTCTGTGCCAGAGCCGGTGGTAGGGAGGCGGAGCTGGTGGTTGGGAGGCGGGAATAGTGCTGGGCAGACTTATACGGTCTGTGCCAGAGCCGGTGGTAGGGAGGTGGGGCTGGTGGTTGGTAGGCGGGGATAGTGCTGGGCAGACTTATATGGTCTGTGCCCTGAAGAGCACAGGTACAAATCAAAGTAGGGTATACACAAAAAGTAGCACATATGAGTTGTCTTGTTGGCAGACTGGATGGACCGTGCAGGTCTTTTTCTGCCGCCATCTACTATGTTACTATGTTATTGGCTGCCAAGAGATTCAACCAGCATAAACTTCTGAAAAATGTAATTCCCTATTGCAATATTTTACTTAAAAGACAAAAATTATAAAAAATTTGCTACTGTAACTAATTTTGACAGTACTGTATATTATAGTACACAAGGTACAAAAAGTATTTCTCTGGTAATCAAACTGTTAGTTTTAACAATGGACACAGCTGCAGATGTTCACTCCTTCTCTTTTCCAGACATATACCATAATACCATGTGCAATTTGTGACAGCACTAACAGAGCCAACCCAAAAGTTGTTGATTTCATGGCAATGTCCTGTGTACTGAAGAGGAGGAAGAAGGGTCAAGAAATATGTTCTTAAAAGTTACTAGAGCATTCCCTTCACAGTGGCATGCAAGTCCCTCCAGGGGCCTATGGGTTGTTCTGGAGAGAACTTTCAATTTTATCTCTCAAGAGGTATAACACAGTTAATTGTACTGAAGTTCTGTTCAGCAGTGGCTCTTGCACAATGCATGCCACACATGCAATGCTTCTTTCTCACTATCAAAGGGGCAAATATACTAGCGTACTTCATATGCTAATGATCTACACCTGGACTTACTTTCAATGCAGGAAAATGCACTAAACATTAATGCACTTATTTTACTTCCACTTTAGCAATATAAACTTTACTACAATCCCTGAGGTCAAGTAAAGTTAACTTGGACTGACTTCAACAGAAAATCAACTGAAAGTTCAAAATAAAAACAAACAAATTCAGTCACCAAAGGCTTTAGATTCCCATGCTGGAGTCCTCTGAAGGTAAGATTTCCAAGTTGGGGACCCACGGATCTGGCACCTAAGTGCCAGGGTCTTGATTCAAAGACCCTCTTCACCTGGGAAGTCCAAGTTCAGGAACTGCACACTTTCCCATCCACCCTTGCACCTATCCTCACCAGTGTATTTAACCCCCCCCCCCCCCCCCCCCCAGCCACCATTTAACCCCAGTCACTAACTTAGTTATCCCTCTCCACTCACTCACTAATCCACTCCCTATTCCACCAAAGCCACCACCCATCCACCTGAATCTTTATTAAGTATATAAAATATTCATTCTAGAAGATATTCCTATATATAAATTCAAAGAAAGGTCAAAAAATTTAATCAAACTCGATACATATTGTCTAATCCACCCACTTATGTGCACTCATGTACACAACCCACTGCTTCAAACCAACTACCTAGCCTAGAGTCTGGCATGGGTTAGTGAGTGAAGTTAGTGCAGGAGAATGTTGGGGGGAGGTATGGGTGTGGAGTATTTTAGAAACACATGGTATGGACTTCATGAGTAGGAGTGTTAGAGTACAGTTCCCTCTGGTCCTGGCTCCTAGATTATGAAGGACTGGACCAGATCAATTCAGTGCTTAGAGTGAATCAATTACATTTAGATTATTTAGCACTAGTGGAAGCTACTGCATCAGTTATAACAGAAGAGAATGTTTTAATGCATACTTAGAGTATAAATTCAGTTACTATTTCTCAAAAAAGAATTTATAAAGAATAACCACTGGCACGATAAAGCAATATTATACCTTGTTCTCTTAACATCCTTTTTGAAAGGGACATATGAGTTTCTTTATTGTAAACTGGTCTCCTTTAACTTTGCTTTCTACTATTACTTTCCCCTAAGAGTTCATTTGTTTAATTTCTTTTTTATTTATTTGTATCCCACATTTTCCCACCTATTTGCAGGCTCAATGTGGCTTACATAATACCGGAGAAGCGTTTGCTGCCTATCCGGTGTGAACAATTTATGGCAATATACAGTAGTTACAATTTGTCATCAATCTTATATTTGTTCAAGAAAGCTTAAAGCGCAAAAGTCAAGAATAAAATGTACAGTTATGGAATCCCTTTTTTATGTGTTCCAAAACTTACCAAATATTTTTCTCTTGCATACCAAAGAGCTATTGAAATTATCCACATGTAGCATCACATTACAAGTGGCCTGAGTCTCTCCATTATAAAAATCAAAACATGTTTTTTTTTTTTCAGAATAGCCTAATAAGTCCAAAGCCTTAAAGTAATCTGAAGCTAAATGTTTACTGGCAAAGCAAAGAAAGGAGCAGTTAGACCAGTAAGTGGATCATTTATTAATAGTTAACATGCGACTGTGCTGTAAAATGCAAATATTCAACCACAGGGTCCATTTTATGAGGGGGCCCTGTGGTAAATAATGCACATTAACAGTGCAGGCACACACTATTAGTAAATGATTCCCTAAGATAACTATAGTGGTAAATAAGAAATAAACATGACTGCAAAGAGGTTCTCTGTAAACAGGATAAATCAGACACGCAAGTGACAATATCCAACAGTGCCAACAGATAAGCAATATCACTTTCTGTACCAGCAAGCACAATGAATCAGTCACACAAGTGGGGACTGCCCAGCTGACAACTTTGGAAGTATGCACCTGAGCTACACAGTTTTGACTATTTTGATTACTTGGTTGGTAGTAGATTTGAGTAACCCATTTTTTTTTCACAAGACTACTTGACTGAATACACAGTTTCTTCCAGATGTGTGATCTACACAGAAAAGAGACATAGTGGTATACAGACAAGACCACATTACTACTTTGCATATTTTTTCTAGTGATGGGACCTTACACGAAAGATTAATATGGCTCTGATTTACCTTATTTTAAACCAAAAATCTGACTTGATAATAGCAAAAATCAATGTACTCTGCTAACCAGTTAGCAACTGTTTTCTTAGAAATGGCAATACTCAAAGGCTGAGTTAATATTCAGTAATGTTTTTGTTCTCTTTAGAAAGAACATGAGTACTCTTAAAATTCTAGTCTATGAAGAGCTTTTCCCTTCCCTTGAGCTTGAAAACGATTCTTGGCTAAAGGGGAATTGGAGGAGATACACTGCTCAGTCTTGTCAGGGTGTCATTTGTTATTCTATTCTTGCCGGTATCCTGAGCAGAAATGTGGTGCTTTCTTTGCTCATGTTGAAAGAAAAAGAGGTCTACTTGAGATGCTCCCCATTTTGAAATAGTCAGGTTGCCACTAGTGGTATCTAGACTACATTTGTGATGTTGCAATACTTGACAGTCTGCTTGATGATCAGTTCTGCACTTTGGGTAGGCACAGTGCTTTTAGGAATGCTCCTATTACTATTGCCTAATCCCATATTCTGGTTACTTCTCAAAAAGAGAACAATCTCATATCTTCCTGTTTACTAAAGTAGTACATACCTACTTGACAGTATTTACACTAGAACAGTCTTCTCTGCAAGCTGATGTGCAAACATCTTCAACCCACGGAAGACTGCTCAACTCAAGTTGACAGATAAAAGTTGTTCTTTTCTTGACCAATATCATTGTTTATGCTGAGAATGGAAACAGGCTTCCCATCTTATATTGGGGAACATCTGTTTTAAGAACACATCATTGCCGAGGTTGTTCAGAGGTCCTTCAACAGACTGGGTGATCTCCATCAATGTAGTGCACTTATTAGATAAGTCAAGGAACTGAATTGTGTGAGGGAGGCGGTACAGACTGATTCTTTAAAAATTTCAGTTTCCAGTTGAGCTCTCCTCATACAAAGACTGGCAAATTTATTACATTTGTACCCTGCGCTTTCCCACTCAAAGTGGGTTCAATGCGGCTTACATAGTAATAGGGTTACATAATGTTGTTAGAGAGAATATAAGTATATTAGAATGCTAAAAGAGAGGGGAGATGGAGTACGCGAAAGGGAAATTGATGGGAGATATAAAATTGACAATGTGGACTATATATATCACGTGCTGAAGCATGTTCATTTATTTTCTAGTGTTGATTGGAATGGCTGAATGATAGTAAAGCCACAACAGGGTCTTCATGCTCTTGAATTTTTTGCAAATGTGATTTGTAATAAGCTGCACTGATATCTCTGAAGTACTAGTAGAGGGAATTTCTGCTTGTAGAGGGCTGGCATATTAATGGTCAACTTTCATGAAAAGTCTTATATCATCTTCACCATCATGGTTGGTGGTTCTCTTCTAGCAGCTACTGACTTGGAGAACAATACAGGGAAATTAACCACCTCTGGCATTCACACTGTCAGTGGAAGAGAAGTGGATTGTGTCAAACATCTTCTCTATTTCTTAACAAGCTGCTGGTATCCCAACTCAGCTTTCTACATCAGACCCTATCTCTAGTAGGGATGCATGCTCTTGGTTGAAGGGAGGGGACCCTCTAACCACTAGGGATTTTTGTATATTGACTTTGGGGCAGGGACCACTAGACCAAAAAGTATTTTTATGTTTTAATGTTGGGGAATGGGGAACGTAGGATCTAGTTGGTTCAGGTCGGAGAGGGAAGCTGCTAGACTACCAAAGACAGGGGCCAGTGCAGAAAGCTGGGACATTGGGTAAGCCAATCACAACTCATGCAGTTACAGAAGGTTGAAATTTTGCAATGAGCCAGAGATTAATTTGCATGCTCATTGCATATAGCATGCTGGCAGAATTTTTCCCCTTTAATTTTGCAGTAGAACCGGCATGTAGAACTAGCTCGACTGCAAGCCTTTCTGCACTGGCGTCTGAAAGAGCTACACTGTCCTGGTGAATGGCATAACTCACCTGTGTGGCTGATTTCATGCTGCTTGTCAGACAAGCTTGTGTTGTTATCCCCAGTCCTATGTTGGACTGAGCTCATGCCTAAACTACTTTACTTTAGCAGATAAGAAATAAGTTCAACATGACCACTCACTAAGTTTATGAAATGAATTTAAGGTAGAATTTTGCATGGAATGAGAAATTTGGTTTTACCTGCTAATTTTCTTTGAGTCCTTTAAAACCAGTCCAGACACGTGGGTTGTGCCCCTCTACCAGTAGACTAAGCTACAGAACAAAAGTTTGACAGTTTCATTCTATAAAGCATACCATGGAGCCAGTTCCTCTTCAGTAGTTCTGTACCAAAGCAAATAGACCCTCCCCAAGGTCATCAAACAGGCAAGGAAAGGAGAATCCCATACAGGAGGGGGCATTAGGTTGGGGATAAACCTCAAGAAACAATACTTACACAAGAACATTGAAAAGAAATGAAATAAGTTTTCTCATGGAGTTGAAAAGTGCTTTGCTTCCTTGTTTACTGACTTTAGATGACCTATCAGTTTCTGAAGCAGTAGACCACTGTTTTGAAACAGTTTGGAATAAAATAGTACCTACAACGGAATACATAGATCAGATACCATCCTTTATTTATATCTGAATTGAGGGCTGAAAAGTAGTCTTTAAAGTGATTAGAGCGCAAGTGGCTTAAACAGCCAAACTCACTGAATTCAGAAAGATATTGTGGGGTGCTAGATAATTATCAAGCCTCTAATGGCAAAAAAACAGATTTTACCAAAAAATGGAGTGCAGTGGGCTGCAGATGGAACAAAAGGATAAAGCCTTAAAATGGAAGAAGCAGAGTTTATTGAAGGACCTGTGAATCTGTTTTGTACTACATTTGTGGACAAATTGTACAGGAAGCATTTGCCTTTTGAAACCACCATATGACCCCAATTCAGGCACCTTGCTGAAACACGGGTTGGACCGTGTCGGGTCCTTCCATAAAATCTGTTTCCTAAATGTTATTTTTGCTTGTGATATATTTCTATTATTGTGCTTTTGCTTGCAAGTGTATTGGCTTGTATGTTTTGATTAAATGCAAAAAAAGAAAAAAACAAAAAAAAAAACCCCACTGCTTCCTCCAATTTAATGATCCGTCCTTTTGTTCCATCTGTGGCCCTCTGCACTCCATTTTTGGGTGATGTTTGTTCTGTGTTGTCTATTCCCTATTACTTGCTTAAAACACAGATTTCAACCAGTTGAGTCTTTTTTTCTAATTCTAGAAATCTGTTTAGATTAAGTTAGAAAATTAACTACAAGCAAGTCTCAAGTGGTAGATCTTCCAATGGTCCTTTCTTGCCAGAAGCTTTCCAAAAGAATATAAAGTGGATTGCAGGATTATTTGATCGTGCTGATTTACCCAAAGGTTGATGCAAGGAAAACTGCAGATGAAAATATCTGGAAACTATCTGGCTCAGTTTCCCCATTAAAAGTTAAAATGGTGATTCGGTTCTCGAATATCCAGTGTTTAAGACCCAAGTTCTTTCTCAGTTTTTAAAGCAATGAAGGTTGAAATTGCTCTTTTTATTGCAGCAAAGGAGAAATGCCTGATAATCTTAAAATGTTATCTATTAATAGATCTCTGTTGAAAAATGTAGAGTGATCCTTTGTTGCCGGACCATCATCATCCTATATCGTTATTACCATTTTTATCTAAGTTGTTTAAAAAAGCTGTCCTGTAATATAGCAAGAATATGTAGAGAAGAATGATATTCTGACTTTTTTCTATCTGGGCTAAGACCTTATTATTATCAGTGTTTGCTGGGTTTAACAAAGAAAACCAGTGTTTGATGGTATTTTTAGATATTTCTGCAGCTTTCAATAAAATTAGATTTTAATTGAGATGCTAAAGGCTATTGGTATCGGTGGATGAGTTTTATCATGGTGCAAGTCATTCTTAACAAATTGCAAGCTTCAAACTTATGAAGAGTCAACATGGATGGAAATGTCTTTGGGTATCCTTGTAAAGCAAATTCCTTTAAGTAATTTGTAATTAAAAATTATATTTCCATTGTGTAACATCTTGAGTCCCAGAATAGTGGACTTGAGTAAATATGGTGGACGATTTGCCTATTTTGTTTTAGTAAAAGAATGTCATGCCAGTATTATTACTTTTCTGTACAAGTATTATACTTGATTGTAATTAAAAATTTTCATAAATAAAATTTAAAAAAAACTATGCATGCTACTATCAAAACGTGAATGAAGGCTCCCTTTAAATATTGCTAAAACTATCATTTTGGCTCTTTTGAGATCTTCCTATTGGGTTGTTCCTGAAGCTCTTGAGGTTCATGGTTTACATATCCCTATTGTTACAGAGGCTAAGTACTTAGGTACAACATTAGATTCCTCTCTGTCACTGTAATCTCATTTAAGTTCTATAATAGAAACATAGAAACATGACGGCAGATAAAGGCCATATGACCCATCCAGTCTGTCCATCCTCTGTAACTCCTAATTCTTTCTGTTCCTAAGCAATCCCACATGCTTATCCCAAGCCTTTTTAAATTCTGGAACAGTCCTAGACTCCACCACCTCCACCGGGAGGTCATTCCACGCCTCCACCACCCTTTCTGTGAAATAATACTTCCTTAGGATACTCCTAAGCCTGTTCCCTCTTAACTTTGTCATATGCCCCCTCATTCCAGAGCTCTCCTTCAGTTGAAAAAGGCTCTCTTCCTGTACATAAATGCCCTTGAGATATTTAAACATTTCTATCATGTCTCCTCTCTCCTAGCATATACATGTTGAAGTTCATAAGCCTGTCCCTATAATTTTTACATTCAAGACCGCTTACTAATTTCGTAGCCGCCCTCTGGACCGAATCCATCCTGTTTATATCTTTCCGTAGGTGCGGTCTCCAGAACTGCACACAGTACTCCAAATGAGGCCTCACTGAAGACTTATACAACGGCACTAGCACCTCCTTTTTCCTGCTGGTCATGCCTCTCTTCATGCACCCAAGCATCCTTCTGGCTTTGACCGTCGCTTTTCCTACCTGTTTGAAAGCTTTAAGGTCATCAGACACAATCACCCCCAAGTCCCGCTCTGCCTTCGTACACTGAAGCACTTTCACCCCCTACACTGTACCGTTCCCTCGGATTTTTGCAACCCAAGTGCATGACCCTGCATTTTTTGGGATTAAACCTTAGTTGCCAAATACCGGTCCATTCCTCTAGCTTCACTAGGTCCTTCCTGTCATTCACACCCTCCAGGGTGTCTACCCTGTTGCAGAGTTTAGTATCATCCGCAAAGAGACAAACCTTACCAGACAGCCCTTCTGCAATATCGCTCACAAAGAAGTTAAAAAGAGCCGGCCCTAGGACCGATCCACTGATGACATCTTTTTCTTCAGAGCAAGCTCCACTTACCACTACCCTGTCTCCTACCATTCAACCAATTTTTAACCCAATCAGTTACTCTAGGTCCCATACCGTGGGCACTCAATTTATTTATCAGTTGCCTGTGCGGAACCGTGTCAAAGGCTTTGCTGAAATCCAAGTATACCACATCAAGCACCCCTCCCACATCCAACTGTTTGGTCTCCCAGTCGAAGAAGACAGTCAGATTCGTCTGATACAGCCTGCCACTAGTGAAGCCATGCTGCCTCGGGTCCTGCATTCCATGTAGTTCAAGAAATCCCACAATCTTCCTCTTTAGAAGCATTTCCATTAACTTACTCACCACCAAGGTCAGACTGACAGGTCTGTAATTCCCAATCTCCTCCTTACTTCCACTCTTGTGCAAAGGAACCACATCCGCCCTTCTCCAGTCCACCGGTACCACTCCAGTTTCTAAGGAACCACTGAAGAGGTCCGTCAGCAGAGCCGACAGAACTTCTCCGAGTAATATTATAATTATATAATTCTAAATATAATTAGAATTATATTCTAATTATAAATATAATTAGAATTATATTTTTCAAGCTAAGTGTTATTAGATGAATATGTGATTTTCTAGATGATGCAAATTTTAATAGTTGTACAAAGCATTATTGTGCCACATTTTAATTACTGCAATGCCCTATATCTGGGTTTTCCAAATATGCTTTTCGTGCACTACAGGTAGCACAAAATTCAGCTGCAGTTTAGTTACATAGGTTTCTCATTTGAACATCTACCTACAATTTTGGAACCTTTACTGGTTACCTATATATTAACATGTCCAATTTAAGAGTTTGGTGCTAATTCATCAAGCTACCTCATTAAGAGTTTATCATCCATCAAGATTGTTGAGATCATTGGAAAAGGCCTGTTAGATGTTCTTTCAATTCACAAAATTATTTTAGATGAATATCGTGAACTTATTTCTTGGGTAGCAAGATTGGTAATATGGAATGCCTTACCATGTAAACATATGATTAACTGAGCAAACAGAAATAATCAGAAAACAGTTAAAAAGTGAATCAAGCCTGGCTGTGTTCAATCAGCTGAATATAATTACTACTTAATACTACTACTTATCATTTCTAAAGCGCTACTAGACGTACGCAGCGCTGTACACTTGAACATGAAGAGACAGTCCCTGCTCGACAGAGCTTACAATCTAATTAGGACAAACAGGACAAAGAAGAGATAAGGGAATATTAAAGTGAGGATGATAAAATAAGGGCTCTGAACAAGTGAATAAGGGTTAGGAGTTAAAAGCAGCATCAAAAAGGTGGGTTTTTAGCTTAGATTTGAAGACGGCCAGAGATGGAGCTTGACGTACTGGCTCAGGAAGTCTACTCCAGGCATATGGTGCAGCAAGATAAAAGGAACGGAGTCAGCAGTGGAGCAGAAGGGTGCAGATAAGAGGGATTTACCCAGTGAACGGAGTTCCCTGGGAGGAATGTAGGGAGAGATGAGAGTGGAGAGGTACTGAGGAGCTGCAGAGTGAATGCACTTATAGGTCAATAAGAGGAGTTTGAACTGTATGCGGAAACGGATAGGAAGCCAGTGAAGTGACTTGAGGAGAGGGCTAATATGAGCATAACGACACTGGCGGAATATTAGTCGTGCAGCAGAATTTTGAACAGATTGAAGAGGAGAGAGATAGCTAAGTGGGAGACCTGTGAGAACCAAGTTGCAATAGTCTAAGTAAGAGGTGATAAGAGTGTGAATGAGGGTTCTGGTAGTGTGCTCAGAAAGGAAAGGGCAAATTTTGGTGATATTATAGAGAAAGAAATGACAGGTTTTAGCAGTCTGCTGAATATGTGCAGAGAAGGAGAGGGAGGAGTTGAAGATGACCCCAAGGTTACGAGCTGATGAGACAGGAAGGATGAGAGTGTTATCCACAGAAATAGAGAAAGGGGGAGGAGGAGATGTTGGTTTAGGGGGAAAGATAAAAAGCTCAGTCTTGGTCATGTTTAGTTTCAGATGGCGCCAAGACAGCCAGGCAGCAATGTCAGACAGGCAGGCTGATACTTTGGCTTGAATTTCGGCTGAGATTTCTGGTGTGGAGAGGTAGATCTGGGAGTCATCAGCATAAAGATGATACTGAAAACCATGGGATGAGATCAGAGTACCAAGGGAAGAAGTATAGATGGAGAAAAGAAGAGGTCCCAGGACAGATCCCTGAGGTACACCAACTGACAGTGGGATAGAAGTAGAGGAGGATCCACTAGAGTATACACTAAAGGTACGCTGGGAGAGATAAGAAGAAAACCAGGAAAGAACAGAGCCCTGAAATCCAAGTGAGGACAGCATATCAAGGAGTAGGCTGTGATCAACAGTGTCAAAAGCAGCAGACAGATCGAGAAGGATGAGGATAGAATAGAGAGACCTTTGGATCTGGCCAGGAACAGATCATTGGAGACTTTAGCAAGCACTGTTTCAGTTTAATGAAGGGGGCGAAAGCCAGATTGAAGTGGATCAAGAACAGCTTGAGATGAAAAAAAGTTAAGGCAACGGCGGTGAACAGCATGTTCAAGTATCTTGGACAGGAAAGGGAGGAGGGAGATGGGGCGATAGTTGGAAGGACAGGTAGGGTCCAATGAAGATTTTTTAAGGAGTGGTATGACTACGGGATGTTTGAAGGCATCAGCAGCAGTCGCAGTGGACAGTGAAAGACTGAGGATATGACAGATAAAAGGGATGACAGTAGGAGAGATAGTGTTAAGTAGATGGGTGGGAATAGGATCAGAGGAACAGGTAGTTAGTTTTGAGGAGGAAATAAGATGTGTAGTTTCCTCTTCAGTGATTTCAGAAAAGGAAGAAAAGGAGGCAGGGGTTGGAGGGTTGAGAGAATGGACTAAGGGAAGGAGAGGTGGAGGTGACTTGGTTGAGAATTCAAGTTTAATCTTGTGAACCTTATCAATTAAATTTGGTCAATTGGTTAATTAACTAAGGGGCAGTTACATTTTCACATAGGTGGTGGACAATGTTTCTTAAATAAATGAATAATTTAAAAACTGTTTGTTTACTCAGGTTCCCTTTGTCTAATATTACATTTTGTTTAAAGATTACAAACCATTCAGGTAAGAGCATCTTGGCTTTGCTCAGGTTTTCTCTTTGTATTGCACCGAACAGTGATGGTACAACTTTTGCCGGTATTAGCAAGGCTGATTATTACATGTTGAAATTTCTGTACTGCTCTTATGTTTGAATAAAACTTTTTCCAAAAAATCAAAAGAGAAAAACCATTCAATGTGACATACATGCAATAATAGGAAAAATCAGGAGAAGGGGTAAAAACTTCATATCACTGTATGTCGTATTGCATTCCAACCAGGAAGCTTCTATAGGCTCTACCAGTCCATCCTCCAACAGCTATGTGGGGAGCTGCTGAAACCATCGTAAACAGGCTCTCAACATGTACCCACCATAGACAATTGCTTGCAAGGCCAAACACGGCCACTTAAGCACCTGTTTCAGCCTCAATACAATTTTACAATCATGCATTTCTTTAATGGCAGTGCCACCCTTGATTGGGATAGTGGTTGTCTTAGTTACTACTGTGACCATGGGAGCCAACTTTTCAAAATTATTGGGGGTGCTATGCCCAGTGGAAATAACCCCTCCATGGACACATACAAGGAATTTTCTCAATATTGGGGGTGCTCAAGCACCCACAGCGCCGGCTCCTATGACCGTGACCAGTGCTTCAGTTTTGGGAATCTTCTCTACAGTCCTATGTACTCTCAAACTGGCTTCTGGAGTAACCCACTCTGCTGAGATCAAGGCTTTGACAGCCTGATGGATCAGGAAGGCCTTTGTGAGTGTTCAAAGATCCTCCCGGACTGGATACCTTAAGACTCTAGTCAGTCATTGGTTTCTCTGATATCCTGAATGCCTGCAGCACCTGAGGAATCATGAACAGAACCATACCACAGAAAGGTCATCCCATTTTGAGACGGGGATATCACCCTCCTGTAGCCTCCTCCCTGGCTAAGATCTCTAGGTTCTCTATGCTCTGCAAGCTCCCAAGCCTGGATCTAAAGTCATACAGCACTAGTCACAGTCAACTGTGGCATCCATGGGAGACTTCTTTACTAGCCTATCATTAGCAGATGCCCAAGATGACATCCCCTGACCCAAATAAATCCAAGGTCAGCGAGAAGAGGAGGGCCCCTGATCCTGTTTTAAGCAAAATGTCTTATGCAGCAATAACACAAATCCCCAGGAAACTTTCTTTGGAAGGCCCTGGTAAACCCAGATATGAATGCTCCTTCCTCACCCCCCCCCCCCCCCAAACACCTTTACCAAGGCCAAAGATGGGGGAACCAAGGAAGCCACAAGCACCTGGCTCTCCGATGACAAAATGACCACAATACCAACATCAGAAGTACCATTTTGCGCTTTCAGCTAGTGCTGCTATGACTGCCTGTCACTAAGTGAGGAACTTCCACTTAAGATCAAGTGCACTGTTCCCAGTGGGGCTTAACCTTGTTGCTGAAGCACTACATCATTAGGTGCGCACCACCAGGAACCTGTACCTGTAGTACCACATGGTACTGGCTGATCATTGTGGCTACATTCCCACACCTGCTCACTTGCTCTTTCAGCTCTTTTCTCATGGAGATGGACCTGGACTCCTCCAGGTTATGAACCCTCCAGCTCCAGGGATAGGTTCTTAGATTGGTCTCTACCCCTCCCCACCACCAACTGCAGATGCCCAGTTCTCCAACCAGACCCCAGAAGCACCTACAGAAAAAAAACAGAACAGCTGCATGTGTACCCATCTACCATATAATGGTGACAAGAGAAATCTTGAAGAGGAACAGGCTGCACAGTACCCATTATAGGGTGGAACTGAAAACTTTTTGTTCTACTTCCATCTGCTGGTAGAGGGCACAGCCAACACATCTGCACTGTCCTGGTGAACCATAAAGAAAGAGTATAGAAATATTAGTATATTAAACTATTTACCATGCTTGAATGTGAAACATACACTGGCAGAACATGTGACCATCTCTGTCACCAGAAATAAAAAATAAGGTTTTAATGAATTCTGTTAGAGCAAAAAATTTGTAATACCAAGTCTAAACCTCATCCTTTCATTGTGAAAAAATAAAAAGGTTGCAGAAGTACAAACATGTAATTTTTTCAGCCTGCCTATGGACCCATGACAAATTGGCCAGTCTCAGCATTTTGGATGCGAGACTTTAGCCACCTTTTCCCAGAGACAGTTACATATTAATTCTTGAGTAGAGGATTCAGAGAAAATATTTTTATCTGTACAAATGCGTATTTCTCAGTCCCATGAAAAATGCAGAAACCAAATAAAGAGGCAATTGCTAACCTGTTAAAGTAACAAAATAAAGCATCAAAACAGTCCAAAATCAAACTTTATTGGTAAAAACAAGCCTGAC
The DNA here is from genome assembly GCF_901765095.1 of Microcaecilia unicolor. Taxonomy (NCBI): domain Eukaryota; kingdom Metazoa; phylum Chordata; class Amphibia; order Gymnophiona; family Siphonopidae; genus Microcaecilia; species Microcaecilia unicolor. Next base: position 190,845,681 of record NC_044039.1, on the reverse strand, counting down.
ATGGCCACATTTCGCTTAAAAAGGCTGCACATCAGACTTCAGTGGACATTTAAAAGCATAAAATCAAACGGCAAAAAATTACCATGCTGAAATTCATAATTAATTAAAGTTAATAGCTATTACTTGGGTAAAAAAAAAGATGGGCCTGGACAACTGTCCAATAAACACTGTGATTTAGCATATTTCTTTAGTAAATTAGAAACTGTATTAAATCAAATTTCATAAAATGTTGACCATATCTTATCAACCAGTATAATTTTTGTACCTAAATTAAAACTGAGTCAGAATTAACTTGACTTCTAAAATTTCAATTTTTGTTTTAAAATAGGAAGATAATTGCTCTGCAGTAGGAACATCTAATCCATTCTCCGAAATTAAATCATCCACAGTGGTCAACTGACTGACCAAGGTGAATAATATTTTAAATATCAAATAAAGTACCTATCAGCGAGGAAATTTATATTTATTTATGGACTTTTGCCAAGCAAATTTAGTTGTTTTTTTCCCATATCTTCTCTAAGGAACAAATCTAAATCAAACCATTTAGAATATTCTCTTAATTTTCAATTTCAAGTTCAAAGGTGCTACTTCATCCAAAATAGTTTCACAGATAAAGTTCCAGTCCCAAATAATAATTCCTGCCTGCAAGACTTCCTGGGATATGAACACACTAACTTTTCCCCAAAACTGTAAAGGATCTATTTTATCTCTAGTGGTAAATACCTGTTTGGAGCTAAATTTTTTAAGACTAGGACCTTCTTGCCACCTAATTACAAAATCCAGGGGACCAATCATTAAATTGAAATAATTATTCTAAATGCAGGTTTATGTCTCCTAGCATTAAAATATGGTTGTAAAAGTATTGCTAGCTTTAAAAAAAATGAAGAGGATGGTTTTTGCCTTTTCCCTTTTGCCCAGTGAGCAGTAGAATAAGATACGACATAATGAACCTAGGCAGGAACTGTTTGAGATCTCACAAGCTAATATTTTAAGAACTGTACTACTATGAAATTTAGCAATCTTATTTTTAAAAAAAAGTCCTTAAACAGTACCGTGACACCCTTCCCCCTTTCTATTCAATCTGGGATTTGTAATGGCAAAAACCATGTCCTACCCCTATACTAAATTATCCTTTTAATACAAACTGTAATTTGCTGGTGTCTAGCTCATTCTGTATTATTTAAACCCATTGATACTATAAGCCTATCAAAATCTTTCAAATAAATAGAAACTGTGCTGTCTCTGTATTACACAAATGAAGGCGGCATACTTGCAAAAGTCAGTCCAATAAAAATCTCTCCTACAACTTATTTGTTGACCTTTATTTCTACATAGTCAAGTGATTAACATGGCAACCCACACTTTCAATTAAGTATGTGATGACTAAGTATTATCTTACCTCTCAGTTGTATATGTGAAGCCAACAAATGGCAAATGAAATCCAGAAAAGCCAGTATGAGAACTAGGAGGTACCATTTCCTGTGGTGATAACAGAAAGAACACTTGATCATGGCAAAAAGCAACTTCTCCCTGACATGTTGCATCTTTACTTTTTAAATTTAACTGAAATAGTTCTTTCAGGCTGGAGTTAGCTGCAAGGAATGTCCATTATTGCAATCAATGTTACTGCTTCACTGCAATACTCAATGCATTAATACTTGTTTTTGATTACTACTACTTAGCATTTCTATAGCGCTGCCAGGGTTACGCAGCGCTGTACAAGTTTAAACATGGGGAAGGACAGTCCCTGCTCAAGAGAGCTTACAATCTAAAGGTAAAAACTATGTAGTCAGTGTAGGTATCAGGAATGGGAAGGTGGTTAGGCACCAAAAGCAAGGGAGAAGAGATGGGCCTTGAGTAAGGACTTGAAAATGGGCAGGGTGGGCTCAGGATTACTCTGTATAGTGTTTTTCATACCTTCTATATTATCCACCTTATGACTTTACCCTAGGAAACGGCAAACTAGGAAATTAATATATATTCCATGCCTTGTCTGCATTGGTTATCATCTACCCATGAAGGTGATGATGGGCACACTCAAAATCTGTTAGTGTTGGCCAAAAGGAATTGAGGGGCAGGGTTGACAGACCGTGAAAAACACAGGAGGGGAGCTAGTGCTGATTTAAGTACTGGCATTTATCTGTATGCTCATCTATGAAAAGCAGTAGAAAACTAGAAGACAACAAAGCACCTCAAGTTAGGTTCTTAAGCTATAGCTGTGTGCAAAGGTTTAGGCATCCCTGATCAAACTGTTTCAGTGAATCCCTAAGAGAACAAAAGCTGACAAACCTCTACATAGTACAAAGTTAAACACAACATTTTTGTGCAAACTTTAAATGCATAATTACAATTTACTTGCTGATTTTAATTGATTAAAAATAAAGTGAATATACAAAGTGTAACAACTGACACTCCTCTAGCTGATTCTTTACTACTATTGTTTGACGTTAATAAGGCCCGAAAGGTTTATAGACTCGCTAGGCTTTTAATTAGGAGGTGATTCTTTCATGGTTGAAAAAATACTCAGACCTTTCTAACCTTTCAGCTTATGATTGCTGTTCTGTCTACTTTCAACAATCAGGGGCATCTCTATGCTGTATGAGCTTTGCAAATTGAGAAACTTTCATGCCTACAAAGCAAGGGAAGTGTAGAAACAAATCTCTAAATGCTTCCAGCTAGCAATTTCAACTGTCTGAAACACTGTTAAGAAACAGAATTGAATAGGACTGCTGAAGTCAAAGACCACTAGGAATGACGTGCTGAGATGTTTCGCTGACACTGTTGTGTAGTGTGGCTTACACAACAATGATATCCATTAGAGAATTGTCAGAGGGAAACCTCATCATGAAAGTCATCATCTACAGTATGCACAAAAAAAAAAAAAAAAAGGGAAAAAAACCTTGATAAGCCTGAAAACTTTTAGGGGGGGGGAAAAAAAAAAAAAAAGAGTACTTGTGACTAATAACATGAAAACCAGTTTGGCCCCAACCACACAAGATAAATTTTTGTTAAAATGTGCAACGTTTAAAGGAAACAACATTTTGCCAAAGTTAAACATAGGGGTGGACACATTAAGCTCTGCAGCCAATAGCACAAAACTACTATACAGGTGGAAAAATGGATTCAACTAAATACTAACTTAGCAGAGAATATAACGTCCAGTCAGTGGAGAAACTGTAGTTGAAAGGATGTTAAGATATTTCAGAAAGACAATGATTCAAAACATACTTCAAAATTAACCATGAAGTACTTACAAGAAAGAAAGATGAAGGTTTTGGAATGGCCTTCACTGTCCCAGGCTTGAATATTGAAAATCTGTGGGGAGAATATTTCTGAGCTAGAAGAGTTCTGCAAAGAAGAGCGGGAAAAAAATTCCAAAAGCAAGAATAGAAAGACTCAGCTGAGCTAAAGGAAACGCTTGGAAGCTGTTTTTCTGCCAAAGGAGGTGTTACAAACCACTAACCAAAAGAGTGCACAAACTTTGTCACCTACCATAAAAAAATCCACAAATAGTAATTTTGCATTAAAAATTGCAGAAACACTATCATGCAGCAGCTGTGTCAGCTTCTGTTCACTTAAGAGTTCATCAAAACATATCATTGACATGTGCCTAAACCTTTGCATGTAGCCACAGAATCTTATTTTCAGCTGATCTTAGACACCTTAATTTGGGGCTGAAAATAGCTTCTAAAGCAGAGCTGTTACTGGTAATTTTTTTTAAGGTTCTTAGTGCTGGAAATCAACGCTGGGTATGCAGACTCAAGCTCCAGACTTTGTTCTGGCTGCTTTTTATGTTCCTAAATTTAGGTGTTTAAAAAGGGTAAATATTCTTTGGGGAACGTATAGGTGCCTAGATATCCATAAGCATGGTGAATTTATAATAGGATTATGACGGTAGTTTGAACAGAACACAATAAGCACAAGGAACCTTCTGAATTGGGTACACCAGAAAGTATTTATATAGGACCCAAAGTGAGCCATGTTTTGGCAGATGCCTGCGTCAGGGGTCATATGTGTTGCGAGAAAAGGACTCACGGTCAACCCTGTTTCTTCAAAAGAACAGCAGCAGTTGCACATGCATGCCTGGGTTTATATTTTTGGTTTGGTTATTGATTCTTTGCTTTTTTTTTTTTTTTTTTTAAATAGGATATTGTTTTGAAATTTGCCCTCATTAGGTACAAGCGCACAATATTTTTTTCATTTTTCACTATATATTTTAACTGTCATTTTTGGCTCATAACCAAGCTTCCTTTGAAAGCTTGTCAAAAATTGTATTGCTAATCCAATAAAATAAGGTATCACCTCATTTTCCTTTCTTTTGTTTCTATTTATTACTATTAATATTAAAAAGTATGATATCCCCTATATATTTTTATAGGATTGTTCTGAGATGTATGATGTTGGCATAATTTTTGGCAAGTTTAATTATGGAAAATCTTGGAGGGGGCCTCAGGGCATGAGAGACAACTAGGGCATGTGTAAAGTTGAAGGTTTGCCTATTGTTTTTCGTACAGAATTCCAAAAACTAGGTTTCAAGATATTTCCAGGTACACAAATTAAAAGAGGTTTAAACTCTATTGCTATAGTAACTATAGAATTAAAATTATTATTAGGGGGTACAATTTTTAAAATACGTGGACTACTTGAGGCTGAAAATGCATTCTCGTCATTATTTCACTGCTACTCAATAAACAACAAAAGTAGTAACAACAAATGAGTAGTAAAAAGAATGAACATACATGATTCCTTAGCACATCATCATCTACATCAAAGTTTGATGTATCTGAAGGGCTGCTGACTTCCGGAATATAAGGTGCTTCTAGGTTTCGTATATTTCCCCAGTCTATTCCTTCAAAAAATGTGTGATTTTTGAAATCATCTATTCCATTCTGTCCCAGTCGACATTCCCTGCCACAGATAAGCCGCTGGATGAGATCTTTGGCTGCATCCGACACATCAGTGATATGAGATGGGAACTGAAATCGCTCCTAGAAAGCAAGTTTATACATGTGCTTCATTTTAAGATATTTGAACAGGCAAATTAATATTTTTATTTACAATATCAAGGTAAAACAAATATTGTTATGGTAGTAATTGCTAAATAAACCTAAAGACAAGAGATTGCCATAGAAGGATCACATTTATAAAAACTGTATATATCATGCAAGTATGGCGATTTTCAATTATGTTTGCCTGCAAGTGAATGATACTGCTAGTTATCAGATAGGTCACTCTTAATTATACCCCTCTTCTTCACCACCAACTCTAGGTTCCTTTGCTGTCGTCATGCTGTACTGTAGACTTCCTAAGTTGGTATACCATGCTCTATCCCTGGTCATATTCAAATCCAGGCTAAAAGCCCACTTTTTTGAGGCTGCTTTTAACTCAAACCCTTATTCAACCATTCAGAACCCATGTTTTAATTACTCCCGTTATAAATGGGACTCTCTAATCCCATGCCTTGTTTGTCTGTCTTGAATAGATTGTAAGCTCTGTCGAGCAGGGATATCTCTTGTTTGCAACAGAAAAAATGAGGTAGCAAAGGCCAGTAAAAGAAGAGTGTGCACAAAATGAAAAATAAAAACAAAATCAAGAACAAAAACTGAAACAGAGCTCCATTTCTATGTTAAAAGGTTAACACATAAATCTGACATGTTCCACCGACAGGCTTCTTCAGGGGTTAAGTATCAGATTATATCATATATGACTAATAAAAGCCTTTCCAATAAATAAACACCGTATGCGCCTCTCAGATACATAGATCCCAGATCCCATTATCAGGGGATTATATCCTTCAAGCTTGACAGTGTATGTGAACAATAGTTTCAAGTTTAATTCACATTTGATATTCTACTAAGGGCAATTACCATCATAGTGGTTTACAACGAAATATGTTTGTAGACAAAAAAAAAAGTTACAGTATAACAAAAATAAAGGACAATTGCACTGTATATCTTTATACTTCAGACCAAAACCCAAAACATCGACCACCACCACTAAGGAACTGTTTGAAATGTTATCAACATTTTTTAAAGGCATCTCTGAAAAGAAATCTTTTGAGACCTTTTTAAACATTTGGAAGGTTGATTCTAGTCGCAATTCAAGTGGTAGAGAACTCCAAAGACTTGGTCCAGCCACACTATAAATGGACTCAAATAGTATCCAGACAGATATGTTTAAAAGAGGGAGTCACCAATTTTGGTGAGAAGAGCTTAAAGAAACTATGAATAAACGAGATAAGAAAGCCGAAAGACCATTGTAGTGGGCTGTATGAACTAAGGTCAATATCTTATAAGTGATTTAATAATGAATGATTGGTAACCAGTGTTCTTTTTCTAATAATGGTTATATTTATTTGCACCATAAATGATTTTTACTAGTGGGGTATCGCTGTGTTCTTAAATGGATAGATGCTTTTTGGCACAATCATCTTACAAAATGAAAAAAGACGGATCATTATCCAACACTTGGGAAACTAAATGTGGTGTTCCCCAAGGTTTATCCCTCTCACCAATACTAACATCTCAATGCAATCTTTAAGGAATGAATTGGAGAAACTTAAGGTTAAAAGTTGCATCTATGCTAATGATAACAGTATTTTGTACCCTTTATCGACCAACGATAATGAGAATTTGAAAGGCATAATGTTATGTTTAGATACAGCTCAGCATTGGGTAGCTTCTCATAAGCTTAAAGACAAGACCAAATGTTTATGTACAGGCTCGCAACACAGTACTAGAAATTATCTGCTTTTATATTTAGGGAATCATAATTACACTTTTGATGTGTCAGCTTGTGTGTTGGGAGTCCAAATAAATAATCAACTTACAATGGAACTCCAAATAAAATAATGAAAAACTCCTTCTGTCTTTTGAGGAAGCTAATGGTAGTTCATAAATATTTTGAAATGCAGGCTTTTGTTTTATTAGTACAAGGGTTTATACTATCACAGGTGGACTATTGTAATAGTGTGTATTCAGGTTGTTCTAAATGTCTTTTAAGAAGACCTCAAATGGTACAGAATACAGCAGTTAGATTGATTTTTTTTTTCAGTCTGTTTCATAAGGTTTCTCATTATCAAAATTACATTGGCTTTCTATTAAGGCTTGGGTTCAATTCAAATTGTGAGCCCCCATTACTAAGCTGCACTATAGGCGCACTAGCGTATTTTAGTGTATGCTAACACTAGAGATGCCCATAGGAATTAAACTTTTATATATATAGAGTCCCCACACAAGTTACTGTTTGTGGTATTTAGAATTTCATAGGAATATATGGGCACTAGTAAAAAAAGCCCCGTTTCTGATGCAAATGAAACGGGGGCTAGCAATGTTTTCTTCTGTGTGCATGTGGGAGTGTGTGTGTCCCTGCCCTCTGGCCTCTCTCCCCTCCCCCCTCTGAGTCCTTCACTGTTACAGAGCCAGCGATTTGATTTCGTGCTCTGCTGTTTTCCTTCACTGACTGTGTTACAGAGAGGGCGGGGCAGACACTCATAGGGAAACCGGATATCTCGCCCCCTTCACACTTCCAGCTGGAGGCTTCATAGAACGTTGGTGTTGCCTTTTATATAGAGAGATCTCTAGCACTTAGAACATGCTAATTTTAGTGTGCACTAAAAACGCTAGCGCACCTCAGTAAACAGGGCCCTGAGTGTTTTAATATTTAAAATTTTATATGGTTTTGCTCCACCTTTACTACTTTGACCAATTTATCTGTGGGTAGGATAGATCATTCTTCCCATAATCAATACCTTATTCATTTTCCATCTATAAAGCAGCTTAAATGATTGGTGTCGCTTTTGTACCAGGCACACTCTATTTGAAATGGTCTACCTTCTTTTGTCAGATTTGAAAGGAATTATTTAATATTTAGAAAATACCTGAAAACTTTCCTATTTCAGAAGTTTACAGTATCTAGATGCTGTTAAAATTTTATCTTTCAGTTTATTCTATTACAAGCAACAAAGCTCATTTCATGAAAAATGAAACAGGCCCTAGGAAGGCTGTCATCTAAGCGATTTCTCCTCTCTCCCCTCTCATCCATGTCCAGTGATTCTCCTCTGCCCTGCCGTCCCCTCCATGTCCAGCGATTCTCCTCTGCCCTGCCATCCATTTTTATTTATTAGGATTTATTTACCACCTTTTTGAAGGAATTCACTCAAGGCGGTGTACAGTAAGAATAGATCAAACATGAGCAGGAGGCAATTAGAGCAGTAAAAATATTCGAACAATACAAAGTATGGCATGGAGGCTTATTTTCAAAGCACTTAGCCTCCCAAAGTTCCATAGAAACCTATGGAACTTAGCCTCCCAAAGTGCTTTGAAAATATGCCTCATGGTATACTACTTGCAATGGCAACACAATATATGTACTAGAACATTATAATTGGTAGTGAAGGGTAAGGCAAAGTTGTAAAATATAGATGAGTAAGAAAGTAGGAAGAATTAGAAAATAAGGTGATTGATTTGAATAAAGTTGCACGTGACGTCAGAGAGATGGTTAAATATTATCTCAGCTAGGGTAGGAGTGGATAAACATGTCCCGCTGCAGTATGTGCAACTATTTGTTGAGTGAAAAAATATTTCCTCCTATTTGTTTTAAAAATATTTCCATGTAATTTCATTGAGTGTCACCTAATCTTTGTACTTTCTGAAAGAGTAAAAAATCAATTCACTTCTACTCATTCTACACCACTCAGGATTTTGTACACCTCAATCATATCTCCCGTCATCTGCTCTTTTCCAAGTTGAAGAGCCCTAACCTCTTTAGCCTTTCCTCTATGAGAGGCGTTCCAGCCCCTTTATCATTTTGATTGCTCTTCTTTGAACTTTTGCTAATTCCACTATATCTTTTTTCAGGTACTTGACCCGAACTGAATGCAATACTCAAGGTCAGGTTGCACCATGGAGCTATACTGAGGTAATATATTATTTTCAGTCTTATTCACCATCTCCTTTCCTAATAATTCCGAGAATCCTGTTTGCTTTTTTGGCCGCTGCACACCGAGAAGATTTCAGCATATTATCTACACCACCACCTAGATCTTTTTCTTGGGTGTTGACCCTTGCATCAGATAACTGTGGTTCAGATTTTTCTTTCCCCAATGTGCATCACTTTGCATTTGTCTACATTAAATTTCATCTGCCATTTGGATGCCCAGTCTCCTAATTTCCTAAGGTCTTCCTGCAATTCTTTACAGTCTCCATATGTTTTTAACAACCTTGAACAGTTTTGTCTCATCTCCACATTTAATCACCTCACTCATCATTCCAATTTCCATACCATTTATAAATATGTTAAATAGCACCGGTCACAGTACTGACCCCTGTAGCACTCTACTATTCACCCTTCTCCATTGAGAGAAAAGACCATTTAACCCTACCCTCTGTTTTCTGTCCAATAACCAATTCCTAATCCATACCAAAGCATTGCCTCCTATCCCATGACTCTAATTTTCTCAGGAGTCTCTCATGAGGAACTCTGTCAAAAGCTTTCTGAAAATCTAGATACACTGCATCAACCGGTTCACATTTATCCACATGTTTATTCACATCTCCAAAAAAAATGAAGCAAATTGGTGAGGCAAGACATCCCTTTGTCTGAACCCATGCCGACTCTGTCCCATTAAACCATGTTTATGTGTTGCGTAATTTTATTCTTTATAACAGCTTCCACTATTTTACCCAGCACTGCCACAAACACTGAAGACACCAAGAATGAATGTCTTTGCCAGAGATGGTCCTATTGCACCAGCTACAGCGCTTAAAGCCACTGGAAACCTTTGACGACATGGAAGGGAAAACAGTTGTTGATGAAATCAAATGGATCAAAGGGACAAGCACCAGAAAAATCGAGGGACAAATGCCCAACCAGAGATCAGGCCTAAGAGGGCCTACTGAGCACACCAAAACTAAAGGAAACTTAAAATTCAATTCAATTCTTGCATACTGCTAAATATCCCCTTTCCAGGGGTTATTGCGGTTTACATTCTAGGTGAGACAAAAGCAAAGTGTCAGTGTGAGGTTTGACAAACATTAGAGATTATTGGATTAATGCATGAGACTAACATTAAGGAAAAGATAATGGATGATACTAGGAGGTAGAGGTCATGGATAGATTGTTATGAAGCAGTCTTTGGGAAGAAAAAGGTTTTTAGCCTCTTCCTTAAGTTGAGGTAGCTGTTTTCTGTTCTGATGGGAATAGGCAGAATTCCATATTTTGACTCCAAGAATGGGGAATAGAGAGCTGGAAAATCTTCTGATTTCTAATTGACTTTTGGAACGGTGATGCTAGCATCAGTTGTTTCAGTCTGTTAAGACTGGACCAAACATAGCAAAGCAGTCTTACCAATTCAAAGATGAAGCCTTGTAGGATTTGAAAAATTAAACAAGCAGCTTTGAACCTGAGTCTTTCTGCTATGGGAAACCAGTGTAGTTTGTTTAGATGAAACACTAGCATATCTATTCAATCTGTATATTAGTCTAGCTGCTGTGTTCTGTATCATTTGCAGGTTTTTTTCTGATATTGACACTTAATAACAAGAAATAGAAAGTTACAGTATTCCAAGCAAGGTAGGACTAACATTTAGACTAGTAGTGCGAAGGCTTTATGGTCAAAGGATGATCTGACTAGATGTAGCTGTCTCATTTTGAATAGTGTTTTCTTCCATAGCTGGTTAATATGGGCAGTGAGGGTGAGTGAAGAGTCAAGCATGACCCCTAGTAGTCTGGTTTCAGAATAGACTGTAAAGATTTGACCATTAGTCAAAGATATTGATGATGGGACCTCAACTCCCTGATTTCAGAACCATAGGACCTTGGTTTTCTGCACATTCAATTTCAGTTTATTGGTCAGGGTCCAGGTGCTGATAGCAGTCATACCATTCGCTACAAACTGAGTTGGATCTATGTTTGATGCTGTCACTGGTAAGAGAAGTAGGATGTCGTACGCATAGGATAATAATAGTTCCTTAAGTCCCAGGTGTATTGAGGCAAGGAATAACAAAGAGACTGAACAGGATAGGTGACAGTGGAGATCCCTGTGGGACCCTGTAATTAGGAGACCAGATGTTGGAAAACTGGTTGTTTTGCTCAACAGAATAACTTTGATTTGAAAGAAATTCACTGAACCATTTGAACACAGTCCCTGTTATTCCTATCTGATCCAGGCGTTCAAGTAGCAATGTGTGGTCAACCACATCGAACGCCACTGATATATCAAACTGGAGAATTACTTGGTTGCCTTTGCACAGATGTTGTTTGACATATGTAGTTAGAACTAGCAGCAATGTTTCCATACTATGTGACGATCTGAAGCCAAATTGTGACGTGTAAAATAGAAACTTTTTTCCAGATATAAACAGCGATGTTTACTAATGTAGGTTTCTAATACTTTAGTAAAAAAGGGTATGCTTGCCACTTGACGGAAGTTTGCAGGCGATGTTACGTCTAGCCCAGATCCCTTCGGTAGTGGAGTGAGAACAATTTTGCCCATGCCAGAAGGAAGAGCGCCAGTTTTTAACAGCTCACTGAGATTATCAAGTAGCAAGTTTACTGCTCCCATAGGGATGGATTTGAGTAGATGTTCTGAGCAGTTGGCTTGGGAGCATTTCAACAGCATTGATCTTACATCCTCAACTGTTAGTGGCTGAGAAGTTTCCCAGTTTAGGTCAGTTTTGAGTCCTTGAGTTGTACAATCTCCAGTGATTAAGGTTGAGCTATGGGTTGGACTATTTCTCTGCTGGTGTAGCTTCAGATAGTTCAGACCTAATTTGGAGGATCTTATTGGCGAAATGATCAGCTAGGTCTTGGGCAGTGGGACATGTTTTCTGTGAATGTTCATCCTTATTAGTGGAAGCTAGTGTTTTAACTAAGGAGAAATGTTTTTTACTGTCAAGATCATCTTGACCTATTAGGCTGCTATAGTATTGGCGTTTTGAGTCAGCTACCTTTGGATTTATCAGTAGTATCTTTGTTTTTTCTCCATTGCTTTTCTAGGATGGATAGTTCCTCTGTAAACCATGGCAAACTTCTGGATGTCTTGACCTTTTTAGTGGTAAATGGGAGCAATTTTGTCTAGTATGGCTTTCACCTTGGTGTCCCAGCGGGATTTGATCGAACCATGTGTAGGAGATGCGGTAGTGAGGGAACCTGTTAGCTCAGACCAGAAAATGGCCTCGTTGATTTTACCTCTGGTAGAGATGAGTTTGGAAGACTTGTGTCTGGTTAAGCTTGACATAGAGATATTAATGGTGAAATCCAGTTGGAAGCGGTCATTTGAATGAACTAGTCAAGCTATTAGGCCTTTTTCATGAGTTGCACCCTCAGAGAAAGTGGTTAGTCTGCAGTCCTTCAGGAATGATTTGAAGTTGTGGACATTGGTGTCAATCATTTTCCAAGTGTAAATTTAAGTCTCCCAGGAAAATAATAACTGAAAATTGTGAGATGGCTGAGGAAGTAATCTGTTCAAGTAGAGATTCTGCCTTGGACCAAGCTCCCGGAGGACAGTAAATGAGAAGTAGGGCGATTTGATTTGCCTCATTTGAATCTTCACAGAATTTGCACAGCAAGCATTCCAGTTCAGGGAAAAGCCCAGAACTAAAGACACGTGGAAAAACTCTTCAAGATTAGAGCAATTCTGTCTCCTTTTTCACCCAGTCTTGGAGAATGAAGAATACCATAACTGGGTGGGATAGATATGGGGTAGTATCGAACTATCAACTTCTGTGAGCCATATTTCTGAGATAAACAGAAAGCCCAGATCTGAAGATTCTCGCAGATCCCCGAGTAAGACAGCCTTGTTCCCCACAGACCTGGCGCTGATATAAATGGTGGGGACAGGAGTGAGTTGAGACTTGTGTTCCAAAGGGGAGAATTGTTTGGATAATTGCAAAAGATAACGAGGTTTTTTAGGTTGTCAAATGTTAGCCATTTGATTCTGGTCTGTAACCATAGTAGAGTTCTGACGATATGTACTGGCATTGTCTTGCAGATATCTGGCATTATAATTAGGGTGTTTCTTATTACATGGTTTTCTAGACAGGTTATAGATTAGAGGGATAGGATTAGGCACCTAGTTATCTGGTAGGGTGCCACCAGACGTGCACAAAAGGGCTAAGCAAATCCATGTGAGCCACTTCATGGTGATTGCTTTTGGAGCTAGTTTAAGTCAGTTGTGTTTAACACTCTTTATCAGTCCTAAAAGTGCGCTGTTAAAGACTTCAGAATGGAGTCTTCCTTGAAGGTAGATGCCACCAATGGTGAGGAGAGGTCAAGGTGTCTCAAATACTCATAAGATGGGGAGGTGTAGATGTGCCGATGTGGCAAGCTTCAAAATGACGCCATTATTCGCTATAATTAGGTAGGGTTCCTCATTAAGCTGCCATTCTTCCATAGCTAGTCATACAGCAGTTGGGGGAGTTTAGATCGGGAAGAGGCCACATTGTAGCTCTCCTGTTATACAGTTAATTTCCTTTGTTTGCTGTTTGAAGTATGGTTATAAGTACAGAGCTGAGCAGACAGGTATTTATAAGACAATGGAGAGAACTGACCTTAAGCACGCCTTGGGTTCTTCTATTAAGCTGCCATTCTTCCATAGTTAGTCCTGCAGCTTTGAATAGACAGGCCATAGTGTAGCTCTCATGGTTAAAAATCCAGATAATTCTCTTATTCAAATTGCAGGATTGGAATTACTACAGGCAATAAAGAGAGGAGGAGGTGATCGAGCAGTTCAGGTATTTGTAAGGCAAAGACCCGTTACTGACCTTAAGCATACCTTGGAATGTAACTAGGGGAAATGCTAATACAGTGCTCTTTGAGTACTGCAATCAGAGGCTTCTAGCAATAGAGAAACAAATGGCGGTACTTAGCACTTCTATGTGAATTTCTTTGGAGACTTAATGCAGAGAAGGTTGATAGTTGACTTTAGTTTTAAGGAATCTAACAGATTCAGAACTTTAGAAATAGTTATGTAGTTAAAATAAAACTACCTCAGGGATTGTAAGTATGCATTTTATAGTTTCTGGTTCTGATATCCTTGGATGGTCCAACTGATGCAGGTTGATGTAGGCTTTTTCTTTGTTGTCCAGAAGGAGGGTTTGATGTAAATACAGATTCTGCTCTGATCAGAGGGCATGAGGAGAGTTATTTGTAATATGAAGAGAAGATAAAAGTTTCCTTTCTCCAGCCAAAATAAATGAAAGAAGTAAAATTGAGGACTGGTGCCTCAACACAGGCTGAGCAGAAATCAGTAAAAGTTTGGGTTGTAAATAAGCAAAAAGTGTGTTATTTAATCTAAGTTGAAGAGCCTGATGTGAATCCAGCCACATAGCAGTGGAGAAAATCAAACTAAAACTGTACAGGAAGGGAGGTGAACTTTCCCAAAGAAAACAAAAACAAAAACAAATCAAAAAAATATGCTCATGCACCAGCTACTGTGAGGAGCGCAGAACAATCACGTTCTCTCCTCAATGCAGATGAGAAGAGACTGATGGTCCCTCGCTCTCGCGGCGGGTGGGAAGGGACACTACGCATGCTCTTAAAAGTTATATTAGCTTGTTTAAGCTCCGAACTGGGCAATGTAGATGACATCACCCACATGTAAGAATATGGCCTGCTTGTTCTCGGAGAATATATTATTTAAATCTCTCCAAATGACATTCCCAATAAATAAAATCTCAAACACAGCGAAACACAATACTAAAACAATGGGAAAATGTGCTTACCTCATGATTCATAATTTTCCCATAAGTTTCCACTAATGACTCAGCATAAAAGGGTGTTTCACCGTACATCATTTCATACATGCAGACACCAAGAGACCACCAGTCACATTCTGGACCATATTTCCCCATTCCATCTTCCATAGCTTGTAATATTTCTGGGGAGATATAATCAGGCGTGCCCACTGCAACAGAGGACTGTACCTGAAAACAAATATACACACATACAAACACACAATTAAATTCTGAACAATCTCAAGGAGTTTTTGAACACGTTATCTGGCAGCTTGGGATGGTAGGAAATGTTTATTTACTTAATGTGGAACAAAAACATAAATCTTGCACTAAAATGAACTGAATCTGTACAGAGTGCTCCAAAGTATGTTAAGATTGGTATTCAGCTACAAAAGTTCAACACAAGCACATTTTTAACATTCTGGGTAATCTGGATGCATAACAGCAGCTGTATAAAAATTAGTTTAAAGGTTTGATAATACTGAAGTTAAAACTCATCCTCCTCCTCCTCCTGAGTACCCAAGCTTGTTATTGGCAAGGCTGTATGTCCTTTTCAGTCTATTTTATAAGTACAATTCTATGAAAACACAGACCAGAAAAAATATTCTTTGAAACTAAGATCTTAAAGGAGTTAGAATAAAAGGGAAAGCTGTACTCTTTATATATACTGCAACGGTTTACAACACACACATATATTCTTTATTTAATCAACTCCTTTTGCCATTAACTAATTTTTTTTTTTTTATTTGTAAGAAGTCTTTTATTGAAAATTTGCAATAAACAATGTACAATAATCATCGCACTACACTGGTGTGTTTACAATGTAGTCCCAGCAAGATGAGACTCAAGTAGTGCAAAGTGCTGCCACAATACAACAGTGAAATATAACTGTAGAAACTTCAACTTTTTTGTTGTTTTGTTTTAATAAAGAAAGCATTTCCCCCCCCCACGCCCCCATATAAACAACCACCCCCGTCCAAAATTAAAACCTACCCAGTCCCTCCCTCCCCCTTCTATTTCCCTGCCCTTCATGGCTGTCTCACTATGCGGCATTCACACTTCTCACATGTGCCTGTTCTAAACATTACCTACTGCATTAACAAAGAACTTCCATATATCATGCCACTTGTGCATTTGATGTCTCCTGACTGCCAAGAGTCTTTCCATCTCACACACATGTTTCAATTTATTATGCCATTTCTTGATCGACGGGACCCCCTGATGTTTCCAGTGCTGTGCAATTGTCACTCGGGCAACACATACCGCCTGCCTCAGCAGCTTATGCTGCGCAGCCGGCATGCCCTCTACTTTTGCAGCAAAGAGAAACACCGTCGGGGCCCAAGGAATGGGTGTTTGTAACCAACTCTGCAGCCTGTTTTGAACCGCCTTCCAGAAAGCTCTCATTTTATGGCAATTCCACCAAAAGTGTCCCATCGTCCCCCTCATACCACACCCCCTCCAGCAGAGACCTGATGTGTTTGGGTATATGCGCTGGAGGCGATCAGGAGTAAGGTACCATCTGTATAGCACCTTCATAGCATTTTCCTTTAGCGGGACGTGTATGGAGACCCTTGTCGCTTCACGTTCTATTCTCTCCCACCCCGGCACATCCAATGTCACCCCCAATTCCCTCTCCCAACCCCTCCTATGACACTCATACACAGGGTTCTGCGTAGTGATATATTTGTAAAGTGTGCCTATCAAGCCTCTAGAAGTGGTTAACTTTTCACATATCTCCTCCAAGTAGCCTTTGGTCCGCTTAATTACCGTAGTAACGGCCTTGGTGCGAAGGAAATGAGCTAGTTGGTAGTATGCAAAATCGTCTCTCAACACCCCAGGGTTTCGTGATTGCAGCTCTCCAAAATCAAGGAGAGTGTCTCCATCAAACAGCTGATCCCATGTTCGTAGCCCTTCCCTGTACCACCTCATGACCGAGCCCTCCGTCGTCCCCGGCAGGAATAACGGGTTATGTGCTATAGGGGCCAAACGTGTCAAAGTACACCTGCCCCCCGGAAACAATTTATCCCAGTAATGAAGGGTAACCTCCACCGAGGGACAGACGCTTTCGGCAAGCTTGCGAAATGGCTTTGGTAGCCACATAAGCGCACCCAGCGGTGTCGTACCTGCAGAATGTTGTTCCAAGTGCACCCATTGTCTGTCCGGGTACCCCTGATACCATTCCAAAGCTACCTTTCCCTGGGCCGCCCGATAGTACCAGAAGACGTTCGGGACCGCCAGGCCTCCACGACGTCTCCCTTGATATAACAGGGCCCGAGCCAGCCTAGGATGTTTTCCTGCCCAGACGAAGCGCACAATTCTATCCTGCAAGGAGGCAAGAAATCGCCTGGGCATCATTACAGGCAGCACCTGGAATAAGTATAAGATTCGAGGTAAGACGTTCATCTTAAGAATTGCTATACGACCGAACCAGGAGACCTCTAGATCGCCCCAGCGTTCCATATCTGTCGCAAGGGCTCGGACCAGGCCTCTGTAGTTGGCGGAGAATAAGTCAGACAGGTTGGAAGTGAGATTCACCCCCAAATATCGAATGTATCTACCCGCCCACCGAAAAGCGTGAGCAGCTTTAAGTTCTGCAACTGTATCTTCCGGTAGAGAGATATTCAGGGCCTCAGATTTTGTCATATTAACTTTAAAGCCCGATACTACAGAGTACTCCTCAATAAGTTGAGTAAGCCTAGGGAGCGCGGCGTGGGGGCGGGTAATATACAGCAAAACATCGTCCGCAAAGAGTGCCATTTTATGCATTCTCCCTGCCACAGTAGGCCCAGCGATCAGCGGATCTTTCCGAACCTTAGAGGCAAATGGCTCCATGACAATTGCAAACAGAAGAGGGGAAAGAGGACACCCCTGTCTTGTGCCCCTATGCAAGGAAAATGAATCTGAGTGACTGCCATTAATCTTAATGCAAGCTCTGGGAAAGGAATAAAATGCTTGTATCCAGCCCCTGAACCGTGTGCCAAACCCCAAGGTCTCCAGGGTCCTATACATAAAAGGCCAGTGGACCCTGTCGAAAGCCTTTTCTGCATCTAGGCTTAAAAGGCATAATGGTCTCTGGTTTCGCTTGGCCAAGTATATAAGATCTAAAGTGCGTCTGATGTTGTCCATCGCCTTTCGATAGGAAACAAAGCCCACTTGGTCAGGGTGCACTAGAGTTGGCATGAGGGGTGCCAGCCTATTAGCAAGGACCTTAGCCAGGATTTTAACGTCGGCATTTAGTACAGATATGGGCCTATAAGAGCCACATTCAGTGAGATCTTTGCCGGGCTTTGGGATCACCGCTATCCAAGCCTCCAACATTGTTCGTGGCAGATTTCCCCCCACCCCTACCTGATTAAACATATCGGCAAGCAAGGGGGCCAATTCAATGGCAAATGTCCGGTAGAACTCGTTGGGGAAGCCGTCAAGCCCCGGAGACTTGTTTGAGGGCATGCCTCCAATCGCCTCCTGAACTTCTTTAGGTGTAACAGGCCTCTCCAGCAGTTCCTGGTGTTGCTTAGCTAAAGGGATGAGATCACTGTCTTGCAAGTAGTTATCTATTTTTTCCCCAGGAGGTTCAATCTCCTGCTCGTAGAGCTTCTGATAATATTCTCTGAAATGCTCGCGAATGAGTGCCGAATGACGCAACAAACCACCCCCTCTATCTTTCACCTGCTTAATCATTCTATCCACTTTCTGTCTTCGCAGTCGCATTGCCAATAGGCGCCCAGCTTTGTTAGTTAACTCATATGACTGTACCCCCTGTCTCGCCTTTATTAGGTCGAGTTGTTCCGAGTATATCGAATCCAGTGCCATTCTCTCCCTACACAGGGCATCCCAGGTTTGTGGTGAGGGACCAGCCTTGTGCTGTTGCTCCAGTGCCTGTATACGTCCTATGCATGTGTTTAAGCGGGATCTACGGGCCCTTGCACGAGTACTAGCCAATTGCAAAAAGTGTCCTCTGGACACCGCCTTTAAAGCGTCCCATACCACATGCAGCGGTGGGCCCGAAGCTAAGTTGTGGTCAAGGTATTCTTTAAACACTTGTTTGTAGCCCTCCACCACCTGCTCCTCCTGCAACAGGCTCGCGTTCAGAGACCAGCGTCTGTCTTTCACTTCAGTTTGAATATTTGGGAGAGTAACCCATATTGGGGCATGATCAGATATCGTCATACTACCAATTCCAGCGTTTGGGCCTAATTCCACTAATGTGGTGTCTAGGAAGATGTAGTCAATACGGGAGTATGTTTGATGTACCGGAGAGTAGTAAGTGTAGTCCCTTTCTTTGTGGTGTGTCAGTCTCCAAAGATCTAAGAGCCCCAAGGAGTAAGCCAACGAGGCCAGCGATCGCGCTTCTTTGTGCCCCTCCGTCCTGACTACCCCAGAGCGATCTTGTCCTAGGTTCATAACTGCATTGAAGTCACCCCCAAGTATAAGCGCCCCAGTAGTGAAGGACCCCAGTAAGGTTCGAATTTTGTTAAAAAAATCCCCTTGTCCAGAATTTGGGGCATATATTGTTGCTACCGTGAGGACTACTTGGTCTAGCTTAAGTTGTAAAAATAAAAAACGCCCCCCAGGGTCTCTTTTAGTCTGCGTCACCTGGGCCCCCAGTGAAGAGTGCAGCAATATCGCCACTCCTCCCCTCCTTGAGTCCGCCCCGGATGCGCAATAGACCCCTGAATAACCAGGGCAGGAGAGAAATTTCTCGTGTTTGCGACGCAGGTGTGTTTCTTGCAATAGAACTATGTGTGGTTTTAACCGGTGGAGTTCCCCATAGAGCTTCTGTCTTTTTTGAGGCATGTTAAGTCCCTTGACATTATAGGAGACTATCTTCAGCTCAGGACACATGTCTTAGCGTGTAAAGAATAGCTGAGGTCTGCAGAGAATAAAAGCAATGTACATCCCCCTTGTGAGCAGCACAGGTCAGTATAGCAGTAATTATTACCTATGTCTTCCCTCCCCCCACAACCCTCCCTCATCTCGTTCTCCCAATCCCTCCCCCCACATCTCCCCACTGTTACACCAGCCAGGAGTGTAAAACCCCTGAGTGGGTTCCGAGTAAGTGGGTCACAACACTCCCGACACCCCGGCCAGGCATCCCCCTCCCCCCGCCCAGTTGCATTCCAGCATTCAAACGTTGTTATATATAACCCTATCCAACCCCCTTCAACATATTGTTAGTTCCTGTAAAGTGTATCTATACACTTCCAGCTTCAGCCAACCACATCATGTCATTTGTGCAATCCGATCAAACTTACAATCCCACATTCCTCACCTCACAACAAGAGTTAGCCGGCCATACACCAGACCTGGTCACCCGTTAGAACAGCTCCTGGCGGACCAACGGGTGCCAGGCACAATGACACATTTCTATGTCCATTTACTCAGTCCAAATGTCTCTTTTCTCTACTGGTATCTGTCCAGTCATCTCCTATTGTTGCCACGTCGCACTGGCCCCGATGCTCTTTGCCAGCCCTGAAGCTTAGCCTTGGTGGATGATGCCAGCTCAGCTGGTGGAATAGCCGAGTTCACCAGCTCTGCCGCGTGCAAGGCCTCCCAGGCTTCTTGTAAGGATCGCACCCGGTATTTGCTACCCTTCAGGGTAAAGTTCAGAGAAAACGGGAAGCCCCATCTGTACTGCACTTGATGTTTTGTTAAAATATCCAGGGCTGGCTTCATTTGTCGTCGTTGCTGCAGGGTATATTGCGACAGATCTTGATACACCAATACCTTTGCGCCTCCAAACTCCAGGTTCTGCGCCTTCCGCGCCTTTGTCATGATCAATTCCTTGGTTTCATATTTGTGAAAGCGGACAATAATATCTCGCTGTTGCTGCTCTTTGCGAGCTCCAAGCGCTCTGTGCGCTCTATCCAGTTCCACTTTATTCTCTCCAGCTTCTGGGCCAAGTAAAGAGGCACACAGCGTCTGGACAATCTGTGTAACGTTCTCTGTTTCTCCTCCTTCTGGCACCCCCCGAAACCTAAGGTTGTTTCGCCTCCCTCGATTTTCCAAATCATCTATCTTATATTCTAGTTCCAGCCGGTGTTTGTCCAGTTCAAGCAGCTTCTCGTTATGCTTAAGCAATGTCTCTGCCTGTTCTTCTAATTTAAGTTCTGCATCTTCCACCCGCCCCCCCAACTCACGGAGATCTGTGCTCAGGGAGTCCATGCGTTCCAGAATTTCATCCTTCGACTGCTTTATCTCCGCCTGAATATTCGCTAAAAACCTCCGCAATTCGGTTGGGATACTTTTTTTAGAGGGCGGGTGTCGCTGCTCAGCCTGGGACTGTGCCGATTCGGAGTCAGAGTGCGAGGCTCGCTCTGGTGACTCGTGGCATTTGGCGCTTTTTCCCGCCATGACTCTCTCAGGCCGCTCGCTCTCTTTTTTGCGCGTAGCGGGAGTTTTGCTCATCGCCGATTCTGTTGAAGGGAGGGTTTAGTAAGCTGATATCGCTATTTTCTCACGCTTGCTGCCGTTTTTATTGCTGTTGAAAGCTGAAATCTAGCGCGAGGAGTCGGAGCTTCCAAGCTAGGCTGCCATCTCTCCCGGTGACGTCACTTCCTCCCGTGCCATTAACTAATTTTAACAAATTTTGAAGAGGTGCTGTGAGAAGTCATCTAGAGAGGGAGAGATCTTCATTGGTAGGACTTTGTTAGGAAATTGATTTTAAATTTGGGGAAAGGTAGACTTAGAATTAAATATGTAACCTCAGGGACTTTATTTTAAGTTACTCTGCTCACTTAGCAAAGGATTTTAAGCAATATCCTCTCACACTGAGGATGTGTCTCTAGAGGCTTCTGCCCAGGAGATGTAGTCTGAAATTCGATCATTAGGCATGTAGATAGCTGGGTGGCTAGTGGATGCGAGGATCGCATGATCACTTACCTGCCTGGTGCGAAGGTGGCGGACCTCACACGGTACCTAGATAAGATTTTAGACAGTGATGGGGAGGAGCCTGCTGTCTTGCTACATGTGAGTACCAAAAACAGAGAAAAATGTGGGAAGGAGGTTCTGGAAGGCAAATTTAGGCTGTTAGGTTGAAAGCTCAAATCCAGAACTTCCAGGGTAGCATTTTCAGAAGTGCTCCCCATTCCATGCCCAGGACCCAAGAAGCAGGTAGAGCTCCAGAGTCTCAACGCATGCATGAGATGATGGTGCACGGAGGAGGGTTTTAAATTTGTTAGGAACTGGGTAATATTCTAGGGAAGGGGGTGCCTATTCAGGACAGATGGGCTCCACCTTATTAACTAGGGTGGAACCTGGCTTCTGGCATCAACAATTAAAAAGATAGAAAAGATTTTAAACTAGAAACTAGGAGAAGGCAGACAGTTGCTCATAAGTGCATGGTTCATAACAAGGTATCTTTAAAAGATATCACCAAAATAGGGAAAATAGGGTATCCTGATAGCAAGGATACAATAAAGACCACAGCAGACCAGGGGAGCAGACAGATTTTCAAGACTGAAAATTATCACTGTCAACTGCTGAGCAAATTGTAAACAGGAACAGCACTGTTTGAAATGTCTAAATGCCAAAAGCCTAAGATATAAGATGGGAGAGTTAGAATATATTGCAATTTGGGAACCTTTCCTAAGGCATTGCTCCTACTGATACTTTGCGGGGTATCTTTTCCTTGATACCATGGAGGAGTGGTAGTTGCAGTGAGGAGTTGGAGGGTTGGTGTGGGGGGGGGGTTCAGATTATGAAAATATTTTAAACATTAGAAGTTGCATTTGTTTCACATTGTGGTGCTGCTGCTGAGACTTCCATTGCGTTAAGGGAACTTGGCATTTATTGTGAACTTGATCGTAACCTTTTTTGTATGTCATACTTTTATCAAGTTCTCCAGTTTGGTTGTACTTTTTGCCTTGGTTTTATAACTAAATAAAGACTTCTTGAAATTAAAAAAAAAAATTAACTTTCAAAAAGGAGCCTATGATAAAATGAGTAGAATAGTTTAAAAAAAAAAAAAAAGCTTAACGAAGCAACTATAAAAGTCAAAACTTACACCATTACCTTCGAAAAGGTTCGGGGAGCTGTGGCGAGGCCAAAAGGCAAGGCCCTGAACTGGAAATGTTTTCCCAACACCGCAAACCTCAGAAACTTCTGGTGCGGGGGCCAAATCGGTATGTGCAAGTAAGCTTCTTTCAGGTCTAGAGACGTGAGAAACTCTCCTGGCTGTACCGCCGCAATGACGGAGCGCAGGAATTCCATGTGGAAATGCCGCACTCTCAGGGACTTGTTCACTTCTTTTAAGTCCAGAATAGGGCGAAAGGACCCACCTTTTTGCGGCACCACAAAGTAGATGGAGTATCGGCCGCAGCCTTGCTCGGCAGGAGGCACCGGGGTCACTGCCCCTAACTGAATCAGACCTTGTAAAGTCTCCTCCACCGCCGCCCATTTGACGGCAGAACCGCATCGGGACTCCACAAACACGTCTCTTACTGGGGCGTTGAATTCTATTCTGTATCCATCTCTGATCAGGTCCAGAACCCACTGATCTGAGGAAATCTTGGCCCACTCCTCGACAAAGAGGGAAAGCCGTCCTCCGATGACAGGCATCGAGGAGAGGGCCGGCGCACCATCATTGAGAGGGTCGCCCCTGAACTCCTGGTCTTGAGCCACCGGCTGCGGAACGCTTGTCCGAGCAAAAGGAGTTCCTCTGCTGACCACGGGCACGTGAAGTGAACCCAGCAGAACGCCCCGGGCGGTAACTTCTAGCTTCACGGAAGCGAGGTCTGTACGAGGAGTGGACCGCCTGGTCCTTAGAGGAAGGCCTCTGCCTATCTTCGGGCAAGCACTGGGGTTTTGGATCACCCAGGCCTTTCACAATTTTCTCCAACTCCTCACCAAATAGGAGAAGTCCTTGAAAAGGCAACTTCACCAACCTTTGCTTAGAGGCCATGTCCGCTGCCCAGTGTCGTAGCCACAGACGACAGCGAGCCGCCACTGCTACTGCCATTTGTTTAGCCGAAGCTCTGACAAGGTCATAAAGGGCATCAGCCAGAAAGGACAAGGCCACCTCCATCCGCGGAGCCACATCCAAGAAGGGCTCCGCTCCATCTCCGGGCTGAGCCACTGCCTGTTGCAGCCAAGCTAGGCAGGCTCTCACAGCATAACAGCTGCATGCAGACGCCCGAACAGTGAGACCTGCAATTTCAAAGGACCGTTTCAACGCTGTTTCCAGCCTACGGTCTTGAACATCCTTCAGGGCAACACCTCCTTCATCAGGGAGGGTAGTTCTCTTTGTCACCGCAGTGACTAGGGCATCCACTGTAGGCATTTGAAAACGAGCCATATGTCCCTCACGCAGAGGGTATAACTGCCCCATAGCCCTGGAAACTCTCAAAGGTCCCTCGGGGTCAGCCCACTGAGCCGAAACAAGCTCTAGGATGGAGTCATGCAAAGGGAAGGCCCGAGCAGCTTTCTTGGTACTAGCCATCCTGGGATTACCCGAGGAGGCCATGCCACTGTCAGGATCTTCAATCGAGAGGGCCTGCAGGGTATCTGAAATAAGCGCTGGCAGCTCATCACGGTGGAAAATCCTCACCGCGGAGGGATCATCCAGATCCTGTGGTAAATCCGCACCTGACTCTGGTTCCTCAGACCAAGAACGTCTGTCAGAGTGCTCCGAATCCTCACACCCCGACCACGGGGGGGGGGGGGGGGGGGGGGGGGGGGGGGGGGGGGGGGGGGGGGGAAAGATGCACCACAATCTGAAGGGGAATTAACCCTTCTGCGCTTATCTTTAGGCCAAGCATCCGGGGAAAAAACCTCACTGGGCAGTCCCAGGCCAGAATTCATCGGGGGGGGGGGGGGGGGCAATCAGAGGAGCCTCAGGCGACCCTTGAGGAAGGGCTCTTTTCATCATGTATGCTTTATGCAGCAAAAGCACAAAATCCGGGGAGAAAATCTCACCCTGGGCACCCAAATCCTGTCCGGTGCTAGCCACTCCTGAAATAACCTCATCTCGAGGTGCCCCACCCGGCTCAGGTCTCTCCGTGTCCACGGAGGCTGCGCCATGCGGTGTAAGCAAAATGGCGCCCGCTGCCAGCTCAGAGCGGGAAGAAACATCGCTCGCCATGCTCGGGCCGGCTCCTACGCCAATACAGCATGATTTACAGAGCCCTGCTGCTGATTTGCGCTTGCCACAAGTGGAACAGCGCTTACATTGTCCGCAGCCATCGCCGAAAAAACGGCGGTAAAATCCAAAATGGCGGTTTCGCGCCAAAATCGCCCCGATCGCGGGCCCACCCCGGAGGAATTGGAAAACACTCTTACCTCAAAGGATCTAGTGTACAACTACGATCCTGCTGAAAATCAGGTCAAAAACCTCTGTTCCAGCGTCTCTGCGTTTAAAAACGCGACGCGACTTTTTTTTATTTTTTTTTTTAAGCTGTGAGGAAAGCAGAGGTATTGAAGACTCCGGAGGCTCAGATGAGTGGGAAAGGCAGGGAAAGGGCGAACCTATATGCCTGCATCCACTGTTGGTGGGTAAGGACAGGGAAAGCAAGGCAATATGTCCACATCCACAGAGGTATGGGTAAGGCAGGGAAAGGGGTAACCTATGTGCCTTTAAAGTGAAGCTGCTATAGCCTCCAACACCCCGGTTAACAACTGGCAAGCCAGGAACCACCTCCCAGCAGATTTTTCTGGAGCTCGAACAAGCTGCAGCCACCCTGCTAAGGGAGATAGAGAATACTGGAGAGGCAGTGGAGCTAGCTGGCCAAGAGGGCACTGTGAAAGTTTGAGTGCTCTCTATCTCCCCTGCTGGTTGATGGACATAACCCATACGTAATGGCTTCATCTGCTTGATGACAAGGAACTGGATTTTCAAAAGGCATTTGTTAAGTACCACATGAAAGACTCCTGAGGAAATCAGAAAGTCATGAGATAGGAGGTAATGTACTATTGTGGATTAAAAACTGGTTAAAAGATAGAAAACATTGAGTAGGGTTAAATGGTTAGTATTCTCAATGGAGAAGGGTGGATAGTGGGGTTCCTAAGGGGTTTGTGCTGGGACTGCTGCTCTTTAACATATTTATAAATAATTTAGAGATGGAAATAACGAGTGAGGTAATTAAATTTGCTGATAACACAAAATTATTCAAAGTTGTTAAACCGCAAGGGTATTGTGAAAATTTTCAAGAGGACCTTACCAGACTTCCAAATGGAAGATGACGTTTAATGACCAACTGCAAAGTGATATATGTGGGAAAGAGGAACCCAAACTATAGCTACGTGATGCAAGGTTCCATATAATGGTCACCGACCAGGAAAATAATCTAGGTGTCATTGTTGATGATACACTGAAACCCTCAGCTCAATACGCAGCGGCATCCAAGAAAGAAAATAGAATGTGAGGAATTATTAGGAAAGGGAAAGGGAAATGGGAGTTGATATACCTCCTTTCTGAGGTTTTTGCAATTACATTCAAAGCGGTTTACATATATTCAGGTACTTATTTTGCACCGGGGGCAATGGAGGGTTAAGTGCCTTGCCCAGAGTCACAAGGAGCTAAAGTGCTACTATTACTACTTGAACTCGGTTCCCCAGGATCAAAGTCCACTGCACAAACCACTAGGCTACTCCTCCACGGCACTTGGAAAGGAATGAAAAACAAAATGAGAATGTTATAATGCCTTTGTATCGCTTCATGGTGCAACCACACCTTGAATACTGTGTGCAATTCTGGTCATTGCATCTCAGAAAAGATATAGCGGAATTAGAAAAGGTACAGAGAAGGGTGACAAAAATGATATAGAGGATGGGACGACTTCCTTATGAGGAAAGGCTAAAGACAGACAGCTGAGTGAAGATATTATAGAGGTCTATAAAATACTAAGTGGAGTAAAATGGGTAGATCTGAATTGCTTGTTTACCCTTTCCAAAAATACTAGGACTAGGGCTCACGCAATTAAGCTACTAAGTAGTAAATTTAAAACTAATCAGAGAAAATATTTCTTCACTGAATGTGTAATTAAACTCTGGAATTCACTGCCAGAGAAATGTGGTAAAAGCAGTTAGCTTAGCGGGGTTAAAAAAAAGTTTAGATAATTTCTTAACAGGAAAGTCCATAACATATTATTAAGATGGACTTGGGAAAATCCACTGCCTATTTCTAGAATAAGTAGTATAAAATCTGTTCTACTGTTCACGGATCTTGCCAGGTACTTGTGACCTGGATTGGCCACTGTTGGAAACAGGATACTGGGCTTGATGGACCTTCGGTCTGTCCCAGTATGGCAATGCTTATGATGTTACAAATCTGCTCTTCTAAAACCTGGTAAGCCATGCTCTGATAAGTTGTACAAAAGATGATACAAGGAATGGAATCTGATTGGTTCTTGTAACATGCAGTATGTCATTTTGACCCCACAGCCTATACAAGCCTGTAGAATGGGCCTATACTACTATCCCTTGAAAATACTTGAGGATAACTTGGAAGTCCTGCTTTTCCTCAGGGAAATTAGGACTACACATCCAAGAATACACTTGGTTAGAATTTTAAACATATAATACAGTTACACACCTTTAAGACCTCCAAGATCCTCAAGGATCATCACCATCTGTACGTTCGTCAAAATACATTGTACGATGTGATACCCATCAGCGAACCTTCTCAGGAGTAGCCCCTACACTCTGGAATTTACTCCCAGAGGGGCTACATATAACTTGAGACTACTTCTATTTCAGGAAGTAGGTGAAAGCCTGGTTCTTCTCTCAAGCCTTTAATACATAGGGTGACTGACTATATACTCATTCTGCACCTGGACTAGCTTGCTACACACACTGTAATTTAGATCAGTTCCTTATCTCTTGCTTAGCTTGCCTTGAGTTTAACTAACCATTAAATTATCCCAACCGACTTTGTACCACGCATTTTCTCCCCATCATATGGTCCCTCAGCTATATGGTAAGCCGTATTGTAGAAAATCTTTAGCATCACATTTATGTTAATTGAATGTTCTAATGCATGCTTATTAGGTGTATCATTAGTATTATGCTAACACTGTTTTATATCTCTGGTATTTGAATTCTAGTGCTGTTAAATGTATATATTTTTGATACTGTTTCAAGATAGTTCTATTATTAGTTTTCAATTTACTGTTTTAAGTTTACCTCATTTATTGTATTTATGTTTATTCATGGTTTTTTACTATTATGCTGTTAACACAATTATAAGTTTTATGTTAAACTGTACCTACTGTACACTGCTTTAGGTGAATCTTTTCATAAAGGCAGTTAATAAATCCAACTAACTAACTAACTAAATAAATAATTGCAGGTAAAGACCAAGCATGGCTATCTAGACTGCTCAGTAAGGCAGTTAGGGTTGTTAATTGCTGCTCTGTGCAGGTTACCTCTTCTTTTGTCTAGGGCACTGGTTCCCAAACCTGGTCCTGGAGGCATCACAGCCAGTCAGGTTTTCAAGATATCCACAATGAACATTTATGAGAGAGATATGCATTCACTGCCTCCACTGCATGCAAATCTTTTATGAATATTCATTGTGGATATCCTGAAAAACTGTCTGGCTAGAGTGCCTCCAGGACCAGGACTGGGAACCACTGGTCTAGAATCATAACTGTCGCTCCATGCAGCTTCTCTCCACTATGCTTTTTTGGAAAGGTAAAAGTTACTTGGTTTTGCATTGGACAAAAATGCTCTTTGGGCTGATTCTAGCTTCTTGCTACAGTATATTGAGATCCTCTGTTTGTCCCTGTCACGTAATACCTAAGCACTACCCCTAGCTTCTACCTGGGGTTAACCCTAAGGCCACCTAGAGGGTCTGTCCCAGCATTGCCCAGGCCCACTCGCACCTGAGCATATGCCCCTACACTGGCATACCCCCCCCCCACCACCTGCTGGGTCCCGCTTGCCTTTGGGCGAGCCTCCTACCCATAAGTTATTTCCCCGGTGGTTTCTAAGGACACTGGGGCCACACTCCCGGGGTCTCTCAGGTCCTAGAAAACACCAGCCACCAGGATTCTTAGTCAGTCCAGGAAAACAGAGAGAATAAACTAAAAGGTTTATTATCAGAAAAAAAATAGAATAGTGAATGGTAAAAAGGTATAAAACAGCAAACAGGTAAATATACAAAATGTCAATATTAAAACTAACACTTAACTACCCAAGTAATACCTGGGTGTTCAGGAAAAATAACTGCTCTTAGGATTTGAACAGGGTCTCAGAGCAGAGGTTTTCACTCTCCACACTCCCACTCTGAGACTGGAGAATTCCTGCATATTCTGGCCAGATCTTGCACTTCAGGGCCAATAAGGGCCCAGAGCATTAACACTGAGGGTAGTTGGCCAATAGAAGGTAAAATTATGTATAATCATACCTGATAATTTTCTTTCCATTAATCATAGCTGATCAATCCATAGACTGGTGGGTTGTGTCCATCTACCAGCAGGTGGAGATAGAGAGCAAACTTTTGCCTCCCTATATGTGGTCATGTGCTGCCGGAAACTCCTCAGTATGTCGATATCAAAGCTCCATCCGCAGGACTCAGCACTTAGAGAATTACACCCACGAAGGGACACTCTGCCCAGCTCACCACCGCCGAAACGGGGGAGGGGAATTAACCCAGCTCATCCCCACACAAGTGGGGGAGGGGAAGCCGTCCAGCTCATCCCCGCGGAGCGGGGGAGGGACACCACACCCGCCGATGCGGGGGGATCTGGCTTATCCTGCAACCGCAACCGCGGGAGGAGCTGACTGACCCTAACACCGCCGAAGCGGGAGGGGTACAAAGCTGCCCTACAGCCGCACGAAGCGGGAGGGAGTGCCGGCAGAATTTTAAGTCTCAATCCAGCCCCGTAAAACGGAGGGGAGAGGAATGCAGCAGCTCACTGTAACACAAACTCGTCTTAACTCTTGAAGAATCCAAGTGAAAAAACTTGAACACGAAGTCTTTCTGAAGTAACTGAAGACTAAACTTGAACCTGAAATGCAACCAGAATAAAAACAGTACAGATATCTGGGAGGGGCTATGGATTGATCAGCTATGATTAATGGAAAGAAAATTATCAGGTATGATTATACATAATTTTACCTTCCATATCATCAAGCTGATCAATCCATAGACTGGTGGGATGTACCGAAGCAGTACTCACCCAGGGCGGGACATTGAAATCCCTGACCTCAACACTGAAGCTCCAAACCGGGCCTCCGCCCGTGCAGCCACAGTCAAACGGTAATGCTTGGAGAATGTATGAGCCAAAGCCCAAGTTGCCGCCTTGCATATCTCTTCCAAGGAGACGGATCCGGCCTCTGCCATCGAGGCCGCCTGAGCTCTCGTGGAGTGAGCCTTCAGCTGGATAGGCGGCACCTTCCCCGCGGCCACATAAGCCGCTGCAATGGCTTCCTTGACCCATCTTGCCACTGTAGGCTTAGCAGCCTGCAGACCCTTACGAGGACCTGCAAACAGGACAAACAGATGATCCGATTTCCGGAAATCATTGGTCACTTCCAAGTATCTGATGATGACTCGTCTCACATCCAGATATTTAAGAGCAGAGTACTCCTCTGGGTAGTCCTCCCTACGAAAGGAAGGGAGACAGAGCTGCTGATTCACATGGAAGCGAGAAACAGGAAGGAAGGCACTGTGCGAATAGTCACTCCTGCCTCAGTGAACTGCAGAAAAGGCTCTCGACACGAGAGCGCCTGGAGCTCGGAAACTCTTCTGGCTGAAGTGATAGCCACCAAAAAGACTGCTTTCAACGTCAGGTCTTTCAGAGATGCCCTCGACAAGGGTTCAAAAGGCGGCTTCTGCAATGCTCTTAGCACCAGGTTGAGATTCCACGCAGGCACCACTGAGTGCAGAGGAGGGCGCAGGTGATTAACTCCCTTGAGAAAGCGCACCACATCTGGCTGCGAAGCCAGGGAAGCACCCTTCAGGCGGCCCCTGAAGCAAGCCAGAGCCGCTACCTGGACTTTAAGGGAACTGAGCGACAGGCCTTTCTCCAGACCTTCTTGTAGGAACGCCAACACTGAAGAAATTGGAGCAGTGAAGGGAGAAAGTGAGCCTGCTTCACACCACGCTGCAAAGATACGCCAAACCCTGGCGTAAGCAGTAGAAGTAGAGCGCTTCCTCGCTCTCAGCATAGTGGCGATGACCTTGTCTGAGAAGCCCTTCTTCCTCAGACGCTGCCGCTCAATAGCCAGGCCGTAAGACCAAAGGGGGAGGGATCCTCCATCACCACGGGACCCTGATGTAACAGGCCCTGCTCCACTGGCAGCCGTAGAGGATCGTCGACTGAGAGCCTGATCAAGTCCGCATACCAGGGACGTCTGGGCCAATCCGGACCCACCAGGATTACCCTGCCGGGATGCTTTGCCACCCGGTCTAGCACCCTGCCCAACATGGGCCAAGGCGGGAACACATAGAGAAGCTCTTGTGTCGGCCACTGTTGGAGAAGAGCATCTACTCCCAGGGATCGAGGGTCCCGTCCTCTGCTGAAAAAGCGCGGCACTTGGCAATTGGCCGATGACGCCCTCAGATCTAGGCTCGGCTGGCCCCAGCGCTTCGTGATGTCCAAGAACGCCTGAGCAGATAGCTGCCACTCTCCGGGCTCCAAGGTATGGCGACTGAGAAAGTCCGCCTTGACATTCATGACTCCGGCAATGTGGGCCGCTGAAAGCTGCTCCAGGTTCGCTTCCGCCCACTGGCAAAGATTCATAGCCTCCTTGGCTAGAGGGGCGCTCTTGGTACCTCCCTGGCGGTTGACATAGGCCACAGCCGTGGCATTGTCCGACAGGACCCGTACAGGCTTCAGCACCAGTACCGGGATGAACTCCAAAAGCGCCAACCGAATGGCTCTGAGTTCCAGGAGGTTGATAGACCACTTTGCCTCTGCAGGAGACCAGAGCCCCTGCGCTGTCCTTCCCAAGCAGTGGGCTCCCCAGCCCGACAACGAGGCGTCCGTCGTGACGACAATCCACTCTGGGGTCACCAGAGGCATTCCCGCAGACAACTTGTCTGTCTGCATCCACCAGCTCAGCGCCTTGCGCACTGCTGGATCCAAGGGAAGGCGCACAGCATAATCCTCCGACATCGGAGTCCAGCGCTGCAGCAGAGAGTGTTGTAGTGGTCTCATATGAGCCCTGGCCCAGGGCACTACTTCCATCGTGGCCGTCATAGAGCCCAACAGCTGCACATAGTCCCAAGCCCGAAGAGGAGAGGCTACTAGGAACTGGTCCACCTGAGCCTGAAGTTTGACAATCCGATTGTCTGGCAGGAACACTCTGCCCACTTGGGTGTCGAATCGAACTCCCAGATACTCCAGGGACTGAGTCGGGCGCAGCTGGCTCTTCTCCCAGTTGATGATCCATCCCAGGGAGCTCAAAAGAGCAACTACCCGGTCCACAGCTTTGCCGCACTCTGCATAAGAGGGGGCTCGGATCAACCAGTCGTCCAGATAAGGATGGACTTGTACTCCTTCCTTTCGCAGGAAGGCCGCTATGACCACCATTACTTTGGAAAAGGTCCGCGGAGCAGTAGCCAACCCGAACGGGAGGGCTCTGAACTGGAAGTGTCGGCCCAGGACAGCAAAACGCAGAAAGCGTTGATGAGGAGGCCAGATGGGAATATGCAAGTATGCTTCCTTGATGTCCAAGGATGCCAGGTACTCCCCTGCCTTCACTGCCGCTATAACAGAGCGGAGAGTCTCCATGCGAAAGTGCCGCACTTTCAAGGCCCGATTGACCCCTTTGAGGTCGAGGATAGGCCGGACAGAACCTCCTTTCTTTGGTACCACAAAGTAAATGGAGTAACGCCCCTTGCCAAGCTGACTTTCTGGCACCGGAACAACCGCACCCAGGCGGATCAGATTGTCCAAAGTCTGCTGCACTGCCACAGCTTTGACCGGAGACTTGCAGGGAGAGAGTACAAACCCGTCTCTTAAGGGTCGGCAGAACTCTAGCTTGTAGCCGTCTCTGATGACTTCCAGCACCCAAGCGTCTGAAGTTATTGTGGTCCACTCGCCCAGAAACGAGGACAGCCGTCCTCCAATCTGCACTGGGGCGTGGACCAAGACCCCGTCATTGGGTACGAGACCCTGGGGGAGGACCGGAGGGAGCACCTCCGGGACGGCGGTCTCTGCGAAAGGAATGCTGCTTGGGGGAGAAATTCCTCTTAAAGGAAGAGGGGGCAGAAGAACCCGACCTGCCCGGGCGGGTACCGACGGGCTTCCTGAAACCGTCCTCTGGAGGTACCGGGACGAGCACTAGCCCGAGCCCTGACCTCTGGTAACTTCTTGCCCTTAGACGTGCCGAGATCGGTCACGATTTTGTCCAGCTCGACCCCCAAAGAGCAGCTTGCCTTTAAAAGGCAATCTAGCCAGGCGGGAATTAGAGGCGTGGTCAGCAGACCAATGTTTCAGCCAAAGCCACCGCCGCGCAGAGACTGTCTGAGCCATGCCTTTAGCTGAGGCTCTCAAGACATCATACAGCAAGTCTGCCAAATAGGCTAAGCCCGATTCCAGGGCCGGCCAATCAGCCCTCAAGGAATGATCCGAGGGGGAAGCCCGCTGCACCATAGTCAGGCACGCCCTGGCCACATAGGAGCCGCAAACTGAGGCCTGCAAACTTAAAGCAGCCGCCTCAAAGGACGACCTTAAGGCCGCCTCCAATCTTCTGTCTTGGGCGTCCTTTAGGGCCGTGCCACCTTCCACCGGCAAAGCCGTTTTCTTAGTCACCGCAGTGATTAAAGAATCCACGGTAGGCCACAGATAGGCCTCACGTTCACTCACAGCCAAAGGATAGAGGCGGGACATAGCCCTAGCCACTTTAAGGCTCGCTTCTGGGACATCCCATTGAGCCGAAATTAAGGTGTGCATGGCATCATGCACGTGGAAGGTTCTAGGCGGGCGCTTCGTCCCCAGCATAATGGCAGAGCCAACAGGGGCTGAGGGAGAGACGTCCTCCGGAGAGGAAATCTTCAAAGTGTCCATGGCCTGTAACAACAGGTTGGGCAAATCCTCTGGGCGAAAAAGCCGCACTGCAGAGGGGTCATCCGCTCCATCCGAGCGGGGATCCGTCTCCTCCAAGGAATCCGCAAAGGACCGTTGGGAGACCTCAGACACGCTGCCCTCATCTACATCGGAGGAGACAAATTCCTCCAAGGCCTGGGAATCAACCCGAGGGCGTTTACCTCTGGGAACCTCAACCTCTTTACCAGACGAGGGAGCGGGGGCAGCGTTGTGCATGAGGAAGGCCTGATGCAGCAGCAAAACAAACTCGGGGGAGAAACCCCCCAGACTGTGCACTTCCGCAGCCTGGGCAACAGCCCTAGACGCACCCTCAACCGGCGCTCGCAATAGCGGGGGAGAGACATGCTGCGCATCCAAAATGGCGTCCGGCGCGAAACTCCGCGAAGGAGCCATGCGGGAAGAACGGCTCTTAACTTTAGCCGCTTCTGTGCCGTCGCCCAAATTAAGGGCGTTCATGGCATTAATGTCTCCAACCTCAAGGGTGGCCCAAGAAGAAGCCGTCCGAGCCGCGTGGCCGGCCAAGATGGCGGAGGCGAGGAGCGGGGGATGGGCGTTTATGGCGGGAAAAACCGCCACGCCGGAGGAAGGACCGGGACATTCATCGGTCACGAAACTGTCACCCAACAAGGGCGAATCAGGCTTTAAGACCCCCGCATCCCCTCTAGAAGCGCTCAAGCGACCCGGGGAGCGACCCTTTGCGCCCTCGCCCTCCGACGCCATATGCCACGAGGAGAAGAATCGGGGAACCCCCTGCCCGCTATAAAAAGGTAAAAATTACCTGCTGTCCGCTCCGAGTTGTAACGACCTGGTGTCCCAGTGAGTAGCTGCAATAGACGCTTAAATAAACGTCGAAATAAACGCCCTTAAAGACGTTCAAAATTTTTTTTTTTTTTTTTTTTTTAAACGGAGCCAGCGGGAGGGGGGAGAAAAGGAGGGACCTGGCACCACCAGGTTTGCACTTGCTCAAAAGAGCCCTCAACCCCAGGCACTCAACAAAACCTAAAAATTAGGCTTGGAGGCCTAGCCAGAGCTGCTGCTGTGTGTGACCACCACCTGCTGAGATAGAGAACATACTGAGGAGTTTCCGGCAGCACATGACCACATATAGGGAGGCAAAAGTTTGCTCTCTATCTCCACCTGCTGGTAGATGGACACAACCCACCAGTCTATGGATTGATCAGCTTGATGATATGGAAGTGCAGGTTACTTTCCCTCAGGGGATTTCCTCTTTTCCTTAGGGGAAGGTAAGCTAAGAAGTAAACATTTTGCTACTGCTATAAGGCAGAGGTCAGACACCACCTACTGGCCAACAAGGGAAATGCAATGAAGGGGAAAAATAATACAATATTACAGGTCACAGGCAAAGAAGTCCCATTTCGCCACAGTCCCATACCTTTGCATTCCATTACTGTTTTGGTCCCTACTGTCTCCACCAAGAGGGAACTCCAAGCACCCACCAAACTTTCCGAGAAAAAATATTTCCTGATGTTGCTTTTAAATTTTCCTCCTTTCAGTTTTATTTCATGTCCTCTGGTTCTACTGTTTTCCCATCTTTGGAAAAATGTTTGTCTGTTCATCAATACCTCTCAAGAGTATGAACATCTCTATTATATCTACCCTGCCCTTCTGCTTATCTATGGCATATATAATCAGATCTTCAAGTCTCATCTCATACATCTTCTGGTACAGATTCCATTCCTTTTTAGTCACAGTCATGAAACACCTAGCCACCTGCCTGGGGAAACCCCGTGGCCAGAGGGTCTATCCCCAGCACAGCTCAGGTCGACCTGCTGCTTGTGCTCTACAATAGCACCCTCCTCCCACCGAATGGGTCACAACCGCCTCTGCACGAGTCTTCCTCTACCAAATTATCCCCAGTGATTTCTAGGTTACTGGAGCCATACTTCCAGTGGTCCACAGTTCCCAAAAAGAACTCACAGACCCAACACACAAATCACCAGGATTCTTTTATCAGTCCAGACAGGCAGAACCCTGACAAGACAGTAGCCTGTTGGGTAACTGGACTTTCATCTTACTCAGAAAGACCATTACATTTACTTCATACACAAGTCAACCCAGTGCAATCATTTTATTATCTTGAGCTGATTCTAGATTCCCAACTTTCTTTTGCACTTCAGGTTTTTGCTTTTTTTTGCCTTGAGGCAACTAAGAAGATTGTTTGATCAGAAGTCTTTCTATACACTAATTCATGCCATTTTGATGTCTAAATTACACTACTGTAACGTAATGTATTGTGGTATTTCACACTCAAACATAGAAAGGTTACAGGTCATCCAAAATACTATTCAACTTCTTTGTGGTGCGGATAGGTATTGACATCTTTCCTTTGCTAGCTCGGTATCATTGGTTATCAATTAAATTTCATGTTCAGTTCAAACTTTTGGTTCTTACTTTTCAAGCATTCCAAATGGGTACTCCTCAGTATTTAGAATCACTTATTCCTTACTGCCCCACCCGAGTTCTTTGTTCTTTAAACGGCCATAAACTTGTATTGCCTAGACCAAGATCGGCTAAATTCGAAGTCACTAGACGTGTAGCTTTTTTTTTTAATTAGCAGGCAGCAGCCAGGTGAGATTTTGTGTGCGTGTGTGTGCGTGTGTATGTGTGATGTTCTTTGTGCTTTCCAATCATTAATGGAGTTCTTTTCATTCTGTATGTTTTTTTTAGACTGTACATCGCCTTGTCCTGTTTGTTCAGTAAAGGCGGTATAAGTAAATCCTAATAAGCTGAAAACTGTAGACAACCAGTTTCTAATCCAGGTCACCACCTTTTGTTTTAACTGCAGCCTGCTTTGCAGAACTGCATCAAAAGCTTTGCAAAACTGTATCAAAAGCTTTGCTGAAATCCAAGTAAACTACATTCAGTACATGTTCTCGATCTGATTTCTCTGACTGGGTGACCACAGAACTAATCAGTCAGATTTGTTTAGCACAATCTTCCTTTGATAAAATCATGTTGCCTCAGATCTTGCAACCCATTTGATGCTAGAAAGTTCACTATCCTTTCCTTTAAGGGGTATCTCCATTACTGTTCCAACCACCAAAAAAAATTTACTGGCCAGTAGTTTCCTACCTTTTCTCTGTTACCACTTCTGTGAAGAGGGAACACATCTGTCCTTCTTGAACCCTGACTTCAAAAGTTTTCTATGAATGGAGGAGTAGCTTAAAGGTTAGTGCAATGAGCTGAGAAGGGAAATGGGTTCAATTCCCACTGTAGCTCCTTGTGACCCTGGGCAAGTCACTTAACCCTTCATTGCCCCAGGTACAAAACAGACTGAGTCCACTAGGGACAGAGATAGTACCAATATATATATATACACCTTGGCTGTACCACAGAAAGGTGGAATATCAAATGTATGACTCAGTTAATAAAAATATTTGAAAGCAATGCTTTTGTGGCGAAACTGGTTGCTTTTCATATCTCACATGTAAGCCAATTCATCTAGAAAAAAATGACCACTGATGTTTTTAAATAAGAACTCATCTCTCTATTACCAGCTAAGCAAACAGCATGCAAGATGACAAATACATACGGTGCCATCATCGTTCATTTTCAAACATGATCCAAAGTCCGCCAGGCGTATGTGGCCATTCATGTCCAAAAGAACATTATCAGGTTTTATGTCCCTGTGATAAAGAAATATTTATATATCAACTCAAGAAGCAACAATCCAGAAACAAACATATGAACATATGTAACTGCTCATGAACATGAGCAATCACTAAACATTTTTCAGTATATATATTTCTTGCTTTTGGGATTAATCTATTTTAG
Organism: Microcaecilia unicolor; assembly: GCF_901765095.1. Classification (NCBI taxonomy): domain Eukaryota; kingdom Metazoa; phylum Chordata; class Amphibia; order Gymnophiona; family Siphonopidae; genus Microcaecilia; species Microcaecilia unicolor. The sequence continues at coordinate 190,808,157 of NC_044039.1, read as the reverse complement.
TACTTGTGCATGCTAAGTAAGATTACAATTAGAACTTCTGTAACCCAAGCAGGCTATCATAAATTACCTCAAAGAAGTCATGAGAGGCTATACTTAGCTATTTTCCCCATACTCAAAGATCAAACCCCTTGCAATGATGAATGAAAGCAGAGGTGAAAGATATCTTTTTTTTTTTTTTACTTCTTGTAATCTATCAAAAGCAAACAGAAAATCAACCAAAGATAGCAATAGTCTTTGTCTACACATCATGCCGAATAATTTCTGAAACTGTCAACACTATGCTATTACATCACACATATATCATTGTAACTTCTTTGAACAACATACAATGCGTGCCTTGTGCTAACCCTCAAATTTATATTATTTCTTTTAAAACCTTTCTACTCTAGGAGCAAACCCCATACCCAGTTTCCAAAAGCCAAAAGACACCAGCAAACAAATCCCACACTCTTTGATGTTTAACGTTTAGCCGATAACATTTCCATACTATAAATTTGCCACAAACACTGTAACAAAAGTTTCATTCAGATGTCAAAAATTCTCTGATGGGATAGCACCCTAATGATAAGTAAATGAAATAAAAAAATAAAAAAATAAGAAGTCCAATGATCCCAAGATATTTCTCTAGAAATTAACCTTCATATTCCTTCAGATTCTAAATTGAATAGCTTCTGGCATGGCTTTGCATATCCATCAAATGTGTGTCAAATCTGAACCCCCCCCCCCCCCCCCCCCCCCAAAAAAAAAAAAAAAATCTTCAGCATCTGGTCAGATGAACCTGGGAAGTATCAAGCCACCTTGAATTGAGTCAAATAATTGCTTTCCTATAAATGATCTGAAAATTAAAACGAGTCAGGTGATTAAATTTGCAGATGACACAAAACTATTCAAGGTTGTTAAAATATGTGCAGACTTAAAATTGCAGGAAGACCTTAGGAAATTTGAAGACTGGGCATCCAAATGGCAGATGAAATTTAATGTGGACAAATGTAAAGTGATGAACACTGGAAAGAATAATCGGAATCATAGTTACCTGATGCTAGGGCCACCTTGGGGGTCAACACCCAAGAAAAAGATCTAGATTTCATCATAGATAATATGCTGAAATCTTCTGCTCAATGTGCGGGGGCGGCAGCCAAAAAAAGCAAACAGGATGCTAGGAATTATTAGGAAATGGATGGTGACTAAGACCGAAAATACCAAAATGCCTTTGTATCATTCCATGGTGCGACTTCGCCTTGAGTACTGCGTTCAGTTCTTTTCACGTATCTCAAAAAAGACATAGCAGAATTAGAAAAAGGTTCAAAGAAAAGCGACCAAAATGATAAAGGAGATGGAACTCTTCTCATATGAAGAAAGGCTAAAGAGGTTAGGGCGCTTCAGCTTGAAAAAGAGACAGATGAGAGGAGATATGATTGAGGCATGGGTGTAGTTTGAGGGGCATTCCCCCCCCCCCCCCCAAATGGCTTGCTGGTGCGGTTTGATACCCCACTCCCTTCCTCGAGTGGTGAGGCACCTCCCCGGTTCTGCTCCCCCATGGGGTCCGGATCTCTCACTCCTCCCTCCCCCCCCTCTCCATACTGCAGCCCTCCATACTTCCAGGTCGTTCGGCAGTGTCAGTGATGTAAGCACTGCCTGGTTTCAGCCTACCCTGGAATGACAGTGGATATGGAGAGAGAAAAAAAAAAGTCAAACAGACAGGAGACAGTAACATAGTAGATGACGGCAGATAAAGATCTGATCAGTCTATTTTTGAATTTGAATTTTGCTCACACCTTTTTTAGTAGTAGCTCAAGCTGAGTTACATTCAGGTACATTGTGTATTTCCCTGTACTTGGAGGGCTCACAATCTAAGTTTGTACCTGAGGCAATGGAGGGTTAAGTGACTTGCCAAAGATCACAAGGAGCAGCAGTGGGATTTGAACTGGCCACCTGTCTGCCCAACAAGATAACCTCATTGTATGTGCTACTTTATATGTATGCCTGACCTTGATTTGTCCTTGCCATTTTCAGGGCACAGACTGTAGAAGCCTGCCCAGAACTAGCTTTGCTTCCCAATTACCGGTTTTGCCACCCAATCTCCGCTAAACTTCTGTGGATCCATTACTTCTGAACAGGATTCCTTTATATTTATCCCATGCATTTTTTAATTTCGTTACCGTTTTCATCTCCACTACCTCCCGTGGGAGGGCATTCCAAGTATCCATCACCCTCTCTGTGAAATAATACTTCCTGACATTTTTCCTGAGTCTGTCACCCTTCAACCTCAATTCATGCCCTCTAGTTCTACCGCCTTCCTGCATCCGAAAAAAATTTGTTTATGGATTTATACGTTTCAAATATTTGAATGTCTGTATCGTATCACCCCTGTTTCTCCTCTCCTCCAGGGTACACATGTTCAGGTCAGTAAGTCTCTCCTCATACGTCTTGTAACAAAAATCCCACACCATTTTTGTAGCTTTTCTTTGCACTGCTTCAAGTCTTTTTACATCCTTAGCAAGATACAGCCTCCAAAACTGAACACAATACTCCAGGTGGGGCCTCACCAATGACTTGTACGGGGGCATCAACACCTCCTTTATTCTGCTGGTTACACCTCTCTCTATACAGCCTAACATCCTTCTGCCTACGGCCACAACCCTGTCACACTGTTTTGCCACCTTCAGATCCTCAGATACTATCACCCCAAGATCCCTTTCCCTGTCTGTGCATATCAGACTCTCACCACCTAACACATACATCTCCCGTGGATTTCTAGCCCTAAGTGCATCACATTACACTTATTTGCACTGAACTTTAATTGCTAAACATCAGACCATTCTTCTAGCTTCTGCAGATCCTCCGGGGTGCCCACACTATTACAATTCTTGGTATCATCCGCAAAAAGGCATATTTTACCTGCTAACTCTTCAGCAATGTCACTCACAAATATATTGAGCAGAATTGGCCCTTGAGGCACTCCACTACTCAACCAGTTTCTAATCCAGTTCACCACTTTGGGTCCTACCTTCAGCCTGTCAAGTTTATTCAAGAGCCTCCTATGAAGAACCATGTCAAAAGCTTTGCTGAAATCTATCGCACATCCTTGATTCAATTCTCTGGTCACCCAAACAGATTTGTTTGGCACGATTTACCTTTGGTAAAACCATGTTGTCTCTGATCTTGCAACCTATTGGATTCAAGGAAATTCACTATCCTTTCCTTCAGCATCGCTTCCATTACTTTTCCAATAACCGAAGTGTGGCTTACCAGCCTATAGTTTCCAGTTTCTTCTCTATCACCACTTTTGTGAAGAGGGATCACATCCGGTCTGCTCCAATCCCATGGAACCTCCCCCGTCTCCAAGAATTTATTAAACAAATCTTTAAGAGGATCCACCAGAACCTCTCTGAGCTCCCTTAATATTCTGGGATGGATTCCATCCGTTCCCATGGGTTTCTCCACCTTTACATTTTCAAGTTGTTCCATGAACAGTGCTATATCTGCTCCATTCTCATATGTACTTTTGCCAGGCAATAGTGGTCCTTCTACGGATTTTCTTCCGTGAAAATAGAAGTATTTGTTTAGCACATTTGCTTTTTCTTCATCATTTTCCACATAGCGGTTCGCAGCATCTTTCAGTCTCACAATTCCATTTTTAGTCTTCCTCCTTTCACTAATATATCTGAAATAATTTGTCGCCCTTTACATGTCTAGCCATTTGTTCTTCCGCTTGCACTTTCGCCAGACGTATCTCTCTCTTGGCTTCTTTCAGTTTCATCCAGTATTCCTCTTCGTGTTCCTCTTCTTGAGTTTTCCTATATTTCATGAATGCCAACTCTTTAGCCTTTATTTTCTCAGCCACTTGCTTAGAGAACCATATCGGTTTCCTTTTCCTTTTGCTATTTACTCTCTTTACATAAAGGTTTGTAGCCATATTTATAGCTTCTTTAAGCCTGGACCATTGTCTTTCTACTTCTCGTATGTCCTCCCAGTCCATCAGCTCTTTCTTCAGGTATTCCCCCCATTTTACTAAAGTCAGCATGTTTGAAATCCAGGACTCTTGAGTTTTAAGTGGCTGCCCTCCACTTCAGCTGTTATGTCAACCAAATTGTTTGATGGTCACTGCTGCCCAGGTGGGCACCCACTCGGACATTTGACACACTTTCCCCATTTGTGAGCACCAGATCCAGCTTTCCTCCCTCCCATCACCATCTGTCTGAGCAAACCACTTAGAAACGCATCCACTATCTCTCTACTTCTTTCTGATTCTGCACATGGAACATTCCAATCCGCATCCAGCAGGCTGAAATCTCCCAGCAACAGCACCTCTCTTTTCTTTCCGAGCTTTTGGGTATCTGTAACCAGATCTTTATCTAGTTTCTCCAATTGTGTCAGAGGTCTGTAGACAACACCCATGTGGACAGAGGTTCCATCATCTCTTTTTAAGGTGATCCATATCGTTTCTTCCTTTCCCCAGGCCCGTCATTTCAGTTGCTGCAATATCGTTTCTCACATACAGAGATATTCTTCCATCTTTACGACCATCTCTATCATTCCTAAATAGACTATAGCCTGGTATGTTTGCATCCCAATCATTGAGCCATGTCTTCATGATTGTAACAATGTCTATGTCTGCCTGTAACATCAAGGCTTGCAGATCAAGAACTTTGCTGTTTAGATTGCGTGCATTTGTGGTCTTCACTTTTCATCTACATTTCAGTGGCATTTTCGTCTTCTAGTTTTTTTTTGTTTAGTCTCACTTCC